>NC_073272.2:54812954-55115984 GCF_029289425.2 Pan paniscus | reverse complement strand
CAGGTACAGTGGCTCGTACCTGCAATCCCAGCACTTTGAGAGGCTGAAGCAGGAGGATCACTTGAGGCCAGGAATTAGAGATCAGTCTGGGCAACATAGCGAGATGTCCATCTCTACAAAAAAAAATTTTTTTTTAATTAGCCAGGCGTGGTGGTGTGCGCCTGCAGTCCCACTGCTTGGGAGGCTGAGGTGGGACACTTGAACCCAGGAGGTCAAGGCTACAGTAAGCCTTGATTGCACCACTGCATTCCCGGCTGGGCAACAGAGCAGCCAGAGCTGGGCAACCTCGTTTCTGAAAAAAAAAAAAAGAAAAAAAGAAAAAAAAAGAAAGAAAGGAATAAATAAACCTAATCTCAGAATAATAAAGTATGCTGAATGAAAAAAGCCAGACAAAAAAGACTGCTTATTATACTACATGATTCAATTTATCAAAAAGTCTAGAACATGCAAATTAATTTATAGAGACAGAAAGCAAATCAGTGATTCTCTGTGGATGGGGACAGAGGGACAAAGGTGAGAGGGAGAGATTACAAAAGGACACAAGGAACTGGATGTGGTGGCTCACGCCTGTAATCCCAGCACTTTGGGAGGCTGACGCAGGCAGATCACCTGAAGTCAGAACTTCGAGACCAGCCTGGCCAATATGGTGAAACCCCATCTCTACTAAATACACAAAAATTAGCCAGGCATCGTGGCACACACCTGTAATCCCAGCTACTTGGGAGGCTGAGGCAAGAGAATCACTTGAACCCAGGAGGCGGAGATTGCAGTGAGCTGAGATCATGTCATTGCACTCCAGCCTGGGCAACAAAGTGAGACTCCATCTCAAAAAAAAAGGTCACAAGGAAATTTTGGATGGTATGATGGTTAATACTGAGTGTCAACTTGATTGGATTGAAAGATGCAAAGTATTGTTCCTGGGTGTGTCTTTGAGGGTGGCCAAAGGAAATTAACATTTGAGTCAGCGGCCTGGGAGCGGCAGACCCACCCTCAATCTGGGTGGGCACCATCTAATCAGCCGCCAGGGCGGCTAGACTAAAGCAGGCAGAACATGGAAGGACTTGACTTGCTGAGTCTTCCGGCCTTCATCTTTCTCCCATGCTGGGTGCTTCCTGCCCTCGAACATCAGACTCCAAGTTCTTCAGCTTTGGACTCTTCGACTTACACCAGTGGTTTGCCAGGGGCTCTCAGGCCTTTGACCACAGACTGAAGGCTGCACAAAAGAAGGCTTCCCTACTTTTAAGGTTTTGGGACTCTGACTGGCATCCTTGCTTCTCAGGTTGCAGACAACCTATTTTAAGACTTCACCTTGTGATCGTGTGAGTCAATACTCCTTAATAAACTCCCTTCAGATATACATCTATCCATAAAATTCTGTCCCTGTAGAGAACCCTGACTAATACAGATGGTGATGGATATATAAATTGATTGTGATTATATATATATACCAAATTGGACACCTAAATATGTCCAATTTAATACATATCAATTCAATCTCAAGAAAACTGTTAAATTAAAAAATATTTGTTTGCTTGCCAGTATTGGTGGGTTTTCTATCACTTTTTTTTTTTTTCTTTTTGAGACGGGTCTCACTCTGTCACCCAGGCTGGAGTGCAGTGGCACGATCTCAGCTCACTGCAACCTCTGTCTCCTGGGTTCAAGCGATTCTCCTGCCTCAGCCTCCCAAGTAGCTGGGATTACAGGCGCTCACCATCATGTCCGGCTAATTTTTGTATTTTTAGTAGTGACAGGGTTTCACCATGTTGGCCAGGCTGGTCTCAAACCGCTGACCTCAGGTGATCCTCTAGCCTCAGCCTCCCAAAGTGCTAGGATTACAGGCATGAGCCACCGCACCCAGCCTTCTATCACTTTTAACTGAAAAAAATCTGAAATGATACAGTCCTCATGGTTGGGCAAACCATATTTAAATTATACTTTTAAGCAAACTCCAATATAGACAGTGCACAACAGTAGAAGGAAAACTAGATAACTGAAATTAAAACTACCATTTGGAGTTGGCAGACGGATGAGATGGTATATGGAAACTCTCTGTACTTCCTGCTCAATTTTTCTATGAACCTAAAACTGCTCTAGAAATAAAGTTCATTAATTTGAAAACAAACCAACAACAACAACAACAACAAGACACCTACCATTTGGAAAAGGGAAGAGGAAACAGCACATAGCAGTCACTACCAGTCCAAAGTCCTGACTACACTGGGGTAGCAAAGATCCTCTTCCCTGATAGTAGAGTGAGTGCCTTGATCAACCAATCTCTCTGCTCCCAACTCTGGCTCTGTCTTGGGAGAATTCCTCTGGCCTGTTGTCCCTCTTGGTCCCATGGAAGATGATTATTGGGGAGAATTCTCCTTCTTGGGACTGTATCCACTTTAGTGGCCCATTTCTTGTTGGCAGGTTCAGTGTTTCTTAAAGTATGATCTGTGATACACCTGAATCAGAATCACCTGTGTAAAATGCACACTTCTGGACCTCATGCCTGAACTACTGAATCAGAATTGCTGGGAGTAGGGCCTAGGAATGTACATCTTACCAAGCATTGTAGGTGATTCTTATGCATACTATATTAAGAAACATTAGATTAAGCCTTTAGTCATCACTCCTCATGTCACACAAAGAAAAGTCCAATTTAGGTTTCAGTATTACTTCTTCTCATATTGAGAATCTCTTCTGAGACTGTCCTAACCTAATGTTTCTCAAACTAGGGTCCATGGTCTTCTGGGGATCCAAAAATGTATTCTCAGCTGTTCATAAATTCTTCAAATACATTTTAATTTTGTATTTTTCTTTTGATAATAATCTAAATACAACAATTATAAGCATGTTCTAGATTTGGATGACTGCCTTATAATTAAGTCCAGCCATATAGTTTTAGTACCCACATTGTCATTGGTTTTTTATTTTTGGAGATGGAGTCTCACTCTGTCTCCCAGGCTGGAGTGCAGTGTGGGATCTCGGCTCACTGCAATCTCTGCCTCCCATGTTCAAGCAATTCTCATGCCTCTGCCTCCCGAGTAGCTGGGATTACAGGTGCCTGCCACCACATCCGGCTAATTTTTGTGTTTTTGGTAGAGACAGGGTTTCACCACGTTGGCCAGGCTGGTCTCAAACTCTTGACCTCAGGTGATCTGCCTGCCTCAGCCTCCCAAAGTGCTGGGATTACAGGTGTGAGCCACCGCACTCAGCCTGCCGTTGCTTTTTATAATAAGGTTGGTATCACAGCCTAGTATTTCAGTTTGCAAGGGTGTAACAATGTCTATGCCCCCTATCCCTAGCTGGTGATGTACTAAATGTCCCAGTCCATGTCACAAAGTGTAGATATAGGAGCTCCTCTCTGACACCAGTAGATGTCCAGGGTGATCTGAAAGCACTCCTTCAAGTGCTGTGGCTAAAAGTTCTCACACGTTGGCTAGATGACTGTGGTACAAGGTCTCAAAGCACAGACAGCATATTGTTTCCATTTATGTGACAAGAGGGTAGTGATAAGGTGAGGTCCTAGAGTGCAGCAAGGACAACAGTTCTCTCATGTATTCACAGAGGCGTGGGTAGCAAGATCTTGAAGCACAAGTAACATAATGTTTCTATTCATGGGATGGATGCCCTTGAGACTTAGCTCCTGGCCATGGGTGTAAGTTTGGTTCTGTGGTCCAAATCAGTGTTTCTCATGGTACTACTCCTTCTGGTCCATTAGCCTGGCCCTTCTCAAGCCACTGACCAGCTACATTACTACACCCAGTGGCTGGTCTTCATTACCTTGAAGGACCAGTAAATGTTTCATTTTGTTCAGGATCTCGGCCTACTCCCAGGGACTCCTTGCCACAAGGTATTTGCCAAAATTTGAGCTTTCATAACCTGCTGCTACACTATGTTCTCAGTAAAAATCTTTGTGCCTACACACACACACACACACACACACACACACACAATTCACTCTCCATCCCACGACCCTTTCCCAGATAAAATGGGATGGGTCATTTTCTAGAATTAGTACAAAAATTCCTACATGGTGGTTTCAGAGTTGACTGAATCATCAATCAAATGGCATCATCAAAGGCACAGGGGCTTTCAATCTTTTTTCTCTGCCTTCCTCTGCTGACAGCAGATGTTGCTTCCTGGTTGCAAGGTGGCTGTAGCAGTGCCAGCATTGCATGCAGACCACATCCTGTCAAGAAGAGGGGAGTTTCCTCCCATAAATCTCTTTTTATTACAAGGAAACCCTTTCCCAAAAGTCCCCAGAGACTTCCCCTCAGGTCCCAGGACTATGTCACATACCCATACCTAACCCAATCACTGTCAAGGAGCATGAGTCCATCAATTACTGGCATTGACCATTCAAGATTCCACCATCACCGCAACACAAGGCAAGGGTAGAGTCCTTTCCCTAAGCACATGACCACAACAGGACCAAGCCAACAAGGAAGAAGGGGGAGAAATGGATTTGGGCAGCCAGACAGCACTGTCTGCTTTACCCGCCTACCTCCATGTATGAATTGTTTGGTTCAAAGGGTGCTGCACAGGATTCCTCAGGGCTACACGTGAGTAGGCAGCTTGATAGGTGGCTGTCGCCCTCTTCTTACTTGAATTCACTACCCAACTCCCTCACTTTCTCATGGTTTAGATGAAGTTTTCCTCAATTTCATACAAAGCTGTATCCCTCAAGGGATTTGTTCTTGCCTTCTGTTCTGAGTGGGTAGAGGTGGGGAGGGGTTGTTCTCTGTCTACCCTGGAGTATGTGGGGATAATTTTTCTAACCAATTATTTTATAAGCAAGAAGTTATTTTGGTAGGTCACTTTATCTGGATTAGACCCACTTTGTGTCTACACCTTGTACACAGCAGAAAGGCCCAAGTTTCCTTACCACATGCTAGGAAATAGGTAGCTAGTGATGGCTCTCCAGGCAGCCCCAAGTTTTACGGCAGCACTCAGTCTCCTTAGCCTGCTGTTACCCTTGCTTTTGTTTTTTCTTATTCATAATGAGCAGCAGTAATGGCTAAGTGGTAGGACCAAGGGTGGCTGAACACTGAGTGAAGTTTCCTGTAGTCTTGCCACCCTCACCCATTTCAAATCAGAGATCAGTGGGCAGCCAAGTGTAATATCCAAACACCTAGATGCAGCAGCAAAACCTATGGCACTAATTCATCCTTGTGGCATTTCAGGTATGTACCAAGAATGCCTCATATTTGTTCCACTGCTGTTTCTGACCAGATCTGAGCATCCCAAATATGTTTAATAAAAGTCAGTTAAATCCCTCTGGTTGTGGGTCTCTTCAGGGATGGTGAGACTCAATTTTGTGTTTCTGTACTCTCGCTGATCCAAGTACTGTTGTCAGCAAATGTGAATCTAGGTAAGAGTTGATACACTAAGAATGTTAGAGCAGAAGTTCCCTAGAATTGTTATATCTAGACTTCTTATCTTTGGAACTAAATGACTGCAACTAGAAACTATATTGTGGTGCCTGACTTTGTCCCCAGTTATGTTTAGGTGCAGCCCACCGAGTGATCAAAGGCAATGGCTTGCTGAGAAAAGTACAAGTCACTCTAAAAATCTCTCTCCCCACCCACCACTACCACCCACTCACCCCCAGACCACCCAAGTCAGGATGCCAGGCTCTCTAGACAAGGAAGTTGTATTCTCAGGACAACACCGATTGCTTTCTCTGAGTTGTACCAGGCACTGAAGCTCCTGGTACAGCTCCCCTCTCCTTTAGTCAGTTCTAATTTCCTCCAATCTTGCAGCAAAATATTAAGGCTCTGGAGGGAAACAGAGCTCTTGTTTCTTTCTTTGATCAGTTTCCTCAGCTCAGGGTCAGCCTACTCTGCCCCCAAATGAGGTAGCAATGACTAACTTAGTGCCACGTGACACCAAGCAGCCTCCAACTGTCAGCCTGTGCTGGGTCATTTGCTATTCTTTTTGGGTGTACATTTGAACCCACTTCCTCTGGTTGGGGACTTCCCCATCTTATGATTCTTGGAAGGAGGCAGAGCCTACCTCCCTCTACATTCACTCTCCCTCACAGCTAGGGGGCTGGCACATACCCCAGCCCAGTCACTCTCAACTTTGCCTTAGGAGTTAAAGACAAAGATTCAAGGACCCTGGAAGAGTCTCTCTGTCAAGGCAGTGCTGGCGTCTGCAGCAAGATAGAGCTCCCTGCAGGGTGTCCCTGGTGAAAACTGCGGACAAGTGCTCTGAGGTGCTGCTGCAGTGGGCTCCTCACCAGACCAGTTCTGCAGCATGGTTTGAGTGTTGTTCCTGGCTGCAAACCTGCTTCTCCAGCCTGCCTACTGATTCTGGAAGCTGCCCAAATATCCTTTTAATGAATTCCTTTTCTGCCTAAATCATCTAGAGTCCAATTCTGTTGCTTGCAATCAAGGTTCTAGACTGATACGCACCTGTAACTCCTTCAGGAATTTGTCCTACTTCTGAGAAGTCCCAAAGGGCTTTGTCCCCAAGGACAGTTTCTATGACAAATCTACAAAGGGGATTCTCTGTAAATGCCCATTCTGTTATGAATACTAAAATTAGAGACCGTAAGGCTAGCCACCATTGTTCCATAGTATCTAGTTTAGTACCAGCGAGCACATATGTTCTAAGCAATGCTGGAAAGCCCCTTTCAAATAACTTTTGCCTTGGCAAAAGACGTTGTAATGCTTCTTGAAATAGTTTCATGATGTCATTTACGTAGTAGACCTGATTTCTGCGAACACATTATTTTGAAATGAGGATTTAAATTGTGCTTTGGCAGGAACTGAATATTCAAATGTAATGAGTTTAATTGATTATGAGAATGTTTCTTTTGAGATGATGCAATAACTGCCTGGTATTGAGCCTGCTGCTCCAGTGTGCACTAGTAGAAAGGCTTTCAAAATTGATCTTGGTACATTTGAAATCTGGTAAGCAATTGATTCTCTCTCTAAGCCTCAGTATAGAATCTAGTTCTAAGTGATAAGGCACTAACAATGCCCTGAAACCAGACCAAAATGGGTCTGCCTCTTGCTAGAGCTTTGAATTCCAGCCATGGGAGTATGACTGGGGAGAGATTCAACCTGTGGGGCCATCTCCTCCTCTCATGACTGCGTGGACCCACTTTCCCCACTTGTCTCTACCTGCTGTGCCCACTTCGGGAGGGCCAAAAGTGTGCTGTATTCGAGGCTGTACCAAAGATGTTACCAGAGCTGCTGAGCATCTGAGACTTAGTGGGTATAGAGGGTGTCTGCATGCCAAAAATATATGTGCTGGCAAAGGAATCTTGGAGGGGCAAGAAACTGATCTATATCTTGATTGTGGTGGTTGTTATGACTCTAGGCATCTGTTTAAACTCATAGACCTGTACACTAATATGAGCAAATTTTACTGTATGCAAATTAAATATAAACCAGGCATGTCGATTTGCACGTGTAATTTCAGGTACTCGGGAGGCTGAAGTGGAAGGATTGCTTGGGGCCAGGAGTGCAAGAGCAGCCTGGGCCACATAGCAAGACTGCCTCTAAAAAAAGTTAATTAGGCCGGGCGCGGTGGCTCAAGCCTGTAATCCCAGCACTTTGGGAGGTCGAGGCCGGTGGATCATGAGGTCAGGAGACGGAGACCATCCTAGTTAACACGGTGAAACCCCATCTCTACTAAAAATACAAAAAATTAGCTGGGCATGGTGGCAGGCTCCTGTAATCCCAGCTACTCGGGAGGCCCAGGAGGCGGACCATGCAGTGAGCCGAGATCGCGCCACTGCACTCCAGCCTGGGCGACAGAGCAAGACTCCGCCTCAAAAAAAAAATTAATTAATTAAACATAAATTTTAAAACAAGAATATGTGTGCTGGAATATCCACTTTCCACATGTGAATTGCCGTACAGTGGCACAGTGTGCAGGCACATGACCACAGTGTCTCCAATCTAATCTGGAAGCATTATGTGGCTCAGTTCACACTTCAATACCCAGCTCAATTATGTAATTCTTTTTTTTTTTTTTTAAGACAGCGTCTCACTCTGTCACCCAGTCTGGAGTAGAGTGGTGCCATTAAAGCTCACTGCAGCCTCAAACTCCTGGGCTCAAATGATCCTCCTGACTCAATCTCCTGAGTAGTTGGGACTTTGGGTGCATGCCACTGAGCCCAGCTAATTTTTAAAACCTTTTGTAGAGACAAGGTCTCGCTTTGTTGCCCAGGCTGGTCTCAAACTCTTGGGCTCAAGTGATCCTCCCACCTCAACATCCTAAAGTGCTGGATTTGCAGGCATCAGCCACCATGCCCAGCCTCAATTATGTAATTTTTTTTTTAATAGAGACAAGGTCTCCCTATGTTGCCTAGGCTGGTCTTGAACTTCTGGGCTTAAGGGATCCTCCCTCCTCAGCCTCCCAAAGTGTTGGGATTACAGTCATGAGCTACCGTGCCTGGCCCCAATTATGTAATTCAAAAATTTGTGAGTGACTGCCCACTTTAGGGCAGAGAATTAACATGTGTGAGGAAGGTACGGGGCTTGGTTTTCTTGTGGGCTCCTACTGAAGGCCAAGAGAATCTGCTCCTGGCTGGGCTCGGTGGCTCATGCTTGTAATCCCGACACTTTGGGAGGCCAAAGCAGGAAGATCACTTGAGCTCTGGAGTTCAAGACTAGCCTGGGGAACATGATGAGACCCCCCCATCTCCACAAAAAGTAAAACAATTAGCCAGGTGTGTTGGCATGCACCTGTGGCCCCGGTGACTCGAGAGGCTAAGCTGGGAGGATCACTTGAGCCAGGGAGGTCAAGGCTGCAGTAAGCTGTGATTGTGCCACTGCACTCCAGCCTAGGCAACAGACTGAGACCCTGTCTCAAAAAAAAAAAAAAAAAAAAAAAAAAAAAAGCATCTGTTCTATAGTACTGTTCCTAGAACCTAAAAACTGACATCTTATGTGTATTGATGAAAAACTTGGTGGGATCACCAAATGCTAAGAAAATGTTGTTTGTAATCAACAGTCCACAAAGACCCAAATTCCCGGTCATAGAACCAACTTTCCCCAAAAGTTTTGTGGGGTGGCTGCATTCCTACCATTCTCCTGCTTTGTTGGCAAAGCCCTGGTCTCTGTTCATCTCCAGCTGCTGTGCCATGCAACTCTTGGTTGACCTCTGAGCCCAGTAGTTTTCAACCTTGGCTATAGTTTAGAATTGCCTGGGGAGCTTTTAAAAACCTCATAATCTGGCCACCACCCAGACCAATTAGATAAGAATCTCTGGAATGTGGGGCATAAGCATGAGTATTTTTTAAAACCCCTCAGGTGATTTCTATACTTTTGAAAGAGGGCAAGTTTCTATTTCGCGTGCCGGTAGGAACATAGGAAGAGGTATGTATTCGTCTGCTCAGGCTGCTGTATCAAAATACCACAGACTTGGTGGCTTAAACAGCAGAAACTGGGCTGGGCGTGGTGGCTCACACCTGTAATCCCAGCACTTTGGGAGGCCGAAGCGGGCAGATCACGAGGTCAAGAGATCGAGACCATCTTGGCCAACATGGTGAAACCTCGTCTCTACTAAAAATACAAAAAATTAGATGGGCGTGGTGGCGCCCTGTAGTCCCATCTACTCGGGAGGCTGAGGCAGGAGGATCGCTTGAACCCGGGAGGCAGAGGTTGCCGTGAGCCGAGATCATGCCACTGTACCCCAGCCTGACAACAGAGCGAGACTCCATCTCAAAAAAAAAAAAAAAAAAACCCAAAACAGAAATTGATATTCTCACAGTTCTGGAGGCTGGACGTCCAAGATCAAGCTGCTGCCAGCCTGGTTGCTTTCCTCTGAAGCCTCTCTCTCTCCTTGGCTTACAGGTGGCCTCTCTCTTGCTGCCTCTTCACATGGTTGTCTCTCTGTTGTCTCTCTTTGTAACCTCATCTCCTCTTCTTATAAGGACACCAGTCAGATTGGATGAGAGCCCACTTCAACAGCCTCGTTTTAACTTAATTCCCTCTTTAAAGGCCCTGTTTCCAAATACAGTCACATTCTGAGGTACTAGGGGTTAGAGCTTCCACATATGAATTTTGAGGGGGCACCATTTAGCTCATAACAAGGGAGATCATGGTTCCTGTAATAATCTTCACACTTTTTTTTTTTTTTTGAGACGGAGTTTCGCTCTTGTTGCCCAGTCTGGAGTGCAATGGTGCGATCTCAGCTCACTGCATCCTCTGCCTCCTGGATTCAAGCGATTCTCCTGCCTCAGTCTCCCGAGTAGCTGGGGCTACAGGCGCCCACCACCACACCCGGCTACTTTTTGTATTTTTAGTAGAGACGGGATTCTCCATGTTGGTCAGGCTGGTCTCGAACTCCTGACCTCAAGTGATCCACCTGCCTCGGCTTCCCAAAGTGTTGGGATTACAGGCGTGAGCCACCACGCCCAGCCAATCTTCACACTTGTGTTATCTTAACCTGTTGTTTTTGATAGCCAAAGCCATGGGCCATTAGAAATGTGGCTGCCTGCATCAGGGATAGAAGACTAGAGTTCAGCAGGCCAGTCCAGGTTCTACTTTCGTGAAACCATTCTCCCAATATCAACTACTGCTTCTCCTAGCACTAACACTGGGACAGTTCTGCTTTGCCTCCGAAAAACTCTGAAGTGGATCAGAGTAGGACATTAATTAAATTAACTCCAAGTTCCCTGCTGCATTCCAGGCTGTAAAAGCTATCCCTGTTGTATTTCCCATCCTGAATTATGCCCAGCCACATTTTCCAATGGAGTTCAGCAGAAGTTGCATGTTCAGCCCAAATGATAGCATTAAAATGTTCCAAATAATATATAAATGTCCAAATTTGAACAATACAAAGTCTCTCCACTTCTGAAAATCTTGGGAGAAAGATTAATTCCAAAATGCCAGAGAAATTTAAATCCAAAACTATTTCCTCCCCGATTTCTGTTTCTGCTCAGTCTCAGCTAGAAGGATCTTGCTCTGAGGTGTGGAGAGATTGGAGGTTCCTTCAGCTACTGCAACCTGGGCTCTCATCCACTGAAATTGGTGAAGTTCCTGTAGGACCTTCAAGACAAAATTAATCCAGTGTCAAGATTCTCATATGTCCCACTTTCTAAGAGTTCAAAGAGTTAATTGGGCACATAAGATTTTCCCAGCATCAATGACACATGCACAAAATTTAGAAGAAAACAACGCAAAAAAGCAATCAGACAAATCTCATAAGTGGAACAGTCTGCAGAACTATTGGCTTGGTATCTTCAGCAAAGTGGTATCATTAAAAACTGGTGTCTGTGCTAGATTAAAAGAGACTTAAGGGACATAAACCAGATGCAATGCATGGTCTGGATTGGGTACTGATTTGGATGAAACAACTGTATAGGACATTTTTAGGTCATTTGGGAAAATATGAATAGAAGCAGGGTGTTAGAAGGGTTGGAAATGTACTGAAATAGCAAAAGGGAGGTTAATGATTGAAAAAAACAGACTGAAGAACATTATGTGTAGTATGATCTCAGTTTGGTAATAAAATAAAAGCATGCATAGACACACATGAACAGATCCTGTAGGTTATACACTAAGGTCTTACAGTGGTGATCTCTGGGAGGTGGAAATTTTACTTATTTATTTATTATATTTCTGCTTCTCTATATTTTCTAATTTTCTACAATGCACATATACTGCTTCTGTATTAATAAAAGGTTAATCAAAGAAAAAAATTCTTGGAGGCCGGACATGGCGGCTGACACCTGTAATCCCAGCACTTTGGAAGTCCAAGGCAAGAGGATCCCTTGAGGCCAGGACTAGGCAACATAATGAGACCCCATCTCTACAAAAAATTGAAAAAATTAGCCAGACATGGTGGCTCGCACCTGTAGTCCCAGCTACTCAGGAGGCTGAGGCAAGAGGATCGCTTTAACCCAGGAGTTTGAGGCTGCAGTATGATCGTGCCACTGCATTCCAGCCTGGGTGACAGAGTGAGACTCCACTTCAAAAAAGAAATTTTTAAATTCTTAGAAGTCACAAGCAGGGCCAGGCGCACTGGATCACACCTGTAATCCCAGCACTTTGGGAGGCCGAGGCAGGGGGATCACTTGAACTCAGGAGTTTGAGACCAGCCTGGGCAACATGGCAAAACCCTGTCTCTACAAAAAAATACAAAATTAGTCCGGCATGGTGGCACACGTCTGTAGTCCCAGCACACGTCTGTAGTCCCAGCTACTCAGGAGAGGCTGAGGTGGGAGGATTGCTTGAACCCAGGAGGTACAGGCTGCAGTGAGTTGTGATCACCACTGCACTCCAGCCTGGGCAACAGAGGGAGACCCTGTCTCAAAAAAAAAAAAAAAAAAAAGTAACAAGCAAACCTCAACCCCAAAGCAGTTATTATAAGTAAAATTATGGTACTAGAAACCAGTACATAAAATACTGTACTGGTATATCAGACCCACATTGCTGTCAGAAAGCAAAGCTTATAGCAGAGACAATGATCTCTGGGGGAAAGAAGAATAAACATAGCAAACGTGAGAGCAAAAAACAGACTGCCTTGCTTTCAGCTTCAACAGGAGACAAGTTAAATTGTGCTAGTTGTCTAGGGTCCACAATCTCTTAAGCTTAAACTCTGCTGAGATTTATCTAGAGACTAATTATGGCACTTGGTTTACCAAACGGGAGTAGGGTGGAGTTCCATGCATGTTTACTGTTTCCTCCCTCAGAAGGTGACATTTGCGACATTCCTGTGTTCTTGAAAAGTTAGATTTTCCTGGGGTGACACCCATAGTCCTCAGGCCATCCTCAAGGCTTCCTTCTTCAAAATCCAGGCTATTTGGCCAGGCGCGGTGGCTCACACCTGTAATCCCAGCACTTTGGGAAGCCGAGGCGGGCGGATCATGAGGTCGGGAGTTCGAGACCAGCCTGGCCAATATGGTGAAACCCCATCTCTACTAAAAATACAAAAATTAGCCGGGTGTGGTGGCGTGTGCCTGTAGTCTCAGCTACTAGGGAGGCTAAGGTAGAAGAATCGCTTGAACCCAGCGGCTGGAAGTTGCAGTGAGCCGAGATCGCACCACTGCACTCCAGCCTGGGTGACACAGCAAGACTCCGTATTACCAAAAAAAAAAAAAAAAAAAAAAAAAAAAAAAAAAAAAAAAAAAAATCCAGGCTATTTAAAACCTCTTAAATCCCCATTTTGAACCTGTGCTTCTGGCATCTCAGCATAGCCCTGAGGCTGCACTCAGTTTGGTGACACAGCTTTTCCACACTCTCCTGTGAGCAGCCACCTCCTTTTCGAATAGTCATGGCTCCGAGTGTGATTCAGACCCTTGCTGTATTAGTTTACTGTTGCTGCCATAACAAATTACCACAAACTTAGTGGCTTAAAACATGCATCTATTATGTTACAGGTCTGTAGGTCAGAAGTCCCACGCAGGTCTCACTGGGCTATAATTAAGGTGGGCTTGTTCTGTGAACAAAAGTTCTCTGAAAAGGAATTTAGAGGAAAGAGACTTTAGTCCAGTGAACAGTTTGCAAACCTGGGTCACAGCCTCCAGTGTAAAATGAAGGTGCATTCCAGAGAACAAAAGGAAAGCTTATTTTGTTGTTGTTGTTTGCTTGCATGTTTGTTTTTCAGAGACACAGTTGCCCAGGCTGGAGTGCAGTGGTGTGATCATAGCTCACCATAACCTGGAATCCCTGGGCTCAAGTGATCCTCCCACTTCAGCCTCCCATGTAGCTGGGACTACAAAGGAATGCCACCATGCTCCAGTTTCATAGTAAAAATTCCTGCCCAAGTTCCCAATAAGGCCTGTTTATGCCAACGAAAGATTGAAAGTCAGTTCTCATTGGTTGAGGCAGCTGAGTTCTGATTGGTCAATACAGCCAAGCCCTGATTGGTTGATACAGCTGAGCCCTGATTGGCTAAGGCAAGTGAGCTCTGATTGGCTGGTTCTGACGAGTTCTGAATGTCCCAAAGTTAAAAGATGTGAGCTTCCGGTCGTGGTGGCTCACACCTATAATCCCAGCACTTTGGGAGGCCGAGGTGGGTGGATCACCTGAGGTCAGTTTGAGATCAGCCTGGCCAACATGGTGAAACCCCATCTCTACTGAAAATACAAAAATTAGCTGGGCATGGTAGTGCATGCCTTTAATCCCAGCTACTCAGGAGGCTGAGACAGGAGAATTGCTTGAACCCGGGAGGTGGAGGTTGCAGTGAGCCGAGATCACACCACTGCACTCCAGCCTGGGCAACAGAGTGAGACTCCGTCTCTAAATAAATAAATAAATAAATAAATAAATGTATGACATATTTTACAATGATGCTCTTGGTCTTTCCTTCATAAATCTGTTCAAATTTTATGTACCACTTTATATGATGGTATGTAGTAGTTTCCTATTGTGAAAGCCCACCTCTACTAAAAATACAAAAATTAGCCAGTTAGCCAAGCATGGTGTCAGGCACCTGTAATCCCAGCTACTCGGGAGGCTGAGGCAGAAGACTTGCTTGAACCCAGGAGGCAGAGGTTGCAGTGAGAGGAGATGGTGACACTGCACTCCAGCCTGGGCAACAGAGCAAGACTTTGTCTTAAAAAGAAAAAAAAAAGATGTGCGCTTTCTGGAAACTCTGAGTATATGTGGGACCTCTAGTCAGCAATGACTGCAATGGCTCTATTTTAAATTTAGGCCCAGTTAGCCACTTGGGTTCCATCTTGAAAAATTGGCTCTTCCAGGTTCACAGTTCATAGCTTCTTTCTGGAGTCACTAGGGGAGAATACCCTTTGTGTTCCTTTGGGCTTTTTGGGAGAATTCAGTTCTTTGCGGATGTTGAACCAAGGTCACCATTTTCTTCCTGCCTATAAACTGAGGTCACCTACATTCCTCGGCTTGTGGCCCCTCCTCCATCTTCAAAGTCAGCAACCATAGAGTCAGTCCTTCTCATGTGATTTCTCAAGTGATCCACTCTTCTTCCATCATCTTCTACTTTTAAAGACTTGTATGATTACGCTGGGTTCACCCAGGATAATCTCCCCATCTCAAGGTCCTTAACCTTAATCACATCTGCAGATTCTCTTTGGCTATGTAAAGTAATATATTCACAAATTCCAGGGATTAGTACATAACCATCTTTGGGGGATTGTTATTGCATTCTGGGCACATCATCTTTTCTTGGTCTGGGATTGGCATTTCTTCACATCTAGTTTTGTGCCTCAGTGGTTACTGCCACTGTCTCTTGCTCTGGAATTCCTTGATTACATAAAGCCTGCCTCTTAGTGGTGGTTTCCCCTCTACTTCCAATATATTTTATGTGACAAATTGCCTTCAGTGGACTCCTAAAATGACATTCAGAAGCTTGTGCCCTTTGGTCCTGGGGAGGAAAAATTTATCTGCCTTGGGCTTGCCGCCCTTGCAAAAAGCCTTCGAATTTTCTAGGCCTTAAGTGGAACTTCAACAACAGCAGTAACAGTTCTTTCTGTCCACTCTTGTAGCTCCCTTTCTCCTTTGGAGCAGGCTCAGCTGAAGTTTCCTCTTTCTTTTTAATTGTGAGAAATGTGAAAACTACAGAAAAAGTACAAGAATATTATAATAAAAACCCATATTCCCATCTCCCAGAATTGTAGACATCTTGTCATATTTGCTTTCTGCAATTAAAAAAATCTTAGAAATCTAGCTAAAATTTTGTTTAGCTACCACCTGCATTGCCATGCTCGTCTGAGGCAACTGCTATGGTCTGGAGTGTAGTCTCATCCATTTTTATACTTTACAAACATCCATCCATCCATAAACTATGTATAGTATTTTTGTGCATATCCATTTACATAATTGTATCTTTTTTTTATTCAACGGCATGCTTTTGAGACCTGTCCATATTGCTATATGTAGATCTAGCACCACTTCAGTGCAGTGTTCCATTGTATGACATCATCAGATTTTATTTTTTCACAACATTTTGACAAATTGCTCTCTAAAGTGGTTGAACCAGTTGATATTTCTACCAGCAGTGTAGGAGTATGCTTATTTCCCCACATTCTTCCCAATGCTTTGGGGAGATCTTTTTTTTCTTTTCTTTTTTTTTTTGAGATGGAGTTTTGCTCTTATTGCCCAGGCTGGAGTGCAATGGCGCGATCTCGGCTCACTGCAACCTCTGCCTCCCGGATTCCAGCGATTCTCCCGCCTCAGCCTCCCGAGTAGCTGGGATTGCATGCATGCGCCACCACGTCCGGCTAAGTTTGTATTTTTAGTAGAGACGGGGTTTCTCCATGTTGGTCAGGCTGGTCTCGAACTCCCAGCCTCAGGTGATCTGCCCACCCCAGTCTCCCAAAGTGCTGGGATGACAGGCGTGAGCCACCGCCCCCGGCCGCTTGGGGGAGATTTTAAATATTTGTCTGTCTAATGGGTAAGAAATTACACCTCGTTTTTGTTTTAATGTTCATGTGTGAAGCGTTGCTCACTCTAGGTTGATTTCCTGACACATGTAGGGCCTCAGCTCCTCTGTCTAAGCAGGAACTGAAACTCCAGCCCCTATAGCCGGTGTCAGTTCTGGCTTCCTCATCTGCACACGTATCTATCTCTCCTTTATAGGTTCTCATTCTGTTTCTGACCCCTGGAGATCTCCTTTTTTTTTGTTTTCAAGCACAGCTGTTTATTTTTTAACCTTAAAAATATTTTATAAAAAGATGGGACAAATTCCAACTGTTCCAAAAAACTGTTCCAAATTCAAACAAAAACACATAACGAAATGCACTGCATGAACCTTAACTGGATCCTGGTTTTTTAAAAAAGCTATGAAGACATTGGGGAACAATTAGGGAAAGCAAAATATGATCTAGATGATGTTATTAGACTACATTAAAATATTGTTAGAATATTGTTCATATACTTAGTTGTGATAAAGGTTTTATAGTTATACAGGAGAACAACCTTTGAAGATACACACTGAAGTACTTAGGAGTGATGTAGTCAACTCACTTTCAGATGGTTCAAAAAATTAGATAGATAGACAGATAGGTAGAGCTAATAGAGCACAACGTTAACAGTTGTTGAAATTGAGTGATGGGACCAGGTGCTGTGGCTCACGACTGTAATCCCAGCACTTTGGGAGGATCACCTGAGGTGACCCCAGCACTCAGGCGGATCACCTGAGGTTAGGAGTGGAAGACCAGACTGGCCAACATGGCGAAACCCCGTCTCTACTAAAAATACAGAAACTGGCCGGGCATGGTGGTGTGCACTTGTAATCTCGGCTACTTGGAAGGCTGAGGCAGGGGAATCGCTTGAACCCGGGAGGCGGAGATTGCAGTGAGCCAAGATCGCACCACTGCACTCCAGCCTGAGCAACAGAGCGAGACTCCGTCTCAAAGAAAAAAAAAAAAAGAAGAAATTGAGTGATAGGCATGATGATATTCATTGTACTAGTTTGAGCTTTTCCATATATTCCAGATTTTTCACAATAAAAAGTTGGGAACATTTACACAAGATTTCTAGGTATTTGAAACAGGGCTGATGGCAGGTTTTAGCAAATGCTCAAATCACTATATATTTTTTTTGAGACAAGGACTGGCTTTGTCAACCAGGCTGGAGTGTAGTGGCACAATCACAGCTCACTGCAGCCTCAACCTCCCGTGCTTAAGTGATCCTCCCACCTCAGCCTCTCCAATAGCTGGGATTACAGGCATGCTTAGAGACAAGATTTCACCATGTTGCCCAAGCTGGTCTCAAACTCCTGGGCTCAAGCAATCCTCTCGCCTCCGCCTCTCAAAGTGCTGGGATTACAGGCATGAGGCACCGTGCCGGCCTCAAATCACCATCTTGAGCCAGATGCTCAGCTAAGGTGTTTGTTTTAGACAGGATCTTACTCTGTCACCCAGGCTGGAGTGCGGTAGCACAATCACAGCTCATGCAGCCTCGAACTACTCTGGGACTCAAGCCATCCTCCCACCTCAGCCTCTCCCCAAGTAGCTGGGACTACAGGTGTGCACCACCATGCCCGGCTAATTTTTTAATTTTTTGTAGAGACGAGGCCTCACTATCTTGCTCTGGCTGGTCTTAAACCCCTGGGCTCAAGTGATCCTCCTGCCTCAGCCTCCCAAAGTGCTAGGATTATAGGCATGAGCCACCATGCCTGGCCTCAGCTAAATTTTCAACATTTTAATCTGCTCCTTGGGTTGGTCACCTTTCCTTACCTAACATGTACATGGCTATGTTAGTTAGGATATAGGTCCAGCTTCTTGTAACAGTAACACAAATGAACAGAAGCTTAAATACAACAGAACTTTATTTCCCTCAGATGTAACAGACCAGAAGACAGTACAAGGCTAGTGTAGTTCCATGAGGCTATCCATTCATTTACTCTTTTCGTCATCGCTAGAATGATGCTCCCATCGTATGCTACAAAATAGCTCACAATTTTAGTTAACAGGATGAAGAAGGGAAGGAAAGAGGATCCACCTTTCACTGTAAGGGCTCAACCCAAAATATATGAGTACACATCTTTTCCAGTCTCATCTCATTGACTAATATTTAATCATAATTAGCTGCAATGGAGAATGGGAAATGCAATGTTTAGCTGAGGATGCATACACATTTCTAAAATGATAATAACTTTAAAGGAAAGTGAGAACAGATATTAGAAGACAATTAGCAGTGTCTGACATGATGGTCACTCCTTTCTCAATCACTGTGTTTTCTTTCCTTTCTTCTTTAATTTTTCTTTCACATGCAACCATTTGTTTTCCTAACAAACTCTTTGTGACTTGGAGGTTCATCATTAGTAAAAGATATGCAGTCAAGAAATTTTGGATCTGGCAAAAGCATCCACTGTTCAACAATTCTTATCTACTTTCACCTTACTGGAATTGTATAATTCCACCAGGAGGTATTCTCTGACCAAAATCAATATATATTCCAGGTTTAACTCAGTCTATCATTAGCTTGCCTGATTCCCCTGTAGTATGTCTCATCTTCTGTGTTTCCTTCTCGTGGAGTTCTAACTCTACACATGTCCTGAGCATGTACCCACAAGGACATGCCATACCTGCTTCTCGGCCCATAAATGTGTTGCCTTGAAACTCATCTAAAATGCATGACAGGCCAGGAGCGGTGGTTCACGAGTGTGTAATCACACCACTTTGGGAGGCCGAGGCGGGTGGATCACCTGAGGTCAGGAGTTTGAGACCAGCCTGGCCAACATGGTGAAACCCCATCTCTACTAAAAATACAAAAATTAGCCAGGCGTGGTGGTGGGCGCCTCTAGTCCCAGCTACTCGGGAGGTTGAGGCAGGAGAATTGCTTGAACCTGGGAGGCGGAGGTTGCAGTGAGCCGAGATAGCGCCACTGCACTCCAGCCTGGGCAACAGAGTGAGACTCTGCCTGAAAAGAATAAAATAAAATAATAAATAAAATGCATGATATATTTTACAACGATCCTCTTGGTCTTTCCTTCATAAATCTGTTCAAATTTTATGTACCCACTTTATATGATGGTATGCAGTAGTTTCCTATTGTTGTTAGAACAGACAACCAGAACTTACAGGCTTGAAAATACAAACTTGTTCTCCTACTGTTCTGTAGGTCAGAAGTCTGGATTGGCTCAACTGGTTTCTCTGCTCTGGGTTTCACAAGGCCATAATCAAGGTATCAGCCAGCTAGACTCTCTTATCAGGAGGCTATGGGAAGAATCTGCTTCCAAGCTCATTCAGGTTATCAAAATCTAGCTCTTTATGTTGATAGAACTGAGGACCCTGTTTACTTGTTGGCTGTCAGCTGGGAGCCATTCTTGGCTCTCAGAGGCCTCTATCCCATCCTTGCACATGGCCCCTACATCTTATGCTTGGAATTTCTCTGACTTTTCCTTCTGCAGTATCACTTTTGCTGCCAGCCAGAGCAGGTTCTCAGCTTTTAAGAGCTCATGCCAAAATGAGATTGGGCCTACCTGGGCAATCCAAGATAATCTCCCTATATTAAAGTTTGTACCTTAATTACATCTGCAAAGTCCCTTTTGTCATATTAATATATCATATTCACAGGTTGTAGGGATTAAAGTGTGAGCAGCTTGGGGTCGGGGAGGGGTGTGCATGGGGGCGGGGATGCATTTTTCTACCATGTGGTTTTTTTCTAATTGCTCTAAATTTATATGGACTCTTTAAGTGCACCTTTAGGAGGACACCACTCAATAGTATTGTAGATCTGGATTCCAACCAGTAGAGTAATTCCAGTGCTTTTTTTTCTTCTCTCCCTGTCTTTCCCCGGTCTCTTTGAGACCTAGATAACCTCTATGACCTAGTAACAAAATAGCTCCCTGTTTTCTAGTTACATCTTTAAGAACCTTTAGATCTTGGGTGTATCTTCTTTTTCCTTTCATCTCTGTCTAGCTTGTTCTCCAAGATCACATTTTCATAAGAATTGATTCCTAAGGATGAGAATTCCTAAGGATGAGAATTTTCCTTCTCCATCTTAAACAGTATATCTTCTTGTACTTTTTTTCTTTTATTGTCTCACTGCTCTTGTTCTGACAGTAAGATCAAAGCTTATTCTTACTTTTTCTAGCGATTTACTATGGGAAATTTCAAACATATACAAAATTAGAAAGAATACTATAACAAACCCATATGAATAGCATAATGAATCACTCAGCTTCAATAATTATCAACGCTTCACACATTTTAATTCATCTATTCATGCATTTTTTGGAATATTTTAAAGTAAATCCCAGGACATCATGTTATTTCACTCACAAATAAATCGATATGAAGCATTATTTTGAAAGAAATTCAGTACCTTCTCGATTTTAGGAACAAACCATATTCCTAGAGAAGTTAGTCTTTAAAGGTTTTTGCTTGGCCTCTGGAATTTTAATAATTTCATGACTTGTTTCTCCACCTCAATACAAGATGATATATCCTTTGTATTATAAACACTCCCATTCCTCTAGCTGTAACTTGATAAAAATCACCTGCCTTCCTAGGTTAAACGCATGGTCTGGGTCTTTAAAATCCAAAGTCATGGTCATGGCTCCCGTAATTAATAAATCCAGAGCCACCCTGAGGCCATGCAGAGGTGGTGGTAGGGGGGTGAATCTAGGAATCTGTGAATGTGCCACAAAAATTCAAGAAGGCAGCCCCTTCATAGTTGTGTTTTTGTTGTTGTTGTTGTTTTGTTTGTTTGTTTTTGCTTGCCTCTTGAATGGGATGCAATTCAAAACAAGATAGAGGCCCGCATCGCCAAGTCAATCCTAAGCCAAAAGAACAAAGCTGGAGGCATCACACTACCTGACTTCAAACTATACTAGAAGGCTACAGTAACCAAAACAGCATGGTACTGGTACCAAAACAGAGATATAGATCAATGGAACAGAACAGAGCCCTCAGAAATAACGCCGCATATCTACAACTATCTGATCTTTGACAAACCTGAGAAAAACAAGAAATGGGGAAAGGATTCCCTATTTAATAAATGGTGCTGGGAAAACTGGCTAGCCATATGTAGAAAGCTGAAACTGTATCCCTTCCTTACACCTTATACAAAAATCAATTCAAGATGGATTAAAGACTTAAACATTAGACCTAAAACCATAAAAACCCTAGAAGAAAACCTAGGCATTACCATTCAGGACATAGGCATGGGCAAGGACTTCATGTCTAAAACACCAAAAGCAATGGCAACAAAAGACAAAATTGACAAATGGGATCTAATTAAACTAAAGAGCTTCTGCACAGCAAAAGAAACCACCATCAGAGTGAACAGGCAACCTACAAAATGGGAGAAAATTTTCACAACCTACTCATCTGACAAAGGGCTAATATCCAGAATCTACAATGAACTCAAACAAATTTACAAGAAAAAAACAAACAACCCCATCAAAAAGTGGGCGAAGGACATGAACAGACACTTCTCAAAAGAAGACATTTATGCAGCCAAAAAACACATGAAAAAATGCTCATCATCACTGGCCATCAGAGAAATGCAAATCAAAACCACAATGAGATACCATCTCACACCAGTTAGAATGGCAATCATTAAAAAGTCAGGAAACAACAGATGCTGGAGAGGATGTGGAGAAATAGGAACACTTTTACACTGTTGGTGGGACTGTAAACTCGTTCAACCATTGTGGAAGTCAGTGTGGCGATTCCTCAGGGATCTAGAACTAGAAATACCATTTGACCCAGCCATCCCATTACTGGGTACATACCCAAAGGACTATAAATCATGCTGCTATAAAGACACATGCATGCGTATGTTTATTGCGGCATTATTCACAATAGCAAAGACTTGGAACCAACCCAAATGTCCAACAATGATAGACTGGATTAAGAAAATGTGGCACATATACACCATGGAATACTATGCAGCCATAAAAAATGATGAGTTCATGTCCTTTGTAGGGACATGGATGAAATTGGAAATCATCATTCTCAGTAAACTATCGCAAGAACAAAAAACCAAACACCGCATATTCTCACTCATAGGTGGGAACTGAACAATGAGATCACATGGACACAGGAAGGGGAATATCACACTCTGGGGACTGTTGTGGGGTGGGGGGAGGGGGGAGGGATAGCATCGGGAGATATACCTAATGCTAGATGACGAGTTAGTGGGTGCAGCGCACAAGCATGGCACATGTATACATATGTAACTAACCTGCACAATGTGCACATGTACCCTAAAACTTAAAGTATAATAAAAAAAATAATAAAAAACATTCCTCATAGAAGGTGGAATAATAAAAAAAAAAAAACAAGATAGAGGAACAGCACTGATAGAATGCCACCTACTAAAATGTAGAAGATACAATCTCACTCTAGTACTTTGTGGTTCACATGGAATTTGGCTACTTTTGCAGTTTAAAGTCCTGGCCTGTAATCCTGACTGAGAAATAGAGGAAAGGGAGCAAATATTTTTCAGCCTTCTGATAGTGAAAAGTCTGATTATTGAAACTTTGTTTTGAGGCAAACCTTAGCCAAGGCTAAAATATTATTTTCCTGATACTCTTATCCATGCCTCAGCCACAAAAGCATGCACAGCCTGTTCTTACTTAGGGTTTGCATGGGCCTATCTGCTTTTAGATACCAGCTACGATTGCAAGGTCAAAAACCTTTGAGACTTATGTTTTCTAAGGCCACTGTCTATGAAAAGCAGTTATGTGCCTGCAGACACCAGTTATCATATAAACTTCTGTAAACTCCCAAAGTCAATGATGCACATGGCCAGTACTTTCTAGGGCCTGCCCTTATGAAAAAGAAAAAAAAACAGCCAGAACACCTTTGCATACCAGCCACTATACTGCTACAAAGAGAACTGCCTCCCTCAAATGCCAGTCATTGCATCCATTTCTCAAGGTTTCCCCATTCACACACCATGGGATCCCTCCAAAGATCATATAATCACACCAGTCTCTCCCTCCACTGAATTCCTAATTGAGAAATAGACACAGGAATTAAAGAGGAATCAGAATATTGAGATGTATTGTTGTTAAGACTGGTTTGGAGAACAGGTCTGTGGCCTGTAGCCTGAATTAGGTTTCCAACTCGTTCATCCCAAACCTAGACTTTTGCACCCTCCTGAGGTGACAGATAGATCTGTACAGCAGACCCTCACCCCACCAGTCACAGAAAGGGTGCTCATCCACCTGCAGGCCTCCCTACCCTCGTAGGCTGACCACATGGAGGGGCAGAGAGAACATAGGTGTGCTGTGGGCAAGGGAACTCTGAAAAAGAGAGAGCAGGGAGCTCAGCAGGGGCTGAGCAACAAGCACTCAGTCCTATCTTGGAACCTCACGAATGAAGCCACTGTGGGGAGGAGGTGCGGAGGGGCTGCGGGAAGCTCTCTTCACAATACTTCTGAAAGAGCAGAAGTTCCTATTTCGTGGACAGGTGGGAATACAAGAATGGGGGATGTCAGCTAATTTATGGTTGCGGTCAAAGGGAAGAGCCCAGGGATGGGCCCCCTCCCCCAGAGGTCAGGGCTTTCTCCAGTGGCCAGCCTTACAGCCTTACATTCTTACTGTATGACTGAAACAAACTGGAACAGAAGAATAGGTAGAATTGGGTGTTCTGGTGCTCAGTAGAGAGAGTAGAACCGACTGGTTTTGCTCCATGAACACCTCTTAAGAGCCTTTGCCTAATTGCTGTGCCTATCTGGGAGGGAGAGAACTTTAGAGTTAATTTAAGCCCAGTTATTGTTTTTGTTTTTGTTGGCCTCAGATGGCAGAGGACATCAAGTCCAAATGCAAGGCAGAGGATGAAAGAGAGTTTAAAACACAATTTGCAAACTGGTAGCCTGCTGAATAGATCCAACCCACAGATGTGTTGGATTTAGCCCATAAGAATTTTCAAAAATATTTTGTAAATTACTTGTCAGTATATAAAAATTGGTAGAGTTCATATAAAGACCCAGATTTTATGGCTTCTCTGGAAGATTTCAAAGATTCTGGCTATGTGGATGTGCATTTCTATAGGGCAAAATAAGCTGGATGGAATAGCCACTGCTTCATTTACGAGGGGGTACAGTTTCCATCCAGGCTCTTGTATGACCTGCTTAGCCCCTGCCTACGTTCGAGTTTGTGTTCTCTCAGTTAAATTGGCCAGCACTAGAGGTTGTTTGTGATCTGAAAGAAATGCAAATCATCCATCTCTGTGAGTGTCTAATCATGTCAGAGCGAGTATTTGGCAATGTGGAGAGTGCCAGGGAGGTGTATGCCAAGAATCTGACCATCCATCGGGAGGGGGAGGAATGAGGAGACATCTGTCTATATAATGAGGATGCAGAAATTGTTAAGAAAGGCAGGAGAAAAGGGGGCCACAGTCCATAGTGCAGAGAAGCAGGCTAGGCTGGAGCAGGTGACTGCGGGAGTCAATTACAGCCAAGTGTTGCTAGGGCAACTCAGGCTCCGCGCACAGCCTGGAGGGCCTCCGGCCTTCTCACTGCTAAGGCAGCTGATTTAGGAGACCGGAACTCTGAAGTCTGAGAAGCTGATGAGGAAAAAGACAAGGTTGCAGAAGCATTGTTTTAGGTTGGGGCTAAAATCTGAAGCAGACACAAAGGGAGCTACAACATCCCACACGGGGCTACTGGTGGTCATTCTAAAGGCCGCTGGAATTGGAACCATTACATCTCACCCCTTAGGGCAGTTCTTTCCAAACTGCAGGTCTTAAAGCATTGGTGGGCTGTGAAATCAATTTAGTGGAGTGAAATCAACATTTAACATAATGAATAGAAATATGAAAAAAAAAAGAAATAGTTTTTTTTTCTTTAAACAGAGTGCATTACATAATAAAGGTAAATATTGTTTTGTGAAACACTGGCTTCAGATGTGTGTGTGTGTGTGTGTGTGTTTGCATGCACAGGTATATGTACTGAGTTGTGATGTCAAATATGGTATGTTTCTTATTCTGTAAATTTATCTCAAAAACCTTTGAAAGCCACTACCACAGGCCACAGAGTCAGTCACCATGGCTAGCTGACTGGATGGGCATGTCCAGTCGACTTATTTTCTCTTTATTTTTTGTTTTTGCTGTTGTTGTGAGCAAGATGGGCAGATGTAAACCAATCATAGCTTTCTAAGGAGCCACTGTCTGGTATCAGAAAAAAAAAAAAACCACAGGTAATGTTGAGCCTGCTGGGAAACAGGTTTTGGGGTGTGGCTTCTCAGACAGACACAATTGCTTGGGATTCTACACCCTGGGAGTGGTAGCACTACAGAAGAGCATGCAAGTAAAGCCAAAAGGAGAGCCTGCTCCATGGTGCTGGTCCCAAATTCTGTTCTTGTGTAGAATTTTCCAGGATTTCTAGGAGCAATATCATCCCTACCATTTTCTGTATGGCCCACACTACTGATGTCCTATACCCAATGGCCATCCTTCACTTTCTTCCTCCCTCATAGAGACCCCATTTTTGTTCTCACATAGGGCAACACTGTACATCAAGGGAGCAGGGATTCTCAAATGAAGACCTACAAAATACAAGCCCCAAATTTGTATTAGCTTCAAAAGACATAACAATTACTCAATTTGTTATACAAGTTTCTAAATGTGTATTCTCAACTTCTGTATTCAGCTTGTCACAGTCTGGTAACCAACAGTTTACAGACTAGCACCAGTCCAGGGACCACACAATGAGTGGCACTAGTCTGAGCTAACTAATCATGATAATTCTATTTCCCTTGCCAAATGATTGGTTTAGGCATGGGCATGAGACACAATTTCTGGCCAATAAGAGGGGATATCTACTGGGGGCATAGGGAAAGTTTCTCTTGGTCTTAATAAAGGACACATAACAGTTATGTTCTTTCTTCCAGACTCTTAATGCTTTTGTATGGCCTTGGGATACCTGAGTACCTGTGGATGTCTTGTAATCATAAGGTGAAGGACTAATAGGCTGAAGATAGTGGAACCAGATGGAAGGAAACTAGGTCCTTAGTGACATTGCTGGGCTGCTGAATTACTTGCCCTGGAATCCCTCTATAGCTGGACTTATGGGAAATAATAAAATACTGTGTGTTTGGCTTTGCTATTATTTGTAACTGAAAGAATTCTAATGATGCACCTTGTAGAACAAGACAGGGTTAACTGGTTTGAGCACAGAGGCTTACCTGTACTAAGGATATTTTACAGTGAGCTTAGAATTCCCAGAAGAAATTGTAAGGGTAAAAACATGGTTAGATAAACCTAAAGTTGTGTACTGACCTACAAGACATAGCAGGTGTCATTCTAATTATAGCATCATTTCCTGTACTTTTATCAATACAGTAAATTTGACGTTTTGTGTATAGTTCCAAGAATTTTAACACATGCATAGATTAATGTAACCACCACCACAATCAGGATACAGAAAAGTTCTATCACCTCCAAAAACTTAATCTTATTATTGCTTTGAATTCGTATGCCTCCATGCCTAATCTCTGACCTGTTCTCTATCACTATAGTTTGTCTTCTGAAAAAATGTCATATAAATAAAAACATACAGGCCAGGTGTGGTGGTTCATGCCTGTTATCCCAGCACTTTGGGAGGCCGAAGGGGGCAGATTGTTTGAGGTCAGGAGTTTAAGACCAACCTGGCCAACATGGTGAAACCCTGTCTCTACTAAAAATACAAAAATTAGCCAGGCATGGTGGCACACGCCCGAGTCCCATCTACTCGGGAGGCTGAGGCACAAGAATCTCTTGAACCGGTAGGCAGAGGTTTCAGTGAGCCAATATCATGCCACTGCACTCCAGCCTGGGCAACAGAGCGAGACTCCATCTCAAAAAAAAAAAAAAAAATTAGCCTAGCGTGGTGGCGCGTGCCTGTAAGTCCCAGCTACTGGGGAGGCTGAGGCAGGAGAATCACTTGAATCCGGGAGGCGGAGGTTGTAGTGAGCCGAGATTGTGCCATTGCACTCCAGCCTGGGCAACAAGAGTGAAAGTCCCTCTCAAAAAAAAAAAAGAAAGAAAGTTCCAGATTTTCCCCTATGTTTTCTTATAGTTTTTTGATTTATATTCAGATCTATGCTCCATTTTGAGTTAATTTCTGTATAAGGTGTGAGGTTTTGATCAAGATTTGTATGAGTCCATTTATGCATTCTCTATTCTGTTATGTTAGTCTATATGTCTGTCTCTTCTCCAAAACCGTACTGTCTTGATTACTGCAGTTATGTGGTAAGTCTTAAAATCAGGTATAGCAGTGTGATTCCTCCAACTTTATTAATCTTTTCAAAATTGCTTTGGCTATTCTTGTTCTTTTGCCTTTCCATGTAAAGTTTAGAGTCGATATATATCCACAAAAAATCTTGCTGGGATTTTAATAGGAATTGCATGAAGCCTATAGATCAACTTAGAGAGAACTGACATCTCTAATATGTTAAGTGTTCTAGTCCCTGAATACGGTCTATCTCTCCATTTATTGAGGACTTCGGAGATTTCTTTCATCAGCATTTTGTAGTTTTCGGCATAAAGGTCCTGTACACGTTCTGTTAGATTTTTACCTAAGCATTTTATTTTTGGGGAGCTATTACAAATAGTATTGTTCATTGCTAGGGTAAAGAAATGTGATTGATTTCTGTGTGTTGACTTTGTATCCTGCAACCTTGCTAAATTCATGTATTAGTTCTAGGGAAGTGTGTGTGTGTGTGTGTGTGTGTGTGTGTGCGCGCGCACGCTATTTGGGATTTTCTGTGTAGACAGTCATGCCATCTGTGAATACGGATGGCTTCATTTTCCTTTCCTCTTTTCTCCTCTCCCTTCCTAACTACCTAGAGTTAAGATACCTAGGTTGGACAACATATGAGGATGAGGGATAAGTAGAGTTGTAATACGTCATCTCCAAATTGTTCAAGTTGATTAACAGTCACTCTACAAGGAGATAAAAATATTATGTGCAGATCATGTGATTGTATACTATGAAAAATAAAAAGCAATACTAAAAATTTAAGAATAATAAATACTACAAAAATACCAAATACTTACTGAAGGCCAGGAACAGTTCTAATCATTGTACATAAATGAACTTATCCGGTAATCACAACCCTATGAGGTGGGTACTATTATCCCCATTTTACAGAAGAGGAAACTATGAATGGCAGAGCTGGGCTCAAATCCAGCTCCAGTTCTGGCACTCTTAACTATTACACAATGGAACAGAAGATTCTACAAATGCATCCCAAAATGTCAGGGAATTTAGTATTTGATAAAGGGGGCATTTTAAGTTAATGAGTGAAATGTCAACTATTCAATAATTATGAAGAACAATTGGATAGATTTTGAGAAAAAAATAAAGTTGGAATCCTACGTTTGTACTACACGCCAAAATAATACCCACGAGACAAATATTGAAATGTAATATTCAAAACCATAAGGGCGTTAGAAGAAAACATAGACGAAGAGTTTTCTAGTCTTGAAGTGGGCAAAGCCTTTCAGAACACAGCACTTAAACCAGCTACTATAAATAAATGAAATGATAACAAATTTGATTATATAAAGGATGTTAAACTTGTATGTTCTAAGAAACAGCTTTACAAGGTTAAAACACAAACAAAAAAATGAAGAAAATATTTATGACAGGAAGACAAGAGTATTATCCGTGATATAAAAAGAGCTATTCCAACTCAACAACAAGACTATTCAACAAAAAACATGGGCAAAATGTACAAACAAGCTATACATTTAGAAGAAGAAGAATACAAATGGCCAAGAAACTAATTAAAAGATATTCAACCTCGCCAAAAATCAAAGATATGAAAATGAAAAGAATGACATATCACTTTGTAAGTATCAGATTACCAAAGAAAAAAATTAGTGAAAATGCACAGCTCTGGCAAGGGTATGGGGGGGAAGGCACTCTCATACTCGGGTACTACAAATATAAATTCGTGTAATCTCTTTTGGAGGGCAATTTGGCAATATCTATCCAATTGTAAAAATGTGCATTCCCTTTGCAGGAATTCAATTTCTATTTATTTATTTATCTTATAGGAGTACAAACATGTGTAAAGCTATTACTACAAGAATGTTTATTTCAGCACTCTCCATAATAATGAAAACTCAGTAACAATCCAAAGGAATATCTACCCTATGTGAATAATTTAAAAATAAGGAAAATATGTTATGTATTGGCATGTTAAGGCACTCATAATCTGTTGTTACCTCTATTTATTTCTGAGTAGCCTCAGGGGATTTCTTATACGACAACTGTTACTTAATTTGCACAGCTTTCTAACCTGTAAAATGGGCATAATCGCATCAAAAATATTTATCGAACAGATATAATTGCCAGGCACTATAATAGGTGCTGGTGTATGAGTAGGAAAAAAAACAGGCTTGGTCCCTGCCTCTGAGGAGCTCACTGTTCAATGTAGAGGTGTGAGGTGTGTGTGTGTAGGGTGGGGAGGAACAGATATTAATCACACAACTGTACAATTGTTTTGGGTGGTTTGGGAGGAAAATAGCAGAGTACTATGAACGCGTATTACAGTGGACCTTGATCCAGTTTTGGCGGGGCGGCGGGGGTCAAGGAAGGCTTCCCTGAAGCAATATTTAATTTTTTTAAAAAAAGCAAGTGATGGGCCAGGCACTGTGTAAGTGCCAGCTCCAGAGATCAATTAAAAAGAATAAGGTAAACGTATAGACACTGACAGAAAGAATTTCAAGAATGCATTGTCAATAAGGCAAGTTGTAAAACTTAAATATATCTTTATTTCTCCTTTTTTGGTTTAAAAAATCTGCATTGTAATATAGGTGTAAATGTATATATAGAAAAAGTTCTGAAAGAATATACATCATGCCATTAACTCTATTCGAATAATTTATGGATTTGTCTGATCTTCTGTAATCAGTTAAAAAAAAGATATTTACATATACAAAAATGACAGCATGAATATTAGAAAAATTGGTATTCAGGCTGGGCGCAGTGGCTCACACCTGTAATCCCAGCACTTTGGGAGGCTGAGGTGGGTGGATCACTTGAGGTTAGGAGTTCGAGATCATTCTGGCCAACATGGTGAAACCCCATCTCTACTAATAATACAAAAATTAGCCGGGTGTGGTGGCACATGGGCCTGTAATCCCAGCTACTAAGGAGGCCGAGGCAGGAGAATCGCTTGAACCAGGGAGGCAGAGGTTGCAGGGACCCGAGATTGCACCACTGTACTCCAGCCTGGGTGGCAGAGTGAAACTGTGTCCTGTGTCTCAAAAAAAAGAAAGAAAGAAAGAAAGAAAAATAGTATTCAAGGAAAAAAAAAACTTTAAACAGGGTAAAGAGAGATACTGAAGAGTTTGAGGTGACAGTGAGCTATGATTGTGCCACTGCACTCTAGCTCTAGGCACCAGAGTGAGATCCTGTCTCTAAAAGAAAAAAAAAGACTATCTACCAAGACTATCTTCTGTCATAAACATACATAGCAACCAATATTCCATTAAATGTATGAAGAAAACAGTTATAAAAGCACATAAATTGTACGCTATAAAGTTTTTAAAAATGCCTATGCAACTCTTGCCAAGATTGATCAGGTACTGAATCATAAAAGAAAGCACAATGCATTTCCAATAGTAGAAATAATAAAAGTCACATTAATGGAACACAGTGCAGTACAGCTAACCTCTAACCACAAAAACATCCAGATAAGAAAAAATTTGAGTCACCTCACAAAGAAAATACTTCTAAATATCTCATGGTCAAAGAAGAAATCAAACCTAAAATTATAAACTAGAAATTAATAAGAATGAGAGCACTTCATATGAAGTAAAACACTGAAAAAAATAAACTTAGAGAAAACTGGAGGAAGATATTAATAAACATTAAAGCTGAAAATAATAACTTAAGTAGAGAATGGGAAAAATGGTAGAACAGAAAAATAAATCTAAGAAATAGTTCTTTGAAAATATCAACAGAATAAACTCTGGAGAGTTTAGTTACGTGAGAAAGAGAAATGCATACAAATAAGATGGCTTGATTGGTGGGTAGATAAATGACATATATGTAGTAAAGTTATAACAAAACATGGTAAAATCAATGTGGTGGGTATACAGATGTAAAATTCTTTCAACGTCGTATGTTTGAAAACTTTCATAATAAAATAGATAAAAATCTCTTGGGGCACAGTGCGGTGGCTCACGCCTGAAACAACACTTTGGGAGGCTGAGGCAGATTGGAGAGGATTGCTTGAGCCCAGGAGTTTGGGACAAGGCTGGGCAACATAGTGAGACCTCATCTTGTTCCCCCCTCCCCCCTCCCCCCCCCAAAAAAATTAGCCAGGCATGGTGGCTTGCACTTGTAATCCCAGCTATTCAGGATGCTGAGGCAAGAAGATCCCTTGAGCCCAGGAGATCGAGGCTGCAGTGAGCCATGATCATGCCACTGCACTCCAGCCTGGGAGACAGAGTGAGACTGTCTCAAAAAAAAAAGAAAGAAAGAAAAGAAAGAGAGAGAGAGAGGAAAGAAAGAAAGAAAGAAAGAAAGAAAGAAAGAAAGAAAGAAAGAAAGAAAGAAAATACTCCTTAGCTAATAATCAGGGAAATGTAAATAATGAGACATTTTTCACCCATTATATTGGCAAAATATTAAAATGATTGGTTAATATCGAGTCCGGGTAAGAATTTAGGGAAATGCTAATTCTTACTCACTGCTAGTGGAGGTATAAACTGAAATAGTCGTTCTATGTGGCAATTTGTCATTTGACATTATGTATTAGAATTTCAAAATGTGCTATCTTTGGGCAGAGAACAGTGGCTCACGCCTGTAATCCAAGCACTTTGGTAAGCCGAGGCAGGAGGATCACTTGAGCCAAGGAGTTTGAGACCAGCCTGAGCAACGTAGTGATACCTCATCTCTACAAAAAATACAAAAATTAGCCAGGCGTGATAGCACACGCCTATAGTCCCAGTTACTCGCGGGAAGACTGAAGTGGGATGATTGCTTGAGGTGGGAGGATCGCTTGAGCCTTGGAGGTCAAGGCTGCAGTAAGCCCTAATCGCACCAGTGCACTCCAGCCTGGGTGACAGTGAGACACTATCTTAAAAAAAAAAATGTGTGCTACCTTTATCCAACTATTTCATTTCTCCATGTTTATCTCACAGAAATATTTTAGCATCTGCAGAAAAAAGCATGTACAAGGAATTTTATTGCAGCATTGTTAACAGTAAAAAAAAAAAACCCCACTGTAATAGTCAAAGATTGAAAATAACATGTGTTTATCCATAGATGAATGATTACAGTATATTCATTCAATGGAATACTATGCAGTAGGTAAGATAAATGAGGTAGATTTATATATATTGACATGGAAAGATCTTCAAGCTACATTAAGTGAATAAAGCAATTAACATAACAATACATAAAAAGGATGCTATTTATTTTTTAAATGAAAAACAAAAACAAAGCCATGCTTTTCTATTTGTGTATATGAATGTAAGGGGAACTTTAAATTTATCCGTGTTTTACAATAATCATGTGTAATTAGGAAACCAATTTTAAAATGAAAAAAGAACAAAACCGAAGTTAATTACATGCTAAAGAAAGTAGAGCTTCATGTTGCCACTAAATGTTACAGATGGGCCGGGTCTTTCGCCTGTAATCCCAGCGCTTTGGGAGGCCGAGGCGGGTGAACTGCTTGAGCCTAAGAGTTTGAGACCAGCCTGGCAACACAGTGAGACCCCGCCTCTACAAAAAATAAAAAGTTATCCAGGCGTGGTGGCGCATACCTGTAGGCCCAGCTACTTGGGAGACTGTAGGCAGGCAGGAGGATCCTTGAGCCCAGGAGGTCGAGGCTGCAGTGAGTCGTGACCGTGCCACTGCACTTCACCCTGGGTGACAGAGTGATGCTTTGTCTCAAAAAAAAAAAAAAAAAATTGTAAAAATATTCAATGAAACAGTGTATCTCGAAGGGGCCCTGTACATCTCCTGAGATCATATACAAAATTTTATGTGTAAGTATATATTGGGGTGGGGGATCCATTCAGCAGATTCTCAATTCGAGGGATGAACCACTGCTCTGGAGGGCTGGAATTAGAGAAGTGGAGGGTATAATCACAGTTTTTATTTCCTCGATGTCTCAGGAGTTCTTTTAATAGTGCTTTTGTCTTTAAATACTAAATTAATACATACTTTTTATTAAAAATTGAAACCTTATCGAAGTAGCTAGAGTTCCAAGTCAAAGTTCTTCGCCCTTCCAATGTCGTCCGCAGCCCACAATAATTAAGTAGGGTTAACAGGTGATCTCCCACCAGGTCCTTTTTATTCCCATGTATTTACAGATGCAGATCCTCTACAGGATCCTTGTCAATCGCACTGCCGTTCCAAATAATTAAAGGAGGAAAAAAGAATGTTTATTGAGGGCTTACTATGTGCCTGAAGTGTTTTAAGGGTTTGCTCGCGTGAACTCTGGGTGGTCGGCTTCCCACGTCGTCTCCCACCCTCCGCTCTGGGTCCAGCCTTGCCCTCTTGCCCCACACTCCCCATTCTTCACAAGGCATCTGGCGAGGTCGTTAATTTTTAAAGGTAAATCAGATCAAATCATGTTCCCTTCCGCGGCTTCCACCGTGCCTCGAATCAAATCCCAATTCTTAGCGACCCTATCATCCTCTATGGTTGCATTTACTGGGCCTTGGGTAGCTCAGGCGCGGTCCCCTGCAAGGGACCCGACTTCACCGCGGAGGGAGCTCCCTCCCGAGGGGCAGGGGCGGGGCTTCGCGTGCGGTGGGTGGAGCCCCAAATCGAGTATGAGCTGAGCCGAAGCGAGGAGGCTTTCGACTGAGGGCTAGCGAGGGGAGCAGGGCTGGAGCAGGGCTGAAGCAGGGCTGAAGCAGGGCCGCGGACCCCGCACGCTCCTGCGGGCCCCGCGGAGCCATTGCGGCCGAGGTGAGCGTCTATCCCTGGGCTGGAGGGCGAGCTCTGTACGCGCGGCCGTTCTCGGTTTCTCGCGGGTGGCAGTGGCGAGGTTGGGGGGGGGAGTTCCCACGGGACCCTGCGCGGAGGCGCGGAGGTGGCGGCCTTGGGGAGCCTGCGGGAAAGGCTGCTGGAGGGGCAGGGCGGCCTGCCCCAACCCTCCCTGAACCCCGCCTCCTCTCCCCTCCCCCAGGCCTCGGCAGGCGCCAGCGGAGAGCTAGCCGCATCTTCGGGGGCAACCCGGCAGCTGCCGGCGGCGCGGCGAGAGAGCGGCTGACAGAGGGGATGCGAGGTACCGGCATTAGCCATGGCCAAGTGGCCCTAAAGAGAGAGTAGAGGCCGGGCCTTCAGCGTTTCTCACTGGTTCGAGGAAGGCGGCCTCAGAGGAGAGGGAAGGTGAGGGGCGGGCAGGCAGGCTTCGCGGGTAACTACTAGGCGTTGCATATATATGTTTTGATATCTAAATGGTACTACACACACACACATTCATTTCGACTAACTGCTTGTTTAAAAATCTGAGAATATGTCTTGTAGATCTTCTTATATCCGGGAATCCAAATTTATGTTGGGTTTTAAACAGCTGCATTGTATGATTGTACTACAGTTTATTTAACCATTTCCCGATTGATATACATTAGCTTGTTTCTCTGTTGGGGGAGGGAGGGGACTATTACAAGCAATGCCATAATGAATGGGTTTGTGTATATGTATCATGCCATGTATGAGTATTTCTGTAGGAGAAATTCTTAGAAGAGTAATCGCTGGGTCAGGGTGTATATGCATTTTGAATTTTGATAGATTTGTCCAAATTGCCTTCCCAAAAGCCTGTACTAATTTACACTCTTTAATGTTGTGCGAGAGTGCCTATTTTTCCACAGTTATGCCAACACGTATTATCAATCTTTGTAATTTTAGCCAATTTAAAGGGCAAAAAAATCATATGTCATTGTTTTCATTTGCATTTCCCTGATTACTGGCGAAATTGATCATATTTTTGTTTGTAAATAGGCAAATATCAATAGTTTATATAGGCAGTTTTCCTATCTATAAGCAATAAGCATTTTGAAATTTTAATAATAAAAAACCTGTTCGCAATAGCAAGAGAAACGAATAAAAATACCTAGAAGTAAACTATAAAACTTTATTGACGAATACCATAAAAGAACATCTGCATGAAAAGAGAAGGAATACTATGCTTCTGAATAAGGCTCAATATTTTAGTGATGTCCATTTTTCCTATATTGGTTTATACAGTTGATGCAATTTCAATAAATATACCAAGTTTTTTTGGAACTTACTACGATTCTAAAGTTCATCCGGGGGAAAAAAATGGCTAAGAATAACTGAAAAAAAATATTTTAAAACGTAAGTAAAGATAGGGATATTTGTACTACTGGCTATTAAAATGTACTCTAAAGGAACTATTTAAATTAGAACGGACAGAACAATGCATTAGAATGGAAAAGCCCACAAATCAAGCCAGATTGGATCCCAAGATTTATTGGAGAAACACTGTTGGCTAGACGTGGAAAAACTGCCATATTAAAAGCTTCAGGCATTTCCCCCCATCCCCGAAGCTTGAATATTCCTTTGAGGGCAGACTCCTTTGTTTGGAGAAAACCACTTTATTGGATCTTTTTGGTTATGCCAAGGTAAAGCTTCAGTAGTTAAAATTGGTGGCTTTGGAACTAGAACTAATGATATGGCCTTTAGTTAGATTAAGATGGATTCAGGTTAGCCTGCAGTGCGGCGAGGGAAGGAGTCTGGATAATGTAGGTTTAAAAATTTTTTTCCCTATCTAATGGGCAAAAAATGTTATGTCATTGTTTTCATTTGCATTTGTGTGCTTACTGTGAGATTGAACGTCTTTTAAATGTTAGTCCAGGATAATATGTTATTCCTGGAGACAGGTAACAATGGGGGACTCTTTGCTCCGCTTCCAGAATGGAGTTTGGCTAATTGGTACAGCCTTGCCCGGAAGCGTGAGAATAAACAGGTTGACTTTTTAAATTTTCCTCAAGCACTAGGCTCTAGACACCTAGATCGGGGGCGGAGGCAGTTTTCAGGACATGGCCGAGATTTGGCGCTGAGCTGTGTCATCGCGAGGTTTGGCAGCCAGCTCCGCAGTGGGTCGGAAACCTCGTGGTAGGCGAGATCCCTGCAGGACGGGAGGTTCCTCCCTTCCCCCGAAAAACTCCCAGTCATTTTCATGAAGCTCCGCCTTTCTCCTTTTTAGGAGTGTGCACCAGGTCTCGCGATATCTCATGTTTCCTAAAGGCGAGGCGCGGGCGGCATCCTGCGGTGAATTAAGAAGGTCTCGCCGAGGCTAAAGCGTAATATCGCGATAGTTCTCAACGCATGCGGGAGCCGGCCGTGGTAGGTTGGCTCCGCCCCTCACTGCTTCGTTAGTTTGTGCGTCATTTGCTTTTCGCTTCGCGTAGGGTGAAGCTGTAGCTACTTCGGCTTTGGTGGGAGGGAGGAGGGGTCTGGAAAGGGCTGGGCTCAGGCTTTTCCCGTCCGGTAGAGGTTCTCGCGGGATCGCGCGGAGGCGGCGGTGGCTCGGTTACTGATTGCAGTAGCCGCGGAGGCGGCGGCAAGGTCTTCGGCTCGTGCCGTTCTAAGCCGGAGAATTCTCGCGGGAGCAGGGTTACGTCCTCGTGGGATTCGTTGGCGGTGGCTGAGGTAGCTCGGGGGTGGGGGGTGGGGGGGCAGTGACTAGGGTCGGTCCGCCTGCTGTTAAGATGGCGGCGGAGGCTGATGTCTGTCCGGCCAGGACCCAGCACAGAGGTGTTGGCTATCTGCCTTTATGACGCCTCTGAGGTACCCAGCGTTAAGGAGGTGACGATTGGCGAAACGCCGGGGTGCCGGTAAACTAGACCTGAGGCGAAGACCACCTCGTTTCTTGCCCGTTGAGGCGACACCATTTCCTGGGCCTCGGCCGCGTGTGGGCCCGCCTTTGCCCCACCGATCGGTCAACGCCTCCGTTGTCGCCGCCGCAGTGGGCGGATTGGGAAGGGTGGGAGGGGAGTCTGGAGTTCGCTGGGGAGTGGGGTTGGGGGTTAAATTGAACGGTGGGAAAGAGGAGCAACCAATGAAGAGTGGCCCCTTTCCCCTACCTTTTCTGCCGGCCAATCTCCGTTCTCAGCACCTCCGACGACCCGGATGAATACCCTGGTTTTTCTCGAGGTGGGGTCATCTTCGCCAACTCTCGCGGTTTTAGAGCTAAGGCTTAGGGTTCAAGCAGTAGTGTCACTGGTGTACTCCTCCTCCTCTCCCCACACCCCTCCTAATTCTGTCGTCCCATCTAATCTTCATCTACGTGGATAGTTGAGGCTGGTATTTAAGGGAGGGGGGAGTCAAAGCTTTTCCCTGTGACTCCTTCCCCAGTTCTAAATTCGAGTTTAGCCTAAGTCCCCTAGCCCGCCGTGTCTCCCCCTTCCATTGGTCCCCTTGGCGCAGGCGTTGAATAGAGCTTATCCTGTTGCCTGCATTTACTCCATCTTTGTGGATGGAGCCATAGTAGCCTTCCATTTCCTCAAGTCTTCATGTTTGTATGACTCTGATCCGGATTTCTTAGCTCTGCATGCTGCTAAACCACTGTTAAGCGAAACTATGAACGGGTCGGTGTTTGGATATTGCAGTTTAAGTGGCCTTTTCGTTTACGGCCATTAGCCTTGCCTTCCTCATTCCTCCCCCTCAGAAGGCTGTAGAGGATAACTCTCCAGTAAACCCGCTTTCTGTCTTCCCTGCCTCTTCCATTTCCCCTGCAAGCCTGGGAACCGCCCCTTTTCCCTGCCTTGCTCTGAGTTTCTGGAGCCTCTTGGTCTGTGGACATCTATTTTTGCTGCTGAGCACCTCTTACCTGCTTCTCACTTCTTAATCTTTCTATCCCCCACTCCCCATACTCCTTTTCCAGGAGCTGAATCCCTTAGAAGGAAGATAACCTTCCTCTCAGGCTCCACTACATTTTACCCCTTCCATTTACTAGAAAACAGCATTGATTGTCCTGCCCCCCAGTCTGCCCTGTTCTTTATTTCCTCTTCCCCCCATGCCACCGTTACTATAGGCAGTTAATTCCCTAACATTTGTTTCTCCTTTGTAGATTACATGTTCAGCATTGTTTTCTTTTAGCCCCAGTGTTGCATAGATTGAGGAGATACCAACATTCCCCAGTCATAGGCGGCGGTCTGGTATGGTGAAATTAATAGTGTGTGTTTTGGGTTCACATTGAACCTTGTGACCTTGGGCAAATTTTCAGATTCTCAGTTCATCTATATAATGGGAATAGTTGTGCTTACATTAGAGGATTGTTGCTAGAATTAGTTAAAAAAAGTAAAATAAAATGTTTAGCTCATGGTAGGCACATAATAAATTAGGATTACTTTTTGGTGTAAGAATACATTGGTAGAGGTACCTGTGTCATATGCTAATTTTATGACCTGGGAAAGAGTAAGAGATTTTTGTTTCTTTAACTGTACATTCTTGGTGTATTTCTAGGCCAGATCTATAACGTTTATATTTTTTTCCTCATAGGCCAAACTTTTTATCTCCAGTGGTTCATGATGTTTGAACGTGATTCCCACTCTTTGTTTCCTTCTAATGGTCTAGGAATTTCAGTGCGTAATCACTATCCTGGAATGACCACCAGCCATAATGTTCCTGTCAAGAACCACACCCAAGTGTTCTACCTTTTGGAAGGGGTGCCTCATGCCCTGCCTACTCATTTCTTCCACTCCTTCAAAGGCAGTCTGTCCTGTCATTCACTCTACAAAAGTAATTTGGTGTCATGCATTTCACAGTGGTAAAAGGAACTTCTGTTAGCTTGTTTTCAAGTATTCATGCTACTTTTCCCCTCCCTCATTTGTTTGGTTCCTCAGATCAGTGTGGGGATCTGCTATTTGGCATCTTCTTACCTGAGCAAGATAATTCCTGTCCGAGAGAGAAAGATCATTTGGAATACCCAGCTTCTTTTCCATAGCAAATTACTGCTGGCTCTTTAATACACTACTTCCTGTTGTGTTATTGCCATTTTATATTTTCTAATGTACTTATTAAACAGATGTGACTATTTGACTTGGAGAAAGTTTTCCTTACTTTTTTTTTTTTTTTTTTTTTAAGATGGCGTCTTGCTCTCGCCAGGCTGGAGTGCAGTGGCGCGATCTCGGCTCACTGCAACCTCCGCCTCCTGGGTTCAAGCGATTTTCCTGCCTCAGCCTCCAGAGTAGCTGGGACTACAGGCGCGCGCCACCATGCCCAGCTAATTTTTGTATTTTTAGTAAAGACGGAGTTTCACCACGTTGGCCAGGATGGTCTCGATCTCCTGACCTCGTGATCCGCCCGCCTCGGCCTCCCAAAGTGCTGAGATTACAGGCTTCCTTACTGTTAATATATTGTTTAGACCAATATTAAAGTGTAGCATTTTACAATTCTTTTTTTTAACTAATTCTAGCAACAACCCTTTAATACAAGCACAACCATCCCCATTATTTTACTTCGGCTGGGTGATGGGAATTGAAGTAGAAACATGGTGGTGAAAAGTTTACTAGGATTTAAAATTTACAGGAGGTAACCATCCCACAATTAGCTGTATGTGGACTCTAGTTTTGAACTTCAGGGTCTGCTTTATTTAATTTGAAGTGCTTTGTAGGTAATAAAATTTTCTTCCATTTTCATTGGAGGGCAGGAAATCACTTTCTGTTTTGAGATTTTGCATTGGTGCATTTTACAGTGGGTTAAGCAGTGATCACAAATTTATTAAACCTCAATTTCAATTTGACCCTTATTGAGCAATAGAATAAATCTGGGAATGATAATCTAGGTGTGACCTAAAAGTTTAACTTATTCTAGGTAGATCTCTGAGAAGAGAGGAAGGAGTGACAATACCAAATAAAAACTTTGTCTAAGGTTCAATGGCAAAGTTCAACTTGAGTTGCCAGGATGTTTATCGTTTGTCTCCCAGTATGGCCAAAAAGCATGTATGAAGGTGAAGAATAATTTTTATATGTACAGTTGTTGTTTTTTTCCACAGAAACAATGAAACAAATACGTCCTTAGTGTTTATATTGAGGGTATAAACTTGTCTAAAAAATAAACTGTCTTCTATAATTTCATTTGGGTTGAGAACTCAGTTTTCAGGAATGTTGTCTAAGCGTTAGAAGTATTAGAGTTGTTGGTGCTGAATTCCTCAGTTACTTCTCAAAGCAGGTCCTAAAAAATGCAAATAGATATGTAAGGACTATTGCTTTAGAAATAATAACTAGTTATGTTTGAACATAATAGAATGGTTAACCCTCCTCACACACCCTAATAAATGTGTATCTCACTCCTCTCCCCCAACTTTTTTTTTGTAGGTCCTCCAGCAGCCTGACCTGAGTGGGTTAGTGATCCAGAGAAACCAGCAGGCCAACTTGGTCAGGAAGGTTCGGGAAGCTGTTGGAGCAGTGTGGGGAATTTCCCACCAGGATGAGTATGATTGGCTGTGATTTTAGGTTAGTTTTTGTAAATCTTGTGGGAAGTATTTGTATTTTACTTCCTGGAATGGAGATAGTAGGGGTGGATGTATTCCCATTCTGTAATGGAGCTACTTTGGTTTCTTCCATTCTCTGGATCTGATGTGGTACTGGTTGCTTCTTTTTTTAAAGTGGAGCTCATTACTGAATTAAAGGGAATTGTTTAAATGAATGATGTCTGTACATGATTTTTTAAATCACCCTAGGCATCGTTCAAAAAATAAAATTGCAAGGCATTATGTCTAACCAGTTCTTATTAAAGTTACGAAAAATTTCAAACATGCAAAAATTGAATAGTATAATAATCCCCCCACTTACCCATCACCAGCTTTAATAGTATCAACTTGCACATTCTATTTCATCTATACTTCTGTTTGTTTGGTTTTTTAAATTTTTTTAAATTGAGATGGGGTTTCGTCGTGTTGCCTAGGCTGGTCACAAACTCCTGGGCTCAAGCCATCCTCCCTTCTTGGCCTCCCAAAGTGTTGGGATTACAGGAGTGAGCCACCAGGCCCAGCCTGTTTCATCTATACTTCTAAACACTGCCCCCCTCAATGGATTATATTGGAATAAATCCCTGTCATATTTATTTGTAAAATACTTGTTTGTATTTCTAAAAGGCAAGGGCTGTTTAAATATAAGATCAAAACTATTATCACAACTGAAAAAATTAACAGATATTTAAAAATATCAAATATAAAATGTTCAGATTTCTCTGATTTTTTTTTAAGCTTTGTTTTTTTTCTTTTACAGTTTGTTTGAATCAGGATCCTGAGAAAGCACATTTATTGCAAAGCATTGATACAGCTGTTAAATCTATTTTAATCTGCAGGTTCTGTCTTTTGTTTTTTTTTTCTTCCAATTTATTTGTTGAAGAAATTGTCCTATGTATAGTTTCCCGCCCGCCATATTTGGGGATTACAGCCCAGTAGTGGTGTCTAACCCATTCTTGCTCAATTAAAGACCCTGGAGGACCCATTATAATGGAACAATGGCTATAATCTCCTGTATCCTAGTTGGAGTTGATAGTGCTGTCATGGGCACTATCCTAAAATAACTAGTCATGGATTCCTTTTTCTGTGGCAAAGTCTGATTTGATACCTGACTTCAGTTCCATGTCTTGGCCTTGCTCATTGCTCCACATGAAAAGTAGGCCTCCTGGTGGAAGAAGCTAGTGTTTCCTAATGACCTGATTGTGCCTTTGGGGTTTTTCATGCATGGTTTCAATTTCCTTAGGTGATTCAGTTATTTTTATACTACTTTATAATGTTGCTTTTTATTCTTTTGATGTTAGTGTCTCAGCTGTTCTGAACCATAACTTCTAAGCTATTAAGACCTAATAATGAGTTCCTGGCTGTCATACAGTTCTTGAAATGGCAATACTAAAACAATTTTTGAGAGCTTCTACTTACATGTTGATTTTCAGCTATTATACACAACCTTAGTTTTCCTACTGTGATTTTTCATTTCATTTCATCTGAAATTTATGTTTCCTTAGCATAAAGTCCTTTAAGGACTTTTAGGCTGCTTTATGATGATCTCACTATCTATAAGGTTGATATTCATAAGTACTTGGGCTTTTGGTGTTTTGCTGTATTATTCGTTGTTTCCTCAATGACTGGTTACTAGATGTTTATATATGTTAATGTCAGGAATAACTCAACTTTTAAGTCGTTTGATGTTTCATAGGTGTTGTTAAAACTTGATGTACTTGTTGACCAGCTTGGTCTTCTGGATATAGAAATCCTTTCAGGTAGTGAAGAAGTGGCTCCATGAGTAAAACAACTGTAGGTTTTGTTTGGGCTGTTAACCTGAGCATTTTCAACTTTTAAGTTCTCTTTAAAAGTTTTTAGTCATTTGGCTTTAAAAATTACAGTTGGTGGCATAGAATGATCCCATAATGTGATTTTACAGAAAGTTGGAATGTTTTAATTTATTATGAATGTACCATTACGTGGAGATTGGGATTGTAGATCTGATTCAGTCTGGATTGCTGATTGAACTAGATGAATGTTAAAATTCTTCAACTCTGAGATTCTGATGGTATAATCTTAGGTATTGAAAGACAGCAGTTTTTCCTTTCAGTAGTCATTAAGTAAATGGTGACTAAAAGTAGGGAGATGAATTATTCTGGAATGACCTTTCACTATAACCATTTAGATTTAAAAGATTGATGAGTCTGAGGATACTGTCATGAATTTATGTACCACCTTTAGCACAATCCAGGTTTTAGGTCCTCGTAATTAGATATCAGAGATAATTGCCCCAGAAGTGCGTGGGTATATTACATTTGGTGGCTGTTTATGTTTTGGAATGATTTTGGAAGATTACTTTGGGTACATTATTTGCTATGATTATTTTCTTATATTCCTGTCTATTTTATAGTGAGGCATGTTTCTCCTGGTCTTTGCTTTTTTTTTTTTTTTTTAAACTTCCAATATTCCTTATTACGGCATTCTGACAATTGAGTTCTTACAGGTGGAAAGACCTTTCAGCACAGCTATTAAGAACATGGACTCTGGAGCTAGATTCACAGAGTTCAAGTTCTGACTCCCATTTCTTACCAGGTGTGTCATGTTGTGCAAATTACTTAACTGCTTTGTGCCACACGGTCCTTCATCTGTAAAATGATGATAATACTGCCTGCCTTATAGAGTTCTGAAGAAATTTAGCTGAGTTAATGCATATAAAGTGCTTAGAACAATGGTTCTGAAACTTTAGGGAACATCAGAATCACCTAGAGGACTTCCTAAAAGATGGCTGGTCCCCACTCCCAGAGTTTCTGATTCTGTAGATCTAGGAGGGGCCCCAGATTTTGCATTTCTGATAAGTTCCCAGGTGATACTTCTCTATTTCCTGCAAATTGGCAGCTGGATCCAGAGGCTTGATAAATTTCAGGTTCGTTCCCTTTGGCAAATATATTGCGGGGGGTGGGGGGGTGTTCATTCACAACATTGATTATGTTATGATGACTTGAATTTTTTGGATCCATTAATTTGTTGGGGGGCTACAAAATGGTGACGTTCTGATGCTATCATTTTGTTTTCATCTGTTAGCTGGAATAATTTTGTTTCCCCTCATCTTTTATTTGGTTACTCAGCAATATAGTTTATATAGGAAGAGCAGGATAAATACTCAATTTTTTAAAACATTGCTTTCAAGATGATGAATTGGTTCCCTGTCATCTTCAAAAGGTTACACATATAAGTGTATATATAACTATGCATCCATAGATGTAAACATTTGATGGGTTTCAATACATTGCAGTTCTGATCCTTAGTGAAGTTCAAATTGCCCTTCTTGTGGCTAGTGGGACTCTCTTAAAGTTGGCTCCTGATTCTTACTGACATGCTCTCTAGTAGTCTTTGATAGCTTCCTTGCTATCTGGTATGTCAAGATGTTTCCAGGCGCATTCTTGTGCATTTCTGCCCCAGACCTGGAATCAGCTAATAGGATTAAGATAAAAGGTGAAGTCAAAAGAAATTCTGTTTTTGCCAAGGGTAGCTTGGAACTTTCTATCAAGTTCCACTTTTCTCTTTCCACTTAACCTCCCTAGCCTGCCTCTTCATTCTTCTCTACCTTTTTATTAGAGTTTAGGTGGAAAGGTTTGAGAAGCCTTGATAATCATAGGAAGATCATGGAGCCCAGGCAGTTCCAGATTTGGGGCCTGGCCACTTACTAGGTCAGTCAGTTTGGGCAAGTTAACCTATATCAGTTATGATGTGGGGAAATACCTTATTCATATGGTTATTGGAATTAAAGAGAAAATGTAAGGTGTTAGTACATGGTAGGTGATCAGTAGATGGTAATTTATTTAATGTACTATTTCACTTAACTCCTTCAACAGCTCAGAGGTGGGCAGTCAGGGTGGTGAAAATAATGGCCATGTAACAAAATGTGTCTGGACCCTTTAGGTCTGTGTGGGATCATCAGTGGTGAGGCAGGATAGGGTTTGTTCTTGAGTTATTTTGGGTCTGAGACTTTGGCCAGTGATAACTGAATGTTCCATAGAGTAGTTTTTCACTTTGGAACTCCTTAGGAGTCACATTTATACCCTCTGAAGGGTCTTAGCCAGTTCTGTAATGTGTATTACATTGGTTACCTTGATCTCTCTCCGTCTATACTGGCCCCTCCTATTCAGGGTGTTCAAGGTTCTGTTGTAACCTTAGTAACCTATAATAAGTATTCCTAATAGTCATCAGTATCACCACTGTTAACACATTTGAGCAGCACCATGCATGGCAGGTCAGCAAACAGGTAAATCTTATTTTTTTAAACATTACACATAATATCTAAAGTATAGTATGTGGCATGTAATAAGTGCTGCTCAATAAATGGAAGTCATTGTTCAGTTTTTAGCTTAATATATCTTTTTTTTTCTTTTAACATAACATTTACTGAATGTTGCTAAGTATAAGGAGTAAGGGACATAAAATGAATGAGACTTGGTCTCTGCCCTTGAGAAACTCACAGTCGAGTTAAGGACTGTGAAATCATGTTTAAAGTTCCTTAGCCTTTTCCTTTGTGTCATCATTTCTTCCCCTGCACTGTCTATGCATGATATAGCCTGTCCATTGTTTCTCACAGCTTTCCTAATTCTGTGTGCCTCCCCATCCTTTGAGACTGCTGATATGTGAGAAAGCCAACAATTGTCTTCTATTAATACAGGGTAATATCAAGAAAAACCTTTGGGCCAATATTGGATTTCAGAGTGGCACGTGCAGTTGACATTACAATACCAGTTTATGGTCTTTAGATGGGCCTGTACACCTGGGCTCCAGCCTCTTTCCTGTGCCTTTAAACTGCCTTACTTCCATCTTTCCTCCCCTATACCCTACCCTTAATGTACTTGGTACATAAAAATAGAGGCTCCCATACCCAGGTAGTGATCAAGTACAATGTAAAGAAACAGCTGTACTTCATATAAACTAGGATTCGAGTGGGCCTAGGGTATATCACTAAATTTCCATTCTTATCTATAAAACAGTAATCGGAAAGCCTATTTCATAGGTTGCTGTGAGCATTAAAGCGAGATGATGTATTTTTAAATGCTTGTAAAGTACGAAGATAAGGTCATTATAATTTATATAAAATACTTAGTAGCTATGTTACTTGGGGCAGAGTACCTCATCACTGAGCCAGTTTCCTCATCCTTTAAATGAAGATGGTGATATTCATTTAACAAATATTTATTGAGGACGTAGTCATTGCAGCTATGTCCTGGGAATACAAAGATAAGTGACTGGAGAATGTAGGACAGTGTGGTCTAGGGGAAGGAGACTTGCAAATCACACAAAAGGGTCAGTATGGTAATATGAGGAATGAACAAAATGTGCTATAGCAGTTTACAAGAAGGCATCAGAGAATGTCACAGGGTTTTGTTAGGGTTAAGCAAGATAAATGAAAAGTACTTCATGAATTCAAAAATGCTATACAAATAAGTTAGTTAAACGTATCCCAAATGAATCAATAGTCTCAAACCATTATTGTTTCATTTCTTCACAAGACTTACTCTTTAGATGCATTTATTTCTTTGAGCTAGATTTTATGACCTCCTTAAGGGTAACCTGTAGTAGAGTATCCTGAAAGTAATGCTTTTGTCTAAAAGGATTTTTTTCATCCATTTTATCATTTTCTAGTTTTTAATCACTGAATTCAGGAAAAACTAGAAAATGTGTGCATATTTGGGGAGAGGATATACATAATTCCACCACAATGTTTAGTCACTGTTAACATTTTGGTGTATTCACATCTTAATGATAAGGGTAGTATTTAAGGAATAAGAAAAGAAATCTAGTAGGAAATTTTAAGGATAGGCATTTCCCAGAATAGGAAACTAAAAACGTCCACTAACAAGAAATGGTACTCAAACTAATAATCAGAAATGCAAATTTAAATAAGGTCATTTTTAGTCACTAGATTGGTAAAAAATAATTTGATAATATCAAGTCATCGTAAAAGGTATAAGGAAGAGTCTGGCCTTATAATACTGCCTACAAGTGGCGTAAATTGATACAGCTATTTTGGAGGCAATTTTGGCAAGTTGCAAGAGAGTACATGCTATGTGATGCTATTTATGTTTTAAAAAAAACCATGGCAAACTGACAACTTTATTTGGGAGGAGGGATCATGGGGAACTTTACCTTTTTCTGTAATATGTGCATTTCTACTTCTGAAAAATATACTCAGAAGTACAGAGAATAATACAACAATCCCTGTCCCTACCCCCACTCCAGAATTGATCATTTTTAACATTTATTTTTGCCTTACATTTTTTTGTGGAGTTGGAAGTAACACAAGTTGAGTGTCCCTAATCCAAAATTCAAAATGCCCCAAAATGAGTTTCAACACGATGCCACAAGTGGAAAATTCTACACCTAAGTACTTAACACTTTGTTTCATGAGCAGAATTATTAAAAATATTGTATAGGGTACAACGAACATTATTTGGGTGATGGTTACACTAAATGTCTAGACTTCACTACTGCACAATATACCCATGTAACAAAACTGTACTTGTGCCACCTAAATTTATACGAGAAATTGTGTAAAATTACCTTCAGGCTGTATGTATAAGGTGTGTATGGAACATGAATGGATTTCGTGTTTAAACTTGAGCCCCATCCTCAAGATGTCTCATGATGTATAGGCAGATATTTGAGAATCTGAAATCTGAAATCCTGCTGGTCCCAAGCACTGGATAGGAGATACTTAACCTGTGTAGGTAAACAGGAGATACTTTTTTAATACCCAGCATTCCCTTCCCCCCTTACAATCAGTACAATGAATTGCTTGAATTTTTCTACTGTGAGAATGGTATAAATTATGAATGTAAGTAAAAGTTCAAAACCGATGTGGTGGCCACATAAAAACCTATTATTAAATAATATTAAATTTGTACAGTATTTTAGAGTTTGTAAGAAGCATTCTGATTTTAGTAAGAATGCTTTGGGAATAGAACTTTTTTTCGTTTGCTCATTTTCTTGTTAACTCTTGTTTGAAAACATTTTCCTGAATTTGTTTTTAAGTAATCTTCATGACTGTAGAATTATACATGGCTTATTGTTGAAAAATACAGATAAACAGACAAATTTCCGCAAACCCCAAACTCACAGATAAAATACTCTTAACATTTTGGTATGCAGTATCTTCTTCGAAGGCTTTTCTTAACTGCTCTGTAGCCATATTATATATTTTTTCAGAAATGCTCTTTTTAAAATGTAATTCATTACCTCCCTTCCAGCTTTCAATTTTGTATGAAAATTTCAAACAAAAATGCTGAAAACATAGCACAATGAACATCTGTATACCATCAGCTGGATCCAACAATTAAGTATTTGCCATATTAGATTTATATGTACAGATGTGTGTTTGATTTTTCTCAACATTAGAAGTAAGGATGACACTTTATCCTTAAATCTTTCAGCTGCATGTCTTAAGAATAAGGACATCTCAGCCGGGCGCAGTGGCTCACACCTGTAATCTGAGCAGTTTGGGAGGCCAAGGTGGGTGGATCATTTGAGGTCAGGAGTTCGAGACCAGCCTGGCCAACATGGTGAAACCCTGCCTCTACTAAAAATATAAAAATTAGCTGGGTGTGGTGGCACCTGTAGTCCCAGCTACTCGGGAAGCTGAGGCAGGAGAATCACTTGAACCCAGGAGGCAGAGGTTGCAGTGAGCTGAGATCACGCCACTGCATTCTAGCCTGGGCGACAGAGTGAGACTCTGTCTCAAAAAAAAAAAAAAAGTAAGGACATCTACAAAACCACAATACCATTATCACGCCTAGGGAGTTTATTTTTTCTTAATATTATCTAATATCCGGTTCATATTCACATTTTCTCAGTTGTCCCCAAACTGTCTTTTTTTCCAAGCTGTTTTCTCCAAACTGGTGTAGAAATGGTATTTTTAACTTTGCTCTTCCCACATATTGACCCCTGTTCCATGTCTCTGTCATTATGTATACTTCTGTAGCTTTTTTTTTTTTTTTTTTTTTTTGAGACGGAGTCTCGCTGTCGCCCAGGTTGGAGTGCAGTGGCGCGATCTCGGCTCACTGCAGGCTCCGCCCCCCGGGGTTCACGCCATTCTCCTGCCTCAGCCTTTTGAGTAGCTGGGACTACAGGTGCCCGCCACCTCGCCTGGCTAATTTTTTTTTTGTATTTTTAGTAGAGACGGGGTTTCACCGTGTTAGCCAGGATGGTCTCGATCTCCTGATCTCGTGATCCGCCCGCCTCGGCCTCCCAAAGTGCTGGGATTACAGGCGTGAGCCACTGCACCCAGCTTCTGTAGCATTTTTAATGGCTACATTGTATTTTATTGTATGCAGAATTTATTTAACCAGTTTGCTGTGTTCACACTTTTCCAGTCCCAGTTTCTCATGATTTTAAGTAATGCCTCCTAACATACAGGTAATTCAGCATTCAGTAAATAAGTGTCGAATGAAAGAAAGAAGCATAGGTACATCCTAATAGATAAATATTTATGAGATCCATATTTAATATTTTTAGTTTTTTATTTCCATAGGTTTTTGGGGAACAGGTGATATTTGGTTACATGAGTAAGTTCCTTAGTGGTGATTTGTGAGATTTTGGTGCACCCATCACTGGAGCAGTATACACTGAACCCAATTTATAGTCTTTTATCCCTCACCCCTTTCCCATCCTTTCCCCCTGAGTCCCCAAAGTCCATTGCGTGACATCCATATTTATATCCTTAAGAAATTTCTACAACCGGAATGTAAAAATGTAAGGCTTTTAATACTCATTGCTAAATTGGCCTTTAGAAAGGCTAACCTTGCATTTTTCACTGTGATATGTTTAGTATATGATCCATCATGATTTACAATATTGTAGCACATCAGGATAAGCCTTGATAAATCAGAAGAGTATAAATCTGGATATAGCCAGTATCATTGTTGTAGATGGCTCACTGCATATATACACGTATATACATATACGTATGTACACGTATATACATAGACATATACATACACGTATGTACGTATACATATGTATACGTATGTACATACATATCTGCTGCCATATTTTTCCAGGGGCTAGTTTGACTCTTCTACCTTGGAGGGCTTTGCAGTTTGTTAACCCAATCTGGAGTCCAGGTCCCGGCTTCTTACATTTCTTTAAATATCTTGGTGAGACCAGCCTTAAAAGGAAGTATAGTCTGGAGAGATGCAGACATCACTAGAAGATATCCTTTTACATAGAGAATTTTAGATTTTTGCTTTTAAAAAGTAAAGACAGGCTGCTTTTACGGGTGAATTCAGATCTCTCCCTCTAGCAAATTACCAACAGCTTTAAAAGGGTAGTCTTCATGTCCAACAGAAAAGCTGGATGATACCCTATATTTCCTATTATCCATATCAAACTCCTTATTTTATAGGCCCAGTGGTAGGAGTAATGACATATCCATGGTAACATGGCTGGATAGTGGTGAAATTGAGCATCAAACCCAGGTTACCTAGTCCAGTATTGTTTTCACTATGTTTTATCTCTCCTTAAAACTGAACTTTATTTCTAAATGTGCCATCTGGTGTCATCTGTAGAAATACAAAGTAAGTGGTCCTCTTCCTATGAGAAAGTTACTCCCCAAATAGGGGAATTTTAAAGTAGAAAGTCAACGTGAGAAAGGCAAAAATCCAAAGAAAGCTCAGTTTCTTTGCCCTTTTAACCGTAGTTACTGCTTTCTGACATGAGATCAACTTGGAGCTCTTTCATGGAACAGTTCGATTTGGCCATGTGTTTTCATGCATGTATGGATGCTATAAATCAGTAGATGAGACTGAATTTCCTGCTTGTAAAACTTTTTCAAATTAAAGGGATGCTTTTCTAAGTCCATCTTATTTTCCCTTCCTTTTTTCAACTGTTTTAAACTATAACATGTTTGCTATTTTTAAAAAGATTGAAACAAAATAAATAATAGTTTACACCTTTTAGCATTATAGTTAAGTATTACTGTGTTAGGTATATACTTATGTTAAGTATTTTTATACTATGTTAAGCTTTTTATGCTGAAGTAATGGTGTGAAGTAGGTGTGTACTTTTATTTTCATCCAAATGGTTAGCCAGTAGCTCCTGTTTTTCTTCCTGGCAAAGTCTATTTGATCTTTAAAAATATTCTTAGCTTAAAAGTGAATTATTTGCAGAAGTGTAGTTTTATTTTTTAAAAACCTAGGAATTTGTGGCAAGTAGAAAACTAGCATGGTTAGTTTTAGCTGTTTAGTTTTTGAAAATAATTCAGATTGTTCATGTTTAATATTTAACATTTGTCTTAGACTGAAGGCAAAGTACTACAGATAGTGCTTTAAGGGATCTTAGTTATTGTACTTCCATTTTACATCATGTTGGAAGCCCAGAATGTCATAAGGTCTTAAAGCCAGTTGGTGGCTGAGAACTAGAGTACCTTTGCATACTTCACTTTCATTTCTAGCAAGCATCTTTCGTGTAATAGATATGTTTTAAAGCAGTAGATTGTTCAGAATTGTCTGGTTTATTTAAGAACATTTGAAATAACTATGTGCCAGGCTGTGTGGAGCACTATAAAATTTACTCAGACAGCCATTTTTTTCTATATGTTGGGACACCTTTGTTTTTAAAGGCTTTGTTTTACAACTTTCTTATCAGTGAACTAATTTGATCCTCATAACAAACCTGTGAAGTTGGAATTCTTTTCAACATCCTGGGAAGAGTTTGCTGCCAGGTTGATAATTGCTATAAATAACTTGCTCTTTTAAACCATGCAAAAGAATCTTTGTCTCCATTCCTTCCAAATTCATTTGAACCAGCTCAAAACAGTTGAGACCCAGTTAAAATTTTTGATTAAGTGGCATGGCCTGCACATTATTTGGTAGACTGTTTACCTTTTGCAGAACTGTATAATTTGAGAATGAAACTGGAGCCTCCCAATCTCATTGTCATCAAAGTAGAGTTTAAGTTGTTGGTTGTCTGCAGTTATGGCTAACAGTATGGAGATTAGTATATACTGTATGTTCTCCTTCATATGCAGGTAATGTGTAGAAAGATTGAAAAGGCCAGCTCTTTTGCATATGATCAGATTTATATATCTGTATTTCTGTCTTATCAATCTGTAGAATACCTAGCATAAGGTTGCTGCCTTTAGATTAATCTGGAGCCAAAAGAAATAGAACAAATAGCAATACGGCTTACTCTTTGCTGGGCACAATCCTATGAGATAGACTTGTTTATTTTACAGAGGTGACTGGACTCAGATGTATGGCAACTTGTCTAAGATCACACACCTAGTAAATGGAATTTAGGCCCAGATCTGACTGTTTCCCAGGCTTTTCCATTATGCTGTTGTCCTTTACTTCATTTTTACTTTTCTTCCAGTGGTAGTCTTCAGCCTCTACTTTTTTTTTTTTTTTTTTTTTTTTGAGATGGAGTCTTACTTTGTCACTCAGGCTGGAGGGCAGTGGCATGATCTCGACACACTGCAACCTCCACCTCCCGAGTTCAAGCGATTCTTCTGCCTCGGCCTCCCGAGTAGCTGGGACTACAGGTGTGTGCCACCATGCCCAGCTAATTTTTGTATTTTTAGTAGAGACGGGGTTTCACCATGTTGGCCAGGCTGGTCTTGAACTCCTGATGTCGTGATCCACCCACCTCAGCCTCCCAAAGTGCTAGGATTATAGGGGTGAGCCACCGCGCCCGGCCGGGGAGGTTTGATCTTTAGAGATGCTGCTTGTTTCTCTGCAAACCCAAGGACATGAGAGAATTGGAGCTGAATAATGCAAAAGGGGTGGAATTCTGTTTCTTTGGTATCTGGTACCATCTTTATTGTATTTGACAGTAGTCTATCATGTGGCTTTGGGAAAAAAATACCATATACCTGTGTTTCATAAATGAAAGGGAAATACAAGGGAAAACATTGTCATGGCTAGGTAGACAGTGTCTTAACTTTCTTTAGGGCATTGGTTCCTAATGTTCTTCAGGTCATAGATCCTTTTAAGAAGCCAATGAAAGCTGTTGACCGTCTTCCGGGAAAAAGACCAACATATGTAAAATTTCCCACAGAATTTCAGGGTTTTTGTAGTGGTCATCCTTCAGTATAGGATGAGGAATTCTAAAGATTCCTCTACACTTGTTTTTCTCTATATGTCATTAAGATGTCTAAATTGCTATGTTGTTTGTTCTTGTATTTCTTAGTACAGGCGTCCCCGACTTAATGATGGTTCAACTTAGGATTTTTTGACTTTACGATGGTGTGAAAGCGAAACACATTTAGTAGAAAGCATACTTGAGTACCCACATAACCATTTTGTTTTCCACTTTCAGTCGATATTAAGTTACATGAGACATTGAACATTTATTATAAAACGGGCTTTGTGTTAGATGATTTTGCCCAACTGTAGGCTCTAATGTAAATATTGCAAGCATGTTTAAGGTAGGCTAGGCTATGATGTTTGGTCGGTTAGGTACAGTAAGTGCATTTTTGACTTAGATATTTACAGTTTACAATGGGTTTATTGGGATATAATCCCATCATATGTTGAAGAGCAACTGTATATATTTTTCTAGACTTATTTTTCTACACAGTGGTCAAGGGTAAGCTTGGCTAACTGTGTCACTTTTGCTTAAAGATATACTCTGTATTATGCAAATTTAATTTATCTTCTGTATTGATCTTATAATTGGTTGTGTTTTCAGCCTTTGGGCATGAGGAAGTTGTAATTCTCTTTTTTTCTATATTGACTTCGTTGCCTTTATATTACGATTGCTTCTAATCTATTTTATTTCTGATTTTTTTCCTTATTTTCTACATTTCTGTACACCTGGCTATCTGAGTATTCATCTCAATGCCCTGCATATAGTATGTTTATAATTGTTGAATGGAAAGATGAAGGTTAAATGAATCTAAATTGTTTTTTTCAGTTCACCAAGAGTTTAATGTGACTTGGATTTTTTTTAGTTTTGTTAAGCATTTACTGGATAGTTATTCATTTATTAATCTGCTATTAATAAATGACAGTTCATATGCTGGTACAGGAATGCAAAGATAAATATGATACAGTCCCACTCTTGCAGAACTCAGCAAGCATAGTGGGGAGACTGTCAGGTAAGTAAAGAGGTGTGCTGATTGAGGATCAATATGCAGGATATAGTTGGGGCTAAATAAAGCATGTGGGGAGCTGAGGGAAATATTATGTAATATCATAGCACTGGTAAGAGAGGTAAGCAGGGACCAGGTCCTAGAGGTCTTGGATGCTGGTTTAAATAAGGAATTTGTACTTGATGTAGGTAGGTTTTGAGTTTTAGGGAGATTGCTCTGGCAACAATGTGGAGGATAGAATGGATGGATCCAGCAGGAAAAAGTCTCACTTTAAAATAACTTCAATTTATGAGACTTTTCAAAACATATACAAAAATAGAAAAAAGCATAATGAACACCCATGTAACTGTCACCCAGCTTGAACAGTGATCAACACAGGGCTATTGTTTTATTTATACCCCGCTCCTCCCCTCTATTTTTATTAAAGCAAGTTCCTAAGTCACAGAATGGCAAAGCATATATTGAATAATAATCTAATGCCATGGCTCTCAAGGCTGGCCTGTGCTGCCAAATCACCTGTACAGCTTGAAAAAAATAATCCCCACTTCAGACCTACTGAATTAGATAGCTTTGAAATGCCTGTGTGGTCAGGCATTTTTAGTTTTCAAAATAAGTCTCGGGTGAAGTAAGTTATTTTTAAGATAATTTTAAAATAACTTCTGACAAATGAAAATACTTCCTGAACTCATTGAATGCTGCCTGTGGCCCTTCTGGGTGAAATTCACCTATTCGATATGGGCAGGCTTTTCTTATAAATTTTTATTTATTTTTTGTAGAGACGGAGGTCTCACTCTGTGGCCCAGGCTGGTCTCGGGAAAACTCCTGGCCTCAAGTGATCCTCCCACCTCAGGCTTCCAAAGTGCTGGGATTACAGGCATGCAGCCAGAAACTGACAATTCTTAAGGTGTAGACTAGGAATATTCCAGAGCACCAATTTAAAATGTGTAGACAAGGAGTCTGTTCCTCTCCTGCTTAATTTGCTTAACTTACACTTAGGCATTGCTGTTTTTATTTTTTGTTGAGAATACCAAGAAGGGCTCCTTAGCATGCTGCCATTTCCTCTGTATTGGTAAAATTGATAATCTGCAACTTTGGTGAGCCATGTTTGGTTGCCTAGTTCTTCTGATGCCAGTTTCTCTAAGTAATTGGGAGTATCCGGGAAGGATAACTCCCAGATCTGCAGCTTCCCCAGACTGTTTGAATAGAGGATGTGGCAGGAGATGTGTTCTCAGATACCATTCTCACATTCAAAGTCAGTGTTGGAGGTTTCAGATTCCTCTTTCTTAGTATCCCTCCCTGCCCATATTTTCTTTGCTTAAGCATAACTGCAGTGCAGAGAAACACCCAGAGCCAGCATAAACTCTTAATCTGAGGTATAGTGTGTTTTCAGATTTTAAATGAGAGACTCCTTCAAGGTATTTCTGCAAATAATTTCCAGATTTGTCTTGGGTGAGTAAAGGCTATTTTTCAGTTGCTTTATTATAACACTTTACTGTCAGTGCCCAGTAAAACCTAGGTCAGCAGTTCTCAGGGCACTTGAGAGTCATGTTTTATGTGGCTAAGGATAGGGAGACTGGTGTCTGTAGGAGAGGGGCGTAGCAAGGTGGGCTGTGCATATAGACATTATGTGCAATGTAGAGTTGTGGAACAGATTTGGGTTTGAATCCACGTTTTACCACTTAATAGGTATGTGGCCACTCTCAGTAAACTGGGCACAGTCTTCATCTCCAAGGATTAAAGATAATGCACAATAGGTATAGAGTAAGTGTTAGCTATTTTTTTATGATCATAAATGTTTTTCACAATATTTGTTGAGTGGATATTAATGTATTAATAGATAATCAGAAACTAGATAGGATGGAAAGGCCTGACAATTATGTGGTGTCCCCTTTAACAAATCATAATCAGTGACACCTATTCCTCTATAATCAAATAGTGAATAGCAGGCTGGATTTCAAGATGCATCTTACTGCTTGTTGACATGAAGAATGCTCAGGGCAGCTCTCACCTGAATTTACTTTCAGAGACTGTAAGGCAAAAGGAAATCATTGCAAGGCAAAAAATAAAGTATTTTGCTTTGTGGTACTTTGGAGTTTAGTTTTCTCTAAGCATTTTTTGTTTAAGAACTGCCGTAATGCTTCCGTGATTTCTATGGGGATTTTAGGCTCATTTTGATTCATCCCCACTCCCATACTTACGTGCAACATCTCTTACCTGCTAATAATCAACCAAAGTGCCTCCTGTGTGCCAAGCTCCAAACACCAGAAGATGTAGGGAAGAAGCTCCTAGAGTAGGCAGCAGCTAATCTAAGGCATTCGTTTAGATGGTGTTCTTAATCTGGTGCATGTCCTTTGGCTCAGGGGCCAGTGTTTTCTTCCTTAAGGAAAATTTTAGGCCTGGCACAGTGGCTAACGCCTGTAATCTCAGCACTTTGGGAGGCTGAGGCCAGGAGGATTGTTTTAACTCAGGACTTCGAGACCAGACTGGACAACATGGCGAAAACCCTGTCTGTACAAGAAATATAAAAATTAGCCAGGCGTGGTAGAGTGTGCCTGTGGTCCCAGCTACTCTGGAGGCTGAGGTGAGAGGATTGCTTGAGCCTGGGAGGTTGAGGCTGCAGTGAGCCAAGATCATGCCGCTGCACTCCAGCCTAGGTGACAGAATGAGACCCTGTTTCTTTAAAAAAACAAATTACAAAAGGAAATCTGGTTATAAATGGATCCATGATTTATAGGAAATTTGGAAGGATTAGAAAAGCATGAAGCATAAATAAAACTATGTGTTACCCTGCCACCTAGAGGCAACCATTAGAGGCCAACTACTAATAATGTGTATTTCTTCCCTTCCCAGGTTTTTTTTTTTTAACTTTCCCACCCTGTGGCAGACATTTTCTCATAAATAGGGAAGTGATAGGTACAGAGTACAATGTAATCACATATGGTGGGATATCCAGTCAAGATTTGAGGGGTTCGGGAGAGGATTGTCCAAATTCTGGATATCATTCTGTTCAAACCTGCATAAGTGCTTATTATATTACAGTGAAATAGAGGCTAAATGGTCCCCTACCTCCAGTTTTCAAAGGGATTCTTACAGTTACTCCGTCTTTTCAAGAGAGTTTGCAGCCACTTGAGAACATAAGCTAGTGTCTTTATTTACCTTTTCCTCTACATTTCAGTGACCCCATAATTCTCTGCTTCCATTTACAGCCTATATATATATTTTTTCCCCTGAGACGGAGTTTCACTCTTGTTGCCCAGACTGGAGTGCAATGGTGCAATCTCGGCTCACTGCAACCTCCGCCTCCCGGGTTTAAGCGATTCTCCTGCCTCAGCCTCCGAAGTAGCTGGGATTACAGACATGCGCCACCACACCCGGCTAATTTTTTTGTATTTAGTAGAGACGGGGTTTCACCATGTTGGTCAGGCTGGTCTCAAACTCCTGACCTTGGGTGATCCACCCGCCTCGGCCTCCCAAAGTGCTGGGATTACAGGCGTGAGCTACTGCCCCTGGCCCAACATTTTCAGAAGAGGTTTTTACACATACCATTTATGCTTTCTCACTTTCCATTGATTCCCTGACTCTAGTCTGGCTTCCATTCCCTCCATCCCACTGAAACAATTGCTTGTCAAATTGTCTCTATTACCAATTTCAGTGGACATACCTCATTTTGACATTTGATGCAGTTGATCACTCTTGCCATCTTTCGTCTCTCGTGATAGCATAATTAGCTAGTTTTGCTCTTTCCTCACTAGCCTCTCCATTGCTGGGTTTTCCTTCTTTCCTTTACACTTTTATTGTATTGTATTGTTTTTGGTAGAGACGGGGTTTCACCATGTTGCCCAGGCTGGTCTTGTTTAAGGAATCTGCCCTCAGCCTCCCGAAGTGCTGAGATTATAGGCTTGAGCCATCGTACCCGGCCCCTTCTTTGCCTTACCTTTAAATGCTAGAGCAAATAACTCAGTTGCGGGCCTCCTCCTTTCCTTCTTTGTAAGCAGTCATCTCCAGACCCATGGCTTCAAGTAATATATGTGTGATGACAATCACAGATTTTATTCTTAATGCATACGTCTTTCCTGAACTCCATTCTACAAATATTTGCATACCTATCATGTGGAAGATACTGTGCTAGGTACTGAGAGCTTAACATCTTAGAAAATCAAACCAGTAATTACAATTGATACTTGTTATGAAGGAAATTGGAAATAAACTGGGTGCTATAATAGAAAAATTACAGTGGGACCAACTTGAGGTGGGTTGTCATGGAAAGCCTCTCTGGGTCTTAGTTTAAATGTCAGTTCCTCAAATGGAACTAGTTGTGGGAAAGGAGGGGTGGCAAAAACATTCCAGCGGCGAACTTAGAAATTAGAGTGTTCCAAGAACTAAATGGAAAGAATAATTACACAGTTGAGGAAACAAGCATAGAGAGGTGGATTTGTCCGCGGTTATGCAGTGAGTAAGTGATATAGCAGGGATTCTAGCCCAGGTTTTCTGAGTCTGTATTCTGATCTAGTGCTTCTCAAACTTTGTTATATGGATCACCTAAGGATCTTGTTAAAATGCGGGTTCTGACTCCTCATATCTAGGTGGGGCCTGAAATTCTGCAACTTTTAATAACTCCCAGGTGATGTCAGTGCTGCTGATCCTTGGACCACACTTGATTAGTAAGGCTAGTCTTTCACTACATCCAACTGCTCTTGAGCCAGATTTGGGAACTACAGGTGTCCTGTGCCCTTAAACTGATTCAGTATTGAAAGTCATTATTTTTAAATATTATCAACTGGAGGTGATTACTATAGAGTATGAGTCACGCTTTGAGTGGCTTCCCTCAGGATATTTTAGTTGTATACACTTGTTCTGCAGGTAAACTGTACAAAACCAAGATTCAAACCTCAGGGGTGTAAGGAAAGGTTGGGGGAATAAGGAAGTGAAAAAAAATATTAGATGAAAGTATTGAAGTAATGGTAATAGATACGGATGGTGATTCATAGTAATTCACTTGTTTTCTTTGAAGTTGGCTATCTTTCTAACCTAAGTTTAGGAAGAAATGTTTATTATATATAGAGATTGCTTGGTGCCTTGAGTTCTGGTTCTGACCCAACAAAGGCAGTAGGCCATTTCTAGGAATTTGTTTCAAACTAACTTATTTTTATTGAAGGATTTTTTTTTAAATGTAATAGGGTTTTCACCTGATTAACTTCTAAGAGGTAGAACTCATTCCCCAGTTACTGTTCCTTTCATTAGTGAAATTACAGCATCTCAGCTTCTCATCTTGGGCCCTAGTTTCCTCTCTTGGAGTAATTTTTTCAAACAAATAGGATTCAGCAGTCTAGAAGAATCTGTCACAAATTTTTATTCTTATCTGCCAATATTTTGTAGTAATAAAACTGGTTTTAAAAAAAGGTGAGGCTGGGTGCCGTGGCTCACGCCTGTAATCCCAGCACTTTGGGAAGCCGAGGCGGGCGGATCACAACGTCAGGAGATCGAGACCATCCTGGCTAACACAGTGAAACTCTGTCTCTACTAAAAATACAAAAAATTAGCTGGGTGTGGTGGCAGGTGCCTGTAGTCCCAGCTACTCGGGAGGCTGAGGCAGGAGAATGGCGTGAACCCGGGAGGCGGAGCTTGCAGTGAGCCGAGATTGCGCCACTGCACTCCAGCCTGGGCGACAGAGCAAGACTCCATCTCAAAAAAAAAAAAAAAAAAAAGGTGAATCGCATGTTATTAAAGCATGGACTTGGTAGTCAGACCTGGATTTAGATCTTGGTGCTAACATTTACTGACCAAGAAAGGTACTTTTTTTCTCTCTTACTTCAGTTTTCTATCTGTAAATAGAGGCAAAACTTGACTTGAGTGGTGAGGACTGTATGAAAAAATATCATATGAATTCCCTAGGTAGCATGTCTCAAACTGTATTCTTTGGAATACTTCAATTGGACTTTGAGTAGATGCCACTTGAGAAAATGGTTCTGTGCGCTAATAAGCCTCCTTTACCTAAGATGTCTTAGAGCCATTAATAATGTCAATTAGCTATGTGACTGCCCTAGTGGAAGAGAAATTCTGTCTATAACATTTCCCAAATTACAGGATTCTTGTCTCCCTTTATAGAGCAAGACATTCTAACACACTTTGGGGAACTCCAGTCTCAGTATTGTCTGGCTTGTAATGGACACTCAGTATACTAACGTTCCCCCCTCCCACCGTTGAAACCAGTTTTAGAAATATGAGAACACAACAACTTCTAAATTTTTAAAGTTGATGTCTCATGGACAGTGATGTCTTGGTTTTTTAAACTACAAATGTTTCTTGCAGTAGAATTATAGACACCAAGGTAGGATGGCACTTGTTATGGGAACATTTGTGTGTGTGCATTCATATTGGCTCTGTTATTTTATTGGGTGCATCAAATGCTTACACTTGGGACTTAGAGTCTAGCGCCACTCATGCAAATAACCTGAGATGATTTAGAATTATGCCACCAGCATAGTTTCTAGGCATCCAGAGTCTTGTGTTGGCAGCAGAAGTACCCCAAGCTAAGCTGTTTCCGTGGGGGGTCTGGCTGTAGTTCCAGGCTCCCTAGCTTCCTTGGTTCCTCTTAGTTTTCTGCACGTGGAGCTCTAGCCTTCTGTCAGTTCTGTGAGCTATCAGATACTCTCCAGTAAATTACTTGGCTGCATTAATTATCCAGTCTTTCTGTAGTTACAGACACTTGACTAGTATAGTACACTAGGTCAAAACAGCATTAGTTAGAGCAAGTTGCTTATTTGTTTGAAGATTCATCAGTGACTCATCTGCATTAAAAAAGTAAAATGGTTGTGATTTGCTTATTTCAGTGCATAAGTTACTCTGTGCTCTTGTTTTGGAGGATTGTTTTTTTAAAATAGACTTTATTTTTAGAGTAGTTTTACATTCCCAGCAAAATCGAGCAGAAGGTACAGAAATTTCCCATATACTGCCTGCCTCCACACAGGCATAGCCTCCCTTGTTATCAACATCTCCCACTAGAGTGGTACACTTGTTACAATTGATTAATCTACATTGATACATCATTATCACTCAAAGGCCATAGTTAACATTAGGGTTTACCCATGGTGTATACTTTTGGGGTTTAGACACATAATAACATGTGTCCACCATTGTAGTATCATACAGAGTAGTTTCACTGGCCAAAAAATCCTCTGCGCTCCACCTCTTCATTCTTCCCTCCCCACTAACCCTCCTCAACCACTGATCTTTTTACTGTCTCTATAGTTTTTTCTTTTCTAGAATGTCATGTGGTTGGAATCATACAGTATGTAGCCTTTTTGTACTGATTTCTTTCACTTACTAATATGCATTTAGGTTTCCTCCATGTTTGTTCATGGCTTGATAGCTCGTTTCTTTTTAGTACTGAATAATACTCCATTGTCTGGATGTACCACAGTTTATCCATTCACCTACCAAAGGACATTGTGGTTTCTTCCAAGTTTTGACAATAGTGAATGAAGGTACTATAAACATCCATGTGCAGGTTTTTGTGTGGACATAAGTTTTCAACTCCTTTGGGTAAATACCAGGGAGTATTGATTGCTGGGTCATGTGGTAAGAGTAGTTTTGTAAGAAATTGCTGAACTGACTTCCAAAGTGGCTGTACTATTTTGCATTCCCACCAGCAGTGAATGAATGTTCCACTTGCTCCACATCCTCACAAGCATTTGGTGTTGTCAGTGTTCTGGGTTTTGGCCGTAGTGATATATCATCATGGTTTTAATTTGCATTTCCATGATGCCGTATGATGTGGAGTATCTTTTCATATGTTTATTTGCCATCTGTCTGTCTGTGGTGAGGTGTATGTTAAGGTCTTTGGCCCACTGGCCCATTTTTAAATCAGCTTGTTTTCTTACTGTTGAGTTTTAAGAGTTCTTTGTGTATCTTGGGTAACAGTCCTTTGTATGTCTTTTGCAAATATTTTCTGTCAGTCTGGCTTGTCCACTTATTCTTTTGACAGTGTCTTTTACAGAGCAGAATATTTTACATTTAGGTCTGTGATCCATTTTGACTTAATTTTTGTGAAACATGTAATTTCGGTTTAGATTTTTTTTTTTTTCGCATGTATGTATCGAGTTGTTCCAGCACCATTTGTTGAAAAGACTATCTTTTGTCCATTATATTGACTTTGCTTCTTTGTCAAAGATCATCAGTTGACAATATTTATGTGGTTCTACTTCTGGGCTCCCTAATTCTGTTCCATTGATTTGTTCATTCTTTTACCGGTACAATACTCTTACTTACTGTTGTCTTATGATAAGACTTGATTTTGGGTAATGTAGGTCTTCTGACTTTGTTCTTCTCCTTTGATATTGTGTTGGCTATCGTGGATCTTTTGCCTCTTCATATAAATTTTAGAATCAGTCTGTCAGTATTCATATAACTTGTAGAAATTTTAATTGGAGTTGAATTGAATCTATGGAGTTGGAAATGACTTAACATTTTGGCAGTATTGAATCTTCCTATCCATGGACTTGAAATATCTCTCCATTTAATTGTTCTTTGATTTCTTTCATCAGAATTTTATAGTCTTCCTTGTATAGACCTTATACATATTTTGTTAGATTTATATCTAAGTTTTTCAGTTTTGGGGTGCTAATATAAACGTTTTTGATTTCAAATTCTGCTTGTTCGTTGCTGGTATATAGGAAAGCAATTGACTTTTTTTTTTTTTTTTTTTTTTTTTGAGACGGAGTCTTGCTTTGTCGCCCCAGGCTGGAGTGCAGTGGCGCCATCTCGGCTCACTGCAAGCTCAGCTTCCCAGGCTCATGCCATTCTCCTGCCTCAGCCTCCCGAGTAGTTGGGACTACAGGCGCCCGCCACCACGCCTGGCTAATTTTTTGTGTTTTTAGTAGAGACGGGGTTTCACCGTATTAGCCAGGATGGTCTCGATCTCCTGACCTTGTGATCCGCCCGCTTCAGCCTCCCAAAGTGCTGGGATTGCAGACCTGAGCCACCGCGCCTGGCCAGCAATTGACTTTTGTATATTAACCTTATATCCTGCAAACTTGGTGCAATTGCTTGTTAGCTCCAGGGTGTTTTTCCTTATTTCAGATTTTCTGCATGTATGATCATGTCATCTCTGACAAAAAGACAGTTCTGTATCTTCCTTCCCAATCTTTATAATTTTTATTTCCTTTACTGCTTTAGCTAGGACTTTCAATACAGTGTTGGAAAGCAGTGGTAAGAGAGGACATCTTTTTCTTTTTTGAGACGGAGTCTCACTCTGTCGCCCAGGCTGGAATGCGGTGGCGCGATCTCAGCTCACTGCGATCTCTGCCTCCTGGATTCAAGCAATTCTCCTGCCTCAGCCTCCTGAGTAGCTGGGATTAAGGGATTTTGCCATGTTGGCCAGGCTGGCCTTGAACTCCTTACCTCAAATGATCTGCCCACCTAGGCCTCCCAAAGTGTTGGGATTACAGGCATGAGCCACTGCGCCTGGCCTTTTTTGTTTGTGATTATTTAAGGGGGAATGCTCCTAGTTCCTGACCATTAAGATATTAGTTGTAGCTTTTTTTGTAGATATTTTAATCAATTTGAAGAAGTTCTCTATTCCTAGTTTACTGAGATTGTTTGACTTTTCACTGTTGAATTTTGAGAGTTCTTTATGTATTTTAGATACTATATATGGTTTACAAATATTTTCTCCTAGTAAATTTTATTGTTCTATATTTAAGTGATTCATTTTGAGTTAATTTTTTATATAAAGTGTGAGGCTTAGGTCGAAGTTCATCTTTTTTGCCTGTGCATGTCTGCTTTCTCTGGCACCATGTGTTGATAAAACTATCTTTCCTTGACTGAATTGTTTTTTTTTTTAACCTTTGTCAAAAATCAGTTGGGCATATTTGTATGAGTCTATTTCTGGGTTCTCTATTCTGCTCTATTGATATTTGTATATATATCAGTACTACTTGATGTCTGTAGCTATATAGTAAGTCTTAAAAGTGGGTAGGGTAATTCAATTCCTCCCTCTTTTATTTTTTTCCAAAATTGTTTCAGCCATTGTTGTTCTTGTACAACATATACACTTTAGAATAATCTCAGCTTATTTACAAAAAAAATCTTGCTGGGATTTGAATAGGAATTATATTAAACCTATATAACAATTTTAGGAGATTTGACATCTTTGCTAGAGTCTTAGATCTCTCCATGTATTTAGAGCTTTAATTTTTTTTTTTTTTTTTTTTTTTTTTTGAGACTGGAGTCTCGCTCTGTCGCCCAGGCTGGAGTGAAGTGGCACTATCTCGGCTCACTGCAAGCTCTGCCTCCCGGGTTCATGCCATTCTCCTGCCTCAGCCTCCTGAGTAGCTGGGACTACAGGTGCTCGCCACCACGCCTGGCTAATTTTTTTTTTTTTTTTTGAGATGGAGTCTCGCTCTGTCGCCAGGCTGGAGTGCAACGGTGCAATCTAGGCTCACTGCAACCTCCGCCTCCTAGTTTCAAGCAATTCTTCTGCCTCAGCCTCCCAAGTAGCTGGGATTACAGGCTTGTCCTTCCACGCCCGGCTACTTTTTTTGTATTTTTAGTAGAGACGGGGTTTTACCGTGTTAGCCAGGATGGTCTCCATCTCCTGACCTCATGATCCGCCCGCCTCAGCCTCCCAAAGTGCTGGGATTACAGGTGTGAGCCACCGCGCCTGCCTGGCCTTTGTTTTTTTAAGATGGAGTCTCGCTCTGTTGCCCAGGCTGGAGTGCAGTGAGCCACTGCGCCCATCCTCTGGGAGGCTTTTAAAATAGATTTCTTGGGTTTTCTATGTGGATGATCCTTTGATATCTGCAAATAGGGACCGTTTTAATTTTTTCTTTTCTTATCTGTGTGCCTGTTATTTCTTTTTCTTACTGTATTATATTGGCTAGAACTTTCAGCAGTATGTTGAATAAAAGTCATGATAACAGACATCTTTGCCTTGTTCCTAATCTTAGAGGGAAAGCATCAGTTATTTGAGTTGTATTGAGGCTGGCTGCTACGTCTTGCAGCAGGGGCAGTTTAATAGCCTCCCTGCAAATGACTGAAGCGACAATAGTGTGACAGCCACTTGCGTAAGACGTTTGTGAGAAAAGGGGAGGAAAAAAGCCTTGAGAGTAAGCGTACAAATAGCTCAGCTTATAGTTTCCACCACATGGACAGGATTGTTGCCAGAATCCTGTTGGCTTCATTTGAGATATTTTGAGGTTGCTGGCATCAGGCATTTTGTTCATTTTGTATTGATACTGAGATAACTTTTTAACAAGTAATCTGGAATTACACACCCTAAATATCAACCATAGAAAACATTTTTTCTTCTTAAGGAATGGTCTCTGCAGAAATGTTTTAGAACGTATTCTGAATTTTTCACAAACTCTTCCTTGAATGCCTGCTGATTGAATGGATACAGGTCATACAGGCAAATACACGCTATTTCCATAGTACTGAGTATATTGGACTAAATCTAGGCAAAAAGCTGCCTAAAATTTATACTGTAATTGGTCAGCTTTATATTATGGCAGCCTTCTTGGGGGAGGAACATTGATTTCTAGTGACTGCCACTGAGTTAAATACATTGTTAATAGCAGAATCTTTTGTGTGTGAAGAGCCTGCAACCCACTTCTACCTCTGTGCATGTGTCTTAGTTGCTAACAGGAGAAACTTATTTCTTCTTGTGCTTTGGAGGACTTGTCTGCCATCAAAGATCTAGGGATTATACAGTGGATCTGATCAGGCTGTTGTCTGCTTTTGAGCCTTCCAAATTACATGGCTTAATAAAATGATTGCTTTCTGTGCTCAGAATATTTTTGTTGTGATCCTTATACTTCATTTTCTAGTTGAAAAAAGTGTTGTTTTGCCTTTGCTCTTATTGGTAGGAACAGTAAAAGGTGCATAGGTAAAACAGTCATACTTAATCCTTTTGGTTAACAATGAATTAATATTCTGATGCCTAGCACCTCTAAGCTGTTTTCTTTAGACATAAGTTTTATACCGTATGTTCTGTGTTGTAATCTTTTTATTTCATCATGAACATCTTTGTGTATTACATAGTTGTTTGCAATATTTTTAACAGTTGTGTGATATTCCATTTTAAACCAGTCGTATTTTGGACATTTGATCTTTTTTTTAGCCTTGTGATGGAACAGTAGGTCTTCTTCAGTCTTTTACTATTATACATGGTCCTGCAGTATGGATTCTTGTGGTTAAATATTTGTGTACATCTTTACGACTTTCTTTGGATTAATTCCTAGAAATGGAAGTTATCAGGAAACTGCAGGGCTATGGTGAGTTTTTCCATCCTGAGATGTGTTGCAAACATTGTACACTCTTATTTTCAATTAAGAGTTTGAGATGCTTGTAAAAGAAAAAAAAATTTTTCATTTTGGCCTGATTTGGTTTCAGTCTTGTGCAACATAGGGATGTGGGCCAGTTTGATCTGGAGAGATTCTTTACCTCTCTGTACCCGATAGCTGTGCCTCTGAGTTGGCATAGCATCATAACTCCAGTGTTTTTACTTTAAGCATTTTGCATTGCTCTTCATTCTGTATTGTCTATGTCCAAGCTTGTAGAGCTCAAGATTGTAGCTTTAAGTTCTCACTTCTTTTGGGATTTTCTTTTTTCAGATCGTAAAGCTGAAAATTGAAATCATGAAAGTAGACAGGACTAAACTGAAGAAGACACCTACTGAGGCTGTAAGTATCCAAAAGTTTACTTTGCTTATTTTTTCTTCATTAAAAAATAAAAAAAATTTGTGAACAGTTCATCCATGCTCTTCAAATCTCATCACCCATATATACAAAAGGCAGTAAAACAACAACTTGTCTAGAAACAGTAAGATTTTCTTTTGAACTTCCCTGGATCAAAAAAATGGATAGCCAAGAGACCAGTGGAAAGTGAACACTGATCAGTTAGTTCTTCGTAGCTGTGTGTGCCTGAAGTCAGCTCTCAGGCTGCTGTGCAATTCCTTCCTATGCAGAAAGGATGTGTGGTATAATGGAAAGAGCAGATATGGGTTCAGATTTTTAATGTACTTCTGGGATCTTGCAATTTTGTTTTTTAGAAAATGAAAGTGGTAACATCTTTCTTACTAGTTTTTTTGTTAAGGCCAGTGTTTTAGCTGTCTTTATTACTGATTCTTAATCACACAATTCAGCTTAACTTGTGTATTGGGTGGTCATATCAATTAACCCTTTGTCGACAGTAGAAATCCCAGCTTTAATCTAGTAATATTCCACCAGCTAGCTTGAACTGCTTTCTAAGGTTAAGGAAGTGGTATTGCATTGTGATAGTCCTGTTGACCCCTTGTGCTTAGTTCAAAGAGCAGAAGCTTTGGAATTAGACCTAGGTTTGAATCTTACCAGACTTTTGTGGCTGAGAGGTTATTAACTTGCCTGGTTTCCACAGCTACAAAATGGGGCTGAAAATTTTTTCCTTCTTGATGTGAGGCAATTGCTTAGCATAGTATCTGGCACATAAGTTAGTTCATATCGTAAATACAAGCCACTTGGTTTTCAAAAAATGTAAAAGTACCTGGCAAGTATCACCAAAAGATAACAATAACATTTTGCTGCATTTCTTCCAGTTTTTTTTGTTTGTTTGTTTGTTTTGAGACAGGGTTTTGCTCTGTCACACAGGCTGGAGTGCAGTGGCACGATCACAGCTCACTGCAGCCTTGACCTCCCAGCTCAAGCGATGCTCCCACCTCAGCTTCCTGAGTAGCTGGGACCATAGGTGCATGCCACCATGCCTGGCTAATTTTTTATTTTGTGTAGAGACAGGATCTTGCCTTGTTGCCCAGGCTTCTTCCAGTCTTTTAAAAAATTATTACATGTGCACACACAATTATCCTGCCCTTTTCATTTAGCATTGTACTAATGAGTATGAGCAGCACTTTCTTCATATACCCTTGTCAGTATTATAGATTGTCTTTTAAATTTTTGTTAATTTCATAAGTGGGGAAGAAAGTATTTCACTGTTCTATATCAGTTATCTTCTTGTGCCGTTCATTTTGTATCTGACATTGGAATATCAGTGTTTCTCTTACTGAATGCCATATATATTGAACGTACTCATTTTCATATCTGTTGGAAATATCTTCATTTGCTTTTGATTTTGTTTTTGATGTGTTTTGGCATCTAGAAGTTTTGACAACTGTGTACTTGAATGTCTTTTACTGAAGGACAAAAAGAAAACTTGCTTAAGAAACTATAATTTAAAAATTTAAAGTGGAACCAATGTAAGAATCTACTGCTACGAGAATAGAAGACCTAGAAAAGTGATCCTAGTGTATATAAGAACTAGATATATGGTAATAGAGGGATTATAAATTGGAAAGAAGGGACAGTATTAGGAAACCATGCTAGAATGATTATCTTGTAGAGCATGTGGGACTATTATATTGCGATAAATTTTAGATAAACCAAAAGTCAAATGTTTTTAAAAGAAATAAGCTATAGGAGAAGTAGAACATGTAGGTGAATGTTTACTTTGTCTTAAGTGGGCATGGTCTTTCCAAGCATTAAAACAAAGGAAAAAAACCATAATGGAAATGTTAAATACTGTATCCAAAATTAAAAAGACATGACAATAGCCATCCTAATAGGTGTGAAGTAATATCTCATTGTGGTTTTGATTTGCATTCCCTTGATTTCCTTGATAGGGAGCACTTTTTTATATATTTTAAAACTATTTGTATGTAAATAGACATCTGGATAAATGTCTATTCAAGACCCTTGCCCGTTTTTAAATTGTGTTATTTGGGATTTTTTGCTATTGAGTTGCAGGAGTTCCTTATATATTTTGGAAATTAATCCCTGGAAGACATTAGGCAAAGTGAAATAAGTCAGCCGCAGAGGGACAAATAGTGCATGAATCCTCTTATATGAGGCATCTAAAATAGTCAAAGGTGTAAAAGTAGGCAGTAGAATGATAGTTACCAGGAAATGGTGGGAGAGAGAAGGGGGAGTTGTTGCTCAGTGGGTATAAAATTATACCAGGTAAGTTCGTTCCAGAGATCTGCTGTAGAACAACATAGTGCCTATAGTTAACAGTCAGGTATTGAGTATAGTCTGCCCTCCGTGTGTGGGTTCCACATTTGCAGATGGAACCAACTGGATAGTAAATATTTGGGGGGAAAAACAATAAAAAAGAACAATACAAAAGTAAAAATAGAAATTTTGAAGCAATGCAGTGTAACAGCTATTTACATTGAATTCAGTATTGTAATACTAGAGATGGTTTAAAGTATATAGGAGGATGTGTATAGGTTATATACAAATACCATTGCCATTTTATACAAAGGATGAGCAGCATAGATTTTGGTATTCATGGGGGTCCTAGAATCAATCCCCAGCGGATACAGAGGGACTACTCTACTTAAAAATTTGTTACGAGGGTAGATCTCATGTTAAGTATTCGTACCACACACAATCATGCACACACACGTAGTGACACAAGGAAACTTGGAGGTGATGGATATGTTTATTACCTGGATTGTGGTGATGGCAACGTGAGTGTATACATACATCCAAACTCACCCAGTTGTATGCATGAATTACGTGCAGTTTTTTTGTATACCATTTACCCCTTAATAAGCTCAGGTGGGGTGGGGGAGGGGGAAGACACATGACAAGCTGGGGAAAATATTTGTAACCCAGTGTAGTTAATATTTTCAGTAGCTAAATCAGGAGAAATGAATATCCCAATGACAAAATGGGCATAGGGCATTTAAGAAAAGAACAAACCCAGTAAACGTCCAGCAAGATTCAACTTTGCGGGTAATTGGAGAAATGCAAATTAAAATTTTTAACCTAGTGGATTGTAAGGGGTTGCTCTTGGAGTCATATACTGATTTCTGGCTCTTATTTCCTAGTTACTAGCAAGTTACTTAGCATAAACTCCTAGAAGTGGAATTTTTATGTCACTGGTTATGGACATTTTTAAGACTTGAGTTGTCTATTTTCCTTGAGCAGCATACAAGATTGCCCCCATTTCCCATACTGTGGTCAATGCTAGGTACTATTATGAAAGGCTTTTATTGATCACTTTGTGTATCAGTAGCTGTGCAAAGGATTTTTTCCCCAGATTTGGTATCTATTGAAATAAATCACTGTAAACCCTGGCAATTGTTATTCAGCTATCGAACTGGCAAATGCTTTCTTATATCTTAACGTTGTGCTTGCTGCTTTCTCCTGCAAAATGCAAGAGACCTTGATAGTCTGATAAAACAGAGACCATAGTACTGGTACATTAAATTGATGCCATTATGCTAACTGGATCTTGTGAGCAGAAAACACAAGCACACCTTAGATGCCTCAGACATATTTGTGCCAGAGAGTCAGAAACAAACCTTGTGGAAGCTTGAGGGCCTTTTCACATTAGGAAAGTTTCTAGTGGCCCCAGGGTTTGGGAAATATTGGGATATCCCTTCTAAAGTGAGAGGGAAGTTGCTGTACCTTGTACCACACACTGTGAAGAAAGAAGAACAATGTGTGATGCGTTTGGATTTTGGAGCCAACATATTGGTTGGTCACATTTAGGCATGCTATTTTGACCTATTTACTGGATAACCTCTAACACATTTAGTGGGGAACCACTAAAGTGTTAGTAAGGTTTGGATCTAGAAAAGACTCTGCAAAAGGTCCAGGCTATGATACAAGTTGCCCTATCACTTGGACATTATGACCTAGTAGACCCAGGTGACTGACTTAGGTGTCAGCTAAAGATGCCATGTTGTGCTTTTGGCAAGCCCCAATAGAATTACAAGTAAGACCCCTAGATTTTTGGCTGTGCTGTCCTCTGCCACCAGCTATTCTACATTCACAAAAGCAGCTTCCGGCTTGCTACTGAGCCTTGGTAAAGACTGAATGCCTGGTTATGGGACATACCAAATTATTACAGGATCCAAATGTTCATCATGAACTGCATCTTACCTACACATCGTAAAATTGGATTTGTACAGCTGCATCCCATTAGAAATAGAAGTAACACATTTGATGCTGGACCCAAGTAGGTCCAGCAGGCACAAGTGAACTGCATAAGCAGGTGGTTCAAATTTCCATGTTATCTATTTCTGCTGCTTCACTGCCTCTCCCTCAACTTACATCTTAGAGGAGAAGAGGAAAAAGTGCAGGCCTGGTTTATGGAAGGATTTTGTGCCAAGGATTTTACATATATTTAATTACCATGAACATTTGAGGTAGATCTTAATAACGCTTAGAGGGAGAAAAGGTTTGGACTTAGCTTAAAGAAACCCCTGTTAGGTTCCATGTTGTTTCAGATGCCGAAAATACGTTTCTCCCAGTTTGAATCTCACGACAGCATTGCTGGATATATAGGTACGTGTTAGTTTATTTTGCAGAAGAGGATGCTGAGATTCAAAGAGGTAGCTTACCAACTACCTGATTCCAAGGGTCATACTCTTTTTAATAGTATGCTGTCTCTGAATATTTAAGCTCCTGTAATGGGAGATAAGTATTTTATGTATGTGGCAGACGTTTGAGTTTCATATTTGTGAGGTAGCTATTAGGTCTGTTTTTCTGATAAGAGAGCTGTGGCTTAGAGGTTAGACTTGCTTATGATCAAACAGCTTAGTAAACATGAAGTTAAAAAGTGAATCCAGACTTGTTTGGTTCCAGACCTCTGATCCATTCCCAGGATGCTGTACTGCCTTTATGGAGTTAAAGAACAAGTGTAATAATCACTTCTCCCAGCTGCCATTCATTAACGGAAGGCTTCTCTCTCCCAGCCCCTATCCCTTTCCCTCCTTCCACTTTCAGAAACTTGTCTATAAATGCTCAATCCACTCCTTGTTACCTGACAAATGGACCCATTCATCAGTAGAAGAGAGCAGAAATGTACGGAAATAGGAACCCCAAGAAAGAATGGAGTCCTAGTTTTACGAAGTTCGGAAGCTCTTTACCATCTTACAAGTGAAGGATTTTATGTAACAGAAAAATATAGCTAGTGCTAATCTTCACCTTTAATTGTGAATTCACTAGGACTTTTCAGTCTCTGATTCAATATAACCTACCAGGCATTCTGGTTAACTTTCAGACCATGGTATAGATTCCTTAATTGTTTTTTTTTTTTTAGATGTTTAACTTATTATTGTTTTTGTTGTCAGTACCTTTCCAAATAGTTTGTCTGCATCTACCTTTATCCAAATCCAAGGTGGGTTTTTGTTTTGTTTTTTGTTTTTTGTTTTTGTTTTTTTTTTGAAGCCCAGGTGGATTGTTGGGGAATAAAAGCATTTTCTCATGAGGTTTCCATTTTAATCCCAAGAGATTGTCTGGCACATCTCGTTTTCTTAAGTAGTAAATCCTAGCAAAAGGAAAATTGCTGTGTGAGCTTAAGGGTTCCTTTTCTGATTCTCCTTATTTGCAACTCCCTCATTCCAAAACATCTTTTGTGAATACTTTTCTTTTCTCAGCCTGCAGACTGCAGAGCCTTAATAGACAAACTCAAAGTTTGTAATGATGAGCAACTTCTCTTGGAACTGCAGCAGATCAAAACATGGAACATTGGAAAGGTATGTGAAGTCAAGCTCCCAAAAGACAGGACTCACCATACTAATACATCATTTTGTATGCTCTGATATGGAATAAGAAACCACAATGGGATAGCCTCATTCAGCAATTAATAAGCATCTAGCATGTGCCATGTGCCTAACACAGCTTTAAACCAGTGGCAAGGAAAATTTTGCTGGCTGAGGATGGAGAATTGATTTCACAGGTGATGCTTAAGAATCTCAATCACAGAATTCCTGTGGTTTGACAATATAAGTTTGAGATAATTTCTGGATTTTTAGTTTAGAAGAATTTTTATTAGATAACTCTAAAAATGAATTTTTCTGATAAAATGGATTCTGGCAAGGATAGTTCTCTTGTCTTCGTAGATCTTAGAATGTAACCGGAGTTCTCCATCTAAAGACCTAGCTCTAGGGGTTTTATGGTGTCTATTGGTGTTAGCACATATATCTAGATGGGTATGACAATGAACTACAGCACTTTTAGCTCAGAGTATGATCTTTCTCATATGGGCAAGGGTGGGACGTGAACTTGTCTAGGTGTCATGCTCAGCAATCTCTTGTAACAAAGCTCAGTTAGAAAGCACCCATGCGGCGCTTCTACCTTATTCTTACATCCTCTTTTTCCTCCCCTCTCCAGTGCGAGTTATATCACTGGGTGGACCTGTTGGACCGCTTCGATGGAATACTGGCAGATGCTGGACAGACAGTGGAGAATATGTCATGGATGCTCGTATGTGATAGGCCAGAAAGAGAGCAACTGAAAATGCTTCTCTTGGCGGTGTTGAACTTCACAGCCTTGCTCATTGAGTACAGCTTTTCCCGGCATCTGTACAGTTCCATAGAGGTAGGGGAGGTTAAAGCCTGTGTACCCTGTTCTTAACTAGAATTGTGTACATCCAGAAATAAGGAAATTGCTATTTCTATTGCTTCTTTCCTTTTCATTGTGGAGCTCTGGGTTTTTCATTGTCAAAGATAATAGTAGAATGTTTCTTGGATATAGATACTATCCTTCATAGGGTTGATGGGAAGATTCTGTACTATCACCTTTGCTTTGCCTTTTCAAGATTCAAGAAATGAATGAGAAATGTTATATATGTATTAAAGTATTTAAGGAAATTGGCATGAATTGATTTTTGCCCTAGGTTGTTAGAGCAGCCCCACATTACTTTTAAATTCCTAGAAATAGTTTGATTTTCTCATCACATTAATGTACTTACTACTCCTCTTAAGTGTTAGTGTGCTGCTTTAAAGTCTCTCTGTACTCTGCCACACCCATCCCAAAATATATATTCATAGCATCCTTTGTGTCCTTGAAGAGTAAGGTAGGTGCAGCAATCAGTGAGCTTTTTAATTGGTTAAAAATCACTGTAAGAAGAAATTATTTTCTTTTTATAGAAGCCCAACTTTAGACTTTTTATCATCATTAGTTAGGTGCCCTGTTAATTTTAGGTGTGTTTTCCTACGTCTTCAGTAGAGAAACAATCAGAACAAACAACTTAAAAGAAAATGGCTTAGGAAAAGAAGTGGGATAACTGAACTAAAGGCCTAACATACAGAGCTTTAAGTGGGAGGTAAATAGGCAGTCTGTTGAAGATGAAATAGATACGCTGCCCATGGAAGTCCATGACCTTCGGTATAATTGGCAACTGGAAATGCCTTGGTTCATTTCTAGCTATATTACATACTGATTTTAATTCTGACCAAGTGCTTCAATGTATTGGTGAATTTTAATTGTATTTAAAAGCCAAAGTAAGGCCAGGTGCAGTGGCTCATGTCTGTAATCCTGACACTTTGGGAGGTTGAGGCGGGAAGATCACTTGAGCCCAGGGGTTCAAGACCAGTCTGGGCAACATAGTGAGACCCCATCGCTACAAAAAATACAAAAATTAGCGGGGCGTGGTGGTGCATGCCTGTAGTCCTAGCTACTCGGGAGACTTCGGTGAGAGGATTGCTTGAACCCAGGAGGTCAAGGCTGCAGGGAGCTATGATCATACCTTTGCACTCCAGCCTGGGCAACAGAGAGACCCCGTCTCCAAACAACAACAACAACAAAATCCAGAGTAGTCACTCAGGTTCCTTATGAGCATATACTGTACTGTAACAGTTATATATTATATAATTGCCACGAGCTGTTATCGATATCTTTAGCTTCTGTATGAAGGACCCTGTTTTAATTAATTTCAATTTTATGTTTGTCATAAAGGATACAGAAGAGAACATAAAATATCTTTCTTTCACAATACTTTTAGTCCAGTTAGAGACTTAATGTTCTTCTTGAGTCCCATATGTGTATTTGTCTCTTTTCCTTCCTGTGGGAAAACCTGCGCAATTTTGAACCACTATTTACGTTTTTTACTTTTATTGCACTTTATAGCTAACTGCCAGATTATAAGCTCCTTGGGGATAAGGTTGCATGTTGTAGATTATCAAATACATATATATATATTTTTTTTTTTTTTTCTTTTTTTGAGACAGAGTCTCCCTCTGTTGCCCAGGCTGGAGTACAGTGGCGTGATCTCGGCTCACTGCAAGCTCCGCCTCCCGGGTTCACACCATTCTCCTGCCTCAGCCTCCCGAGTACAAATACTTATATATTTTTTGTATTGTTGTGACTAAACTTCTTGATAGCTTTGTAAATGTTGACAAGTACATTTTGTTTTGTTTTCAAGGCCAGTTGTGCCTGATACCTTGAGCTTTGCCCTTTTTTGTCCCTTTAGCATTTGACAACTTTATTGGCTTCCTCTGATATGCAAGTGGTGCTGGCAGTCCTTAATCTCCTATATGTATTTAGCAAAAGATCAAACTACATCACTCGTCTGGGATCTGACAAGAGGACCCCGCTGCTAACTCGGCTACAACATTTGGCAGAGGTGAGTCTTGGGTGAAGAGTTGGAGGGGTGCAAAACTTGGAGCATATGGTTCCTTTCAACAGGTGTTTCTTGGAGTGTTAAAATATATTAGAATCCCTAAGTTAACTTCACTGGCCTAATTGAGTTAGAACTATTGGTGCCCTCTTTTAAAACCTAAGTATTCTCAGTTATTAAGTAATTTTGAAGGAATTCTTTAATCTCTGCTCACCAAACAAAATCTCTCTGTTCAAAAGTGGCAATTTCACTTCTGAAAGGAAAGTTCAAAATTAGATTCAATTCTGTGTGAGAAGGAAGTATAATGCAATAATAAGATCTAGATTTGAGTCCTGGCCCTGCTTACTAGCGCCGATACTGGTTTCCTCTTCTGGGAATTTAACATATCTACTTCGTGGTTGATTTAGAATGAAATCAATTGTGGGGTACTCAGTGCTGTGATCAGTAAGTCGTAGTGATTGTAATTGAAGCCAAAAGCTCTCATATAAAAGTTCAGCTCTACCAAACTATTGCCCAGTGTTCCCAGAGGCAACTTCTTAATACATACTTAGCTTTGAGAGGTAACCCACTGTTGGAAAGCTTTCTTAGAAGAAAAGTGTTATGGCTGGCTTTTTAAAAGTATATTTAATGCTTACCTCAAAGTAATTCAAGTTTTCAGGCTAATTCAGGTGCCATGATTACTTATAAATTAGTTTTGTATAATTATAAATATAACATGTATTCTGAAAATTCTAGGAAAATGTAGACAAAATGTCAATCACCTATAATTCATCCCTATGAGACCTCCCTTAAAGTTGGAGCATTTTTTTCTTGCATTTGGAAACACATGTATCCATGCATGTGACCTGTTTTCTTAAGATACTGTAAATATTTCCTCTTACTGTTAAAAACCACAAGGAGGTTTAACATTGGATTCCCAAGTCCACAGTTAAAAGGAAAAAGGAACTATTACTCAATAGATGCTTCCAAAGCACTCGATAAAATTTATCTCATTAACAAAAGCTTCATATAAACTTTAAGAAAACTAGAGTTACCTACCAGAAGTCATAATGGGGGAGCTGAGGCATTTCCATTGAATTCAAAAGTCACACAAAAATGTCAGACATTAACTTCTGTCATTTACATTTGTAGTACAGATGCTAACCAACAGAAAAGAAAGAAGCGAAGAATACATATTAAAAGAAAAAATTTGGGCTGGGCATGGTGGCTTATGCCTGTTATTACTGGCACTTGGGGAGGCTGAGGCAGGCAAATCGCTTGAGCCCAGGAGTTTGAGACCAGCCTGGGCAACATGGCGAAATCCCATCTCTGCAAAAAGTACAAAAATCCGCCAGGTGTGGTGGCACACCCCTGTGGTCCCAGTTACTTGGGAGGCTGAGTTAAGAGGATCACTTGAGCCTGGGAGGTGAAGGCTGCAATGAGCCAGGATCGTGCTACTGCATTCTAGCCTGGGCAAGAGAGTGAGACCGAGACTCTTGTCTCTAAAAAAGAAAAGAGAATATTTGTTACTATTTGTATGTAGGTGATGAGTCTCTTTGTTTCTTGGGGAGATAATGTAAAATTATTATAACTAGTAAAAGCACAGTGAGGTAGCCAGGAGATCAATATACAGAAACAGATAGCTCTTCCATGTATTAATAGCAACCAATTAGAAAATGATTGGTGAGGCCAGGCGTGGTGGCTCACGCCTGTAATCCCAGCACTTTGGGGGGCCGAGGCAGGCGGATCACCTGAGGTCAGGAGTTTGAGACCAGCCCGGCCAACATGGTGAAACCCCATCTCTACTAAAACAATACAAAAATTAGCTGGACGTGGTGGTGGGCACTTGTAATCCTAGCTACTCAGGACGGTAAGGCAGGAGAATCGCTTGAACCCGGGAGGCGAAAGCTGCTGTGAGCCTAGATTGTGCCACTGCATTCCAGGCTGTGTGACAAGAGCAAGACTCTATCTCAAAAAAAAAAAAAAAAAAAAAAATGATTGGTGAAAAGACCCCATTCACAGTATAAGCAAATATTCTGTCTGTAAAATAAGTCATATTGGCTAAAACTGTAAATTTAAGAGCAGTTAATGTAGGAGGTTATGTTGTAATAACAATGGTGGGGAAAGAATTCTTAAAATCCCCATGGCATAAACCTAAAAGTAAAATTTTGAATATTGTATTTAAAAATATACTTCCCAACAAAAAACACATAGCTCCAGGCTACTCCTTAGGCCCTTACACTAGAATATAAATCAACACACTGCTTCCTTCATCAAGAAAAATGTCAGTTGTACTAAATAGTATAGTTACCAATGTAGTTAAATAACATTCTGGTACAACCTCATTTTGTCATGGACCAATAAAACTTGCAAACAATTGGTGTAATAGCAAGCAGCTGGTCTGCGTACAAAATTAGGCAGCACTTTGTACAACAGAAGTTAACAGACCCATGGTAGATTAAAAATGTTTAACAATGTTTTAAAACTGAAAAGGGACTGCTAATGTAGAATATCCAAGGAACTCTTCCAGATCAACAAGGATGAGCAAAGGATATGGATAGGCAATTTATAGAACAGGAAATTCATGTGAGTAGATGCCCATACTCAGTAATTAGAGAAATAAAAATAAAACAAGGTACAGCTTTGTAAGCATCAGATTTGCAGAAATTAGAAAACTATATAATGGTAAGTCCTGGCAGGTATGTGAAGCTATGGGAACCCTCATACATTGTTCATAGGAGTGTAGACTGGTTCTCATGTGTATATATTTGAAAGGTGAGATCGCATCATTTCCATAAACGTGATCTCTGTCAGAGTATTGCATCATCATTTGTGGTAGTGAGGAGTTGGAAGCAACCTTGGTATCCATCATTAGTAGATACTCAAATAAGTAAAATGTGGCACATGCACACTATGGAGTATGTAGCAGTTAGAAACAGTGGACCAAATAATACAGCAACATTGATGGCTTCTAAACATAGTGGTTAGTGCATAAAAAAGTAAAAGCAACAATTTTCATTGCTCAGTACCATTTCTGAAACTTAAAAAGATGTACACAATGCAACATATAGTTTCAAGGAAGAAAAATTAACAGACATCAAAAGTTATACCTTTGATAGAAGGGAATCTGAATGGGCAATAATGGGACAGTTATATGAACAAGTACAGTAGTCTCCCCTTATCCGAGGTTTCGATTGCCATGGTTTCAGTTACTTGCAGTATAATACAATAAGATATATTAAGAGAGAAGCCACATTCACATAACTTGTATTATAGTATATATTAAACTTTATCATCAGTATGTATGTATAGGGAAAAAATGTGTGTGTGTGTGGGTGTATTATATAGGGTTTGCCACTACCTGTATTTTCGGATATCCACTAGGGGTCTTGGAATGTATCCCTATGGATAAGGGAAAATAAATCTTACCAGCAGTATTTAAGATCTGTTAGACCAACACTAAACCTTTACTTACAGATTTAAAAAATGGTCTAAATAGAGACAAGTAACATTTTTTAAATGTGAAGACTTAATGTAGTAGAAGCCCTTTAATGAAATTAGGACCAATGATTGGTAGTTTAATTATTTTAAAAATCTTGTTAAAGCAGGAAATGTTTAAAAAGTGATTGATACATATGATTTTTTAAAAACTAAAATAATTCCCTTTCCCATCTTATGTGGGGCCATAAGACTTAGTAAGAAGCAGTCTGTTTTCTGACATAAACTACAACTGTAATCTGTGATTACTTTATGGTGTTGCACCGATTGAAGAAAAGGAACCTGCATACAGGATTCTAAATTTTTTAGAGTTTACCCCTGAATCTCTTCATAATTTGACACTTTTTATTTTAGCATCTTGCCTTTTAGATGAATATTTTGCAAAATATTCGACTTAGTTTTTGTGAAATAATTCCCTTTCTCATTTAAATCAGTCAGTCAAATTGATTAAGTGGAAGTCTGTTAATAGCATCAACTGAGACACAGAAGTAAATGAGAAAACACTGATAATGAATCAGGGTGAGTTGCTGTATCAGATAATATCATAAAGCTATAGTGGTTTTATTATAAAGCCAAGTTTTTATCATAAGGCTTTTTATGATTAAGCCAAGTCTTGCAGTTGGCACAGGAATAGACAATACATCTGCAAAATGAAAGAGTATACCTTATGTTGCTTAGAACAGTGGGACAGTAGGCTGTTTTGAGGGGAAAATGTGTTTAGAACTTTTCTTCACACTTGACATAAATCCTAGGAACGTATTTAGAGGTAAATACAGGTGACTTTTAAGATCTTTGATAAAGAAGACTTTGCTAAGAAAGTTAACAGACCTAGAAGTCATTAAAAATACAGCTTTGATCATGTTAATTTGGTTATTTGTATAGGACCACAATAGCATCTGACAGAATTCACATCACCCTACTTTTAGGCTGATATAAACACACTAATATTTCATACTTTAATTAAATGTTCTGACAATTTAAGTAGAAGTTAAAATGCAAACTGTTTTTGGTATAAGTGGCTCACATATATAAAGTATCAGGGGTATGTTTCTTTGTTTTGTTTTTTAGGTAATTCAGATCCAGTTGTTTTCTTCCTTTGGATGATTTTACCACAGAAAGGACTGCTTAAATGATTGCTTTTTTGTCCCTTTGCATTTTCGACACTTTTTACCTTTGAGAGGCTTGCTACTTTTTGCTCTGAATTGATCTAAAGAGATTGTAGATTGGAGGTTAATTTCTAGTCCTGGAGAATTTGGAATCTTGACAGGTGCAGTACATTGCAGCCTTTGGTAATAGATTGATGTGTTTCGTGCTTTGCAATAAAAGATTTTTACAGGTTTTTGAGGTTTAGAGATAATTAGGTATTTAGTAATGGTACCTCCAATACTAATACCCCTCATTAAAATTTAAAAATTTCATGTTTCTCTAAAATGTAAAATTTCTCTAAAAACTTGACTTGTTCATGTGGGCTTCTTTTATTTATGTATTTATTTTTTTTGAGACAGAGTCTCACTCCATTACCCAGGCTGGAGTGCAGTTGCACGATATCGGCTCACTGCATCCTCAGCTTCCCAGGCTCAATTGATCCTCCCACCTCAGCCTCCCTAGTAGCTGAGACTACAGGCATGCACCACCACACCTGGCTAATTTTTTATATTTTTTGTAGAGATGGGGTTTCGCCATGTTGCCCACGCTGGTCTCCAACTCCTGAGCTCAGGCGATCCACTTGCCTTGGCCTCCCAAAGTGCTGGGATTACAGGCGTGAGCCACTGCCTGTCCTTGTGGGCTTCTTTAACAATGCTCATAGAAATCTTGGTTCATGTCTTTTCAGTCTTTTCAGGCAACTTCCTTTGCAACAAACACATTCACTTGCATGTGTATAAGAACCTGGATTTGGATGTGAAACCTACTTTTGCCAACAAATATTAACCTGTTTCTGTGTCTGTAAATTGGGGGTTACAATATCTACCTCATAGTTTTTTTAGGATCAGAGTAAAGGAAGTCATAAATAAAACCTGTAGGGTTAATGCCATCATGTTGGAAGTACTTAATAAACAGCTGTCATTTGTAGATGGATGTCAACCAGAGAAACTACATGCCATTCTTTTGTATTTGCTTTCTTTTAAAATGTTACACACGCATTATTTTATAAGTGCATGCATATCGTCACATGATTATTTTCAGTACAGCCTTTTCCCTCTTGGTTCACCTCCCCGTAACCTCAAATGTATTCTTCTCTATATATTATCTTCATATTATATTGACTGTTGAGGGTGTTTTTGTCCTTCATTTACAAATGCAGGATACCTTACATCCTTGTTTTCTTATTTCAAACCTTGTTCAAAAATCACTTTAAAGTCCCCTGTATAACTATAGGGTTCTTTTGATGGCTGCATAGTATTCCATGCTTTGGATGTACCATATTTTACTCAAGTTCCCTATTGATGCATACTTATATTTGTTATGAATGATGCTACATTAAGCAATCTTATATATGAATTTAGTTACTGATACATTTAATATGATATTATAAGAGATGATATGGAGATCATAAGATAGAGTCCCAGAAATCTCAATGTGACTTTATTGGCACTTCACTGATCAGTAATGATTTTGAGCATCTTTATGCTTGGCCATTAGGATTTGTTCTTGTGAAAAGTTTTATCTTTTGTCCATTTTTCCATTTGGTTACTTTTTCCTACTCTGTAAAACCATATTGGAGATATTAGTCCTTTGTCATCTTAAAAGTATTTTTTCCCCTAATCTTCATGTATATTGTCTTTGTTTATTGTGTTTTGTATGTGATGTTTTCAAAAATGGTTCAGTCAATGCTTTTATATAAAAGATTGAATATCGTGTTTTGGTCTTTATGAAAAGTGACTTTGGATATGGTGTCTTTCCTCATAGTAGTTTTTAATGACTAGGTCAACCCAGTGATGTGGGCTAATTGTGAATGTGAACAGTGATTAGTTAACTACAGATGTAGGGAAAATTCTCCAGAAAGACTTGTTGAATCAGTTGAAAGCCAGTTGGCTGGCTTTTGTGAAGGTCTGGTATACTCTAGGTCTAGTAAACTTGAGCATGCATCAGAATCACTTTATTAAAAAATATATTAGTCTTCCTCACCTCCATCCCACCTAACTCCTGAGTTGCTGATTCATTAGGCTTGGAGTGGGCCTCAGAATTTGCATTGCTATAAAGTTCCCAGGTAATATTAATACTAACCTGCTGGTCCACGGAGAACCACTGGCCTAGTCTATTTTATTAAGTTACAAACTTTTATCAAATTCTTATAATTCCATCTTAGAGGGCATCAAGCCTTTTTCCTGATGTCTGAATATTTAGCAAATCCTGTCTAGTGTGAGGTAGTGTTGTATATGCCTCTGTGGCATAATGAATATAGTTATTTATGGGATATCTACTTAAGGGCTAGGATGTTACAGTAACACTACCAGATAGGTGAATACTGTGAGGCTCAGAAGTTACTTATGTATTTTGTTTTTTGTTTTTTGTTTTTTTGAGACGGAGTCTCGCTCTGTCCCCCAGTCTGGAGTGCAGTGGCGCGATCTTGGCTCACTGCCAGCTCCACCTCCTGGGTTCATGCCATTCTCCTGTCTCAGCCTCCCAAGTATAGCTGGGACTACAGGCGCCCATCACCATGCCCGGCTAATTTTTTTGTATTTTTAGTAGAGATGGGGTTTCACCATTATTTTTGGACAAAGGCCCTGGGCTCTTTGCTTCTGCTAAAATGTGAAGAATAATATCTGTTCTTCCTGTCTTAGGCATTTGGGGATTCTTTGAGCATGGTCATGTTCGTTTTTTTAAATAAAAACAAGCTTACTTAGTACTTGAGAAAGCAAGATAAATAGATAATAAATTAATAATAATAAGGGCAAAGAACTAGTGTTATTCTGAATAGTACTGACTAAAAAGTACCCTAGAATCTTAACATTTAATATGTTGATTTTGTTGGCAGCGAAACAAACTTGTCTTCCTGATAAAAATAGGTGCTTGGTGTTTTATGTATGCAACAAAATTTATCATAATTGTGTATCTACTCATTTTGGTATATTTTCTTAGTCTTTATCTGATGAATATTTCTTCACAAGAAACATTTCTTTATATTTCATATAATGTTACTAGTTCGTAAATATAACAACACCACAGACTTTCATGAGTCACGTTTGAGTTCGCAGGGTTTTTTAAGGATCTCAGCTTACCAAAACTTTCTAATTAAAGGTGCTTGTTTTTTATCAGGTTGCAAAAGTTGGCAAGAAGGATTTTGTGGTGACACTAATAAAAGTATTCTGAAACAATTAGTTGGAATAACAGAAGAAACAAAAGGAAAATAATTGTGTAGATACACAGCCTTTCAAGCTTATTCTGCCTTGCAGATTCAGACTTTTGGTTTGACTTACCTGTCTGTTCTCTGTAGCATCAAGCCTTTATACCCTCATCCTTACTTTATGGTTTTCAGCAAATTGCATGTGTCTTCGTCTTCACTAGATGTCCTGGGAAGAGCCAAGAAAATATTGAAAATGTAATGAAGTACTTATTAGGTATTAAACCATTTTATAAAGCTATAGTAATTTAAATAGTGTGGTAATTAAGAGTGGAATTGACCAATCAGTAGGTTCCAGAAGCAGATCCAATGTGTAAGAATCGAATTTATGGTTAAGATGGCATTTCAGATTAGCAGAAAAAGAATGGATTATTCAAATAAGATGGTGTTGTAAAAACTGGCTTACTCTTTGGGAGGCAATTAAGGTAGATTCTACCTCATCAAAGTAAAATTAAGATGTAACAAAAAGCTGAAATGTTAAAAACATGAAGTTATACAAGCATTGAAAGAAAGTATAACTGCATGGTTGTATGCTGCTTGAAGTGGCAAGATATTTTCAAGAATGAGACTAATGCCATGAAAGAAGAAATTGATTCCATTACAGTATGATTTTATACCTTCTGTATGTGAATATTTTAGGTACTGTCAATTGTGCCATCTATGGTTATCTCAATTTACTTCACAGTTTTCTTCTTACTTAGGTAATTTCCAGTATTTTTCTGTGGTAAATAATGCTACAGTGAATATCTTTAATACGTGACTATTTGGCCATATTTAGCACCAGGTGTTTGTTACCTTTTTTGGGGTCTCGCTCTGTTGCCCAGGCTGGAGTGCAGTGGTGCAATTTCAGCTCACTGCAACCTCTGCCTCCCGGGTTCAGGCCATCCTCCCACCTCAGCCTCCCTAGTAGCTGGGACCACAGGCATGCACCACATGCCTGGCTAATTTTGTATTTTTAGTAGAGATGGGGTTTCACCATGTTGGGCAAGCTGGTGTCGAACTCCTGACCTCAGGTGATCCGCCCGCCTCGGGCTCCCACTGGCTGAGTGCTGGGATTACAGGCATGAGCCACCGCACCTGGCCGTCTGTTAAACATCTTAATGAATGTCGAACCTTGTACTTTACAGATTCTTGTCTCATTGCCTTAAACTTCCCTAGTTGTTTTAAACTTCTGATTATTTTTTAGAGTTCTGATAGACTTGAATTCCGACAGTCAGTTTATTCACTGTTTTTGTGAAGGTGTGGGCTTATGGGGTTCCCCATTCTGCCATTTTTACTGACAGCATTCCTAGTAGAACAGTCTGTTTTTAACCAGCTGGGAGTGGGGGATATACATATCTGTGTCCAGGCAGACTTTCTCACTTAGGTTTTCACTAGAGAAGTAAGCCCTAATGCCCTAAGGTATCCATTATTAATGTAGCAAAGAGACTTCTCTCTTGTGCATCTAAGGTGGTGCTAGTTATGTACCATTATTTGGAGAATAAAATGATCATTCACCATGTTCTGTGTTTCATATATGATACCTGGATTGAGAAATGCTGCCAGTAGATCAAGTGTAGTTTGAGAAAGCTTATTTCTCACAGGATAGTCAGATGATGTTTTATTTATTTATTTATTTATTTATTTATTTACAGGTTTAGAAATAGCATTCTATAGTATGTACCTTTGTGACTGGCATCTTCAGTGGTTTACACTGTTTGTTTTTGAGACTTCTTTGGCAAGTAGTGATATAATAGCATTTAACAAAGAGGAAACACTTAGATGTAGAGAGAGAGCCATGTTAGTTCATGGTGGCAGCCCAGATCCGAGGTGATTGGGACCCACACTAGACAGGAATAAAATGAAGACATAGAATATAAGTAGCATTTTGTGCTTCAATCATGCCAGACTTAAAAATATGATAATGCTTGGCTGGGCAAGGTGGCTCACAGCTGTAATCCCAGCACTTTGGGAGGCCAAGGCAGAAGGATCACTTGAGGCCAGGAATTTGAGACCAGCCTGGGCAACATGGCAAGGCTCCTACAAACATTTTTAAAATGTAGCCTGGCGTGGTGGCAGCATATGCCTGTAGTCCTAGCTGTGTGGCAGGCTGAGGCAGGAGGATCCTTTGACCCCAGGAATTTGAGGCTGTGGTGAGTTGTGATTGTGCCACTGCACTCCACTCCAGCCTAGGCAACAGAGGGAGACCTTGTCTATCTCTCACGCTCTCTTCATATATAGCTACATATATATAATTTTTATTTTTATAAATTTTATATAAAATATATAATTTACATATTTATAATTTTAAAAAATTATACAAAATATCTTTTTATATGAAATATGTTTTATATTTGTAATATAAAAATATCTCTTCAGTTTGACATAACAAATTAATAAATTTGTTTCAAATAATATCTCATTTCTTTCACTTCGTCAATTGTTTGCCTGAACTATATGCCTTGCCCCATGAGGCAGGGAGATATATATTTTTTACATACATAAATACATATTTTATGTAATATATGTAAAATAATTATGAATGATTTAAAAATAAAATACGTTAATGCTCTTAATGTTAAAGTGATATTTTAAAGGCTGTTAACATGCAGGCTAGTTAGTAAGTGAGACTATGTGGCTGAAGTTTTGTATTTAGAAGCCAGTTGAGCCACTCCCCCCATTATCTCAGGAGCTTGTTGATGAGGTTTTAGATTTGAGTGGCAAAGTACAGTAGTAATAAGTAAGGTAGAATCTGCTTTGTAACTCAGCTCATGTCAAAAAGAGAGGAACTGGAAAGCATGATTTCCTCCCTAGTGCGGAAGGTGAGTAGGCAGAGCCTCAGGCAAGGCCTGATAGGACAGGAGGGACCTGTCAGCACACGTGACTACAGGGGTGTGGAATACAATGGCTGGCAGTTGCTGCTTGAGTTCTTCCTAGGAGCATCCTCACTGAACAGTGAAATTGATCTCATTGAAGAAATCACCTTCAGGCAGACCATCTTGCCTTGATTCTTAAGTTCTTATTTCTGTTCGTTTTTTCCGCTTGTTTGACTTTCACATTGGATGTCTTCTCAACATTATGTTCCAAGCAGCCACACACTCTTAAATATATATATGTATGTGTATATACATAGAGAGAAAGAGAGATAAGGTCTCACTCTGTTGCCTAGGCTGGAGTGCAGTGGCGCAAAGTCACCATAAGCACTGTCTTAACACTATCTTTTTCCTTTTTCAAGAGCTGGGGTGGAAAGGAGAATGGCTTTGGACTTGCAGAATGTTGCAGAGACTTGCATATGATGGTAAGTAACTCTTTGGGATATGGGTGTCTTTTGACAGAGCTATGGCCTCTCTGTGAACCTTACTTTACAATGAATTGTGGTATATGAAGTGACGCCTTCACATCGAGACCTTTGAGGAACCTAAGATCAGTTCAGACATAGCTGAACCACGTCTATAGGAAGCAGTCTAGCAGTGCTTGGGCTCTTGATGTGCTGGCGGTACATAAAAAATCTGAGAAATAGAGTGTGTGTTCATACCCAGTTCTTGAGTAGGTAGCTGTATTTGTTGAATTAATTTTAATGTGATTTTTTTTAAATCCCAGAAAGTATGTTCGCTTGCATTCTCACACTGGAACTATTGTATCAGAACTCTGGACAGTGTGGTGTGATTTAGGAATGGCTGCTTGGAGAGCAGTTCTACCATTAGGTTTATTGAGAACTTATAATGTTTTATGTGCTTTCCTTGTTTATCTCTCTGCCTTTCACCCATGTTTAAGTTATGAGCTCAGGCCATCCTCCTTTCTGCTTTGATATGTTGCTGTGGAGCTACAAAACACAATTTGGTTTTCAATAATTATTTTGCATCTGGAAGCAACTATATTTTCCACGTGGGATTTGTCTTGTCAGTTTGTCATGTTTAGCACAAATGGCTGCAGTGAAATTTAGTGTATTTATCTTAGCAAGCCTTTTTTTCCTAACGAGAATGGCTCTTTTCTGGTCTCAGAAAACCACAGATTAGATCAAGTTACTTTCCCACGTTAGCTGGCATACTTTTCTTTAGTGATTATTTTATGAAGAGATATTGGGTGATACAGTAGGTGAGTGTTGTCTGTTTAATAATCAAAACTACATAAATCTTGAAGTATACTCAGAGTTTGGAATTCTAATTATGACAACATAAAGGTTAACGTGTACTTTAAAAGGAAGTAATACATATACATGTTAAAAAATTCAGAGTATAAAGAGGTATGCAGTGGTAACTTCTTAATTTTCCAGAGGCAACCACTGCAAGTGGTGTCTTTCAGTGAGACATTTTAGTGGGCATTCTGCTGTCATCTTAATTTTGTTCATCATGTTGCTTTTCTAGAGTTAAAGAGAATGTTTTGTCAGGGTCTGGTTTATATTGTCTTGGTATCTACCTGTGCAGAAAACATACCATGAGAAGTGGTGTAGAATGGTATAGAAGGAAAGTGTTTGAAGAATTATGAAGATATGCCTATGAGGCATACTTTGAATAAAATATTTCAGAAGGCTGATGATAGGTACAAGGTTTTTCGTAGGAATGTTCTTTTCCATTCTTTAGCTGGTTTCTGGGCCCTGGTATTTGTTCTCCGTCCTTTCTTGGATTCTTATTCATTACTGCTTGGCAGTCTTGCCCCTCTTTTCCCCCTTGGGAATAGCCACAGTCAAAATTGATCTCTTAAAGGGAAACTGGAAATTTATAAGTATGAAATGCAGAAGGTTTGGGAGCTCTGGGCTCTGTCCTTTTGATTCTGTTTGAAAAGTCTCATCCTATCTGAGCTCTGCTCTAAGACAAACAGTTAAAGGCACTGTAGGTACTGAATGTACTGCTTATTCTTCTGCCACAATAAGTTGAACAAGTGGCTAGGACTTTGAGGGAAGATGTGGGGGATAATGTTTATAATCAGTTGAAACTCAATGTCTGATTCTTTGATGTGCTTTATACACAGAAATATCCACCCAGTGCAACTACACTACACTTTGAATTCTATGCAGATCCTGGGGCCGAGGTCAAAATTGAGAAAAGGGTGAGTCTGATTCAGATTTGTTCTGACAAAGTCTACAATTTACTGTAACTGGGATTGCCTCTTCTAGAACTCCTCAGTTAAATGAATAAATGGTTTTGAGCTACACTGCTGCCCTCGCAAACTATAAATATACCTAGCAGCTCCTCAGGAGTGTTAGTTGCATCCCCAACTCTGATAGGGTTGGGTCTTATGTTGGGAGCTGCCAAAAGATGGAAGTCCCATCCATTATGAGGCACTGCTATGACCTATGTGCTTTTCCCACAGTCTCTGAGAATTCCAACATGTAGTATAGTAGTTTGGATGGTGATGGCTCAGGTTTCTCTAATTAGGAAGCCTGCAAAAGTCTTTATGTATTGTGGATAGTGTCCTGCTTAAATTATCTGGTCATTTTGTATTGTTTGAGGAGGTACTAAAGAGTTTGGTTTAGAAGTAGCTTAGTGAAAATACAATTTCTCTTCTACCTATACTATTAAATAAATAAATAATCTTTCTAGCTTAATTGCCTTGAAAGCAACTCTAATACATATTCAGAGAGAAAATATTTTCATGAATTTGGTCTTTGCTATTAATACTGCTATGGATATTAAGTCAGTGGAGGGTTAAAAAAGGACAAAGAAGAATATGAAACGTGCCTGGCTATGTGCATTATAGTTTGTTACTACTGGTTTTAAAGGAGCTTTCCTAAGAATATTCTACATATAAGATGGGTGTTTTGGAAGATTCTCAATTTACCTTGATTTTAAGAGCATTCACTTAGGCTTCAGCCTATTAGGTGACATCTTGGTTTTCAGACAGCCCTTTGGAGCTCTATGGCAGGGGAAGCTAGAGTGTTCAGTGACTCCTTACAGCTCTCTTGTCTTTTTTAATTTTAGACAACTAGTAACACACTACATTATATTCACATAGAGCAACTTGACAAGGTAAGAGGAATCTTTGACTCTTGGCTCGTTTCTTAATGTTTGGTTCACTTTTTGTTCCTAACTATATCTTTTTTTTTAATGTAGATTTCAGAAAGCCCTTCTGAAATCATGGAATCTCTTACCAAAATGTACAGCATTCCTAAGGATAAGCAGGTATGATGTGGCTTTAAAACATCCACAGGATGTGGTTGTTATCTAAATAGATTAATGATATGTACTGGGGTGGGAGATTGCACAGCAGAAAGAATGTCAGCTTTGGAGTCAGACCATGGGCAAATTGTTAGCTTCTCTGAGCCTTAGTTTCCTTGTCTTTTATGAGGTTAACACTTAATAACTTCCTAGGCCTTATGAGAGTTTGAGGAAAACATAAACTACCTCACCATGAGCAGGTAATAAGTGCTGGTAGCTTTCTGAACACTTCGGATATCAAAGGAGAAAACGTTTAGTTGTGTTGTTTTTTGAGTTAGCCCTCATAAAGAATATTCACCTTTTTCATTGATGTTTTTAAAATGTATGTCTTATCTCTCTACAGATGCTGTTATTTACACACATACGACTGGCTCATGGCTTTTCTAATCACAGGAAGCGATTGCAGGCAGTTCAGGCCAGACTGCATGCAATATCTATATTAGGTAAGAGAAGAATACTTTAATTACCAGGCCGTATTAGACAGTTTGGGCGTGATTTCCTTTGAACTTCATTCATCTTTGTTGCTATGAGTCCTATTATAGTTACCTAGGTAGCAACTTAAATACTTCCACCCCTCCCAGTGTTCACTGTATTTATTCATTATCCTTGAGCTCCTTAATGTTGGACCAGAAAGAGGGTATGATGATGTTGATTGACATGTCACCTGGGTTTATTCTTGGTATTCGCCTCTTTTTTTTTTTTAATAGATATGCTTGTAGCTATCGTTCACTGTCCCCCTACTCTTTCTCTTGCCATTGTGTCTTCCTCCTCTCTCATCCTTTCAGGGATATCATTTTGAATTAAGTCACAAAATATTCAGTAGTCAATACTGTGCATTTAACTTCTTTTACTGTGGCACAGTAAAATGGAAAACACGTGGTTTTGTAATCAGTCCTGTACTCTGTCCCTGATTCTGTAGGTTATTAGCCACACTTATCCTCTCAGCCTCAGCTTATTCGTTTAATATTGAGATACTCACCGTAGAGGCTGGTCTAAAGATTAAATGAAAACCTAGAAAGCAATCTAGCACAGAACAAGCACATAGAAGATATAAAATGGTAACCATTGCTGTTATTATTGATGTTCATTATGTTATGACTTGCCTTCTCTTAAACTATGAGTTTCTTGGCGTGAAATTCTTGCTCTTTTATGTGTACTCATATCTAGCATGATTTCTGGCATGTTAGGGGGTGCTCAGGAAATCTTTGTTGAAAACTAAATGAATATGCCTAAATCCCATTAGTTCATGCTTCAGGGTACTGTGTCCGGTATTAACCTCATTGTGGAATTCATTGAATGTGAATTACACACATTCTGAAGTTTTACTACAGTGTCACACAAATTTCTGACTTACTCTGCAATGGTCCATAAATTCTGTTCTTTACACGTGTTTACAGTAAAAGCAGAAGCATAGGAAGAGGCTAAAATGGAAATCTTATATTCAAGTCATAGTGGAGTTACATCAAGTAGTAATGTTATGAAAAATTAACTCAGAGCTTTTCCTATTTCCATCCCCAAAATTCTTTCTCAAGACTAATAATACCTTTAGTAGTGGAATCTGTCAATTCAGTGTCTGTTTAGAGATTATCAGTTGTATTTGATCCAATCCTTCAGAATTTAATTTGGTGATGATTCTGCCCTCCATTGCTGGTTGGGAATGGAATTCTTCCCCAGAACCTATAGATACCAAAAAGTTTGTTATTGGGCAGTGGCTTGACCACTGCCTTCTTGCCTAAAGTGTTTGTTTCTCCTTTTGCAGTGTATTCCAATGCCTTGCAGGAATCAGCAAACAGTATCTTGTATAATGGCTTGATAGAGGAGTTGGTAGATGTCCTTCAGATAACGGATAAGCAGCTTATGGTAAGTATTTTACAGGTTGAGTAACCCTTAGCTGTAACACTTGGGACCAGAAGTATTTTGGATTTGAGACTTTTTTTGCGGGGGAGGGGATATTTGCATATACATAATGAGATATCTTGGGCATGGGACCCAAGTTTAAACACGAAATTCATTGATGTTTCGTATACACATTATATACGTAGTCTTAAGGCAATTGTATACAATATTTCAAATAATTTTGTTCATTTTAACTGTGACCTGTCACATGAGATCAGGTGTGGAATTTTCCACTTCTGGCATGCAGGTATTCCCAAAGGTTTGGATTTGGGAATATTTCAGATTTTTGAATCAGGGATCCTGCATTAATGTTCTCTGTATATCAGGCTTATACTTGTTTGCCTTTTGGTTTTTCCCAGAGGGTTAGAAAGAACTCCCAGTACTTCCCTCTTTGGGTGTTAAACTGCAAAACTAACAAATACTAGATTTTCATTGTTGCTCTCAACAGACCTCCATCCCCTCAAGCAGTTACCAGTAGAATGACTTATATTTTAAAGTTTGGATATTAGCGACTGGAACTTGGTTCAGTCATCTTATTATATTTGACACATTATGTGTTTACCTTCTAATTTAATAGGAGATTAAAGCAGCTTCTTTACGAACATTAACATCAATTGTCCACTTGGAGAGAACTCCCAAACTCAGCAGTATTATTGACTGTACTGGAACTGCCTCCTACCATGGATTTTTGCCAGTGCTTGTAAGGAACTGTATCCAGGCCATGATTGGTAAGTTTTGATGGTGATTATCTTAGGCAAGAAGAAACATTTGCCCTCTGCCTTTGTCTTTTTAACATCCTGCCTGCTTAACAGCAATTTTGAGCTTGTTTTTGTTCTCCCTCTCCCCACCTCCCTTGTAGATCCATCCATGGATCCATACCCTCACCAATTTGCCACTGCTCTCTTCTCTTTTTTATACCATCTGGCCAGCTACGATGCTGGTGGTGAAGCCTTGGTCTCCTGTGGAATGATGGAAGCCTTATTGAAGGTGCTGTACTTTTTTTTTTTTTTTTTAAACTACATGGGGAAATCAACTAAGGGTGTAGAGATGCAAGTTTGGGGTGTTTCACAGTGAGGGCAAATAATATAAGAAAGCTTATCCAGAAAAAGTTATACTTAAGTAGAAGGCCAGTTTGGCTTTCTAGTTATCTAATTAACAATGTTTAAGAGCAGCTACTTCCATTATTGAGACTTTTATCATAGTGTAGAATGGTCAGGAGGTCATGGGTTCTGGTTAAAACATTGCCACATGTTATCATGCCTTTACACAACCATAGGGAAAATATATGTCAGGGTACTTTGTAAGTTGTGTTGTAGTAGTAATAGCCTTTACTATGTGCAGGGCAATGAGCACCAGCTTTTTTCTCCCTAAATATCTTACTTAATCCTGCAAAGTAATTGATGTCCCCATTACCTCAGAGGTTGAGTCGCAGAAGTCATAGAACTGTCATTTGGCAGGCACCAAAAATAAAACACATGTTTTCCCCCATACTGTGCTGCCTTACTGAGGCCCCAGACTACATGTATACAAAAGCATGCAATTTTTACAACTTTGTGTCTTTATAGTTCATTGTTTTTGCCTCTTTTTCTCCGTGATAGGTCATAAAGTTTCTTGGCGATGAACAGGACCAGATAACATTTGTCACCAGAGCCGTCAGAGTGGTTGACCTTATCACCAACCTGGATATGGCAGCTTTTCAATCCCATAGTGGACTTTCTATCTTCATTTATAGACTTGAGGTATTATTATACAAGGAATACTTTGCACAGAATTTAATACTCAGAGCTGAACCTAAGGATTGTCCTGATAACCCTAAAGAGCGATCTTACAGTCTCTTCTGTTTCTAGAAATCAACTGTGTATCTGCTTGCAGTGTTTTTCCATTATAATAGTTTTCAATCCCTGAAAAAAAAAAAATATATATATATATATATACTTGATTTTCTTATAACCTTTCTCTTGATTGTAGCATGAAGTAGATTTGTGCCGAAAAGAATGTCCGTTTGTGATCAAGCCAAAGATCCAGAGACCCAATACTACACAAGAAGGAGAGGAAATGGAAACTGATATGGATGGTAATTAACAGTTATTAAGTCAGTATTTTTGTGCTTGAGATTTTTTGTCATCCCACCCCAGTTTTCATTCTTCCTCATAAATTCCAAAGTACACAATTAACTTGAGTATATACTTTCAGCAACAAAAATTTTTTTTCTATGTAAGTGATTTGCAAATTTGTTTTTCACAAAGATAATAAGAAAAGAAAGGTACTAGTTCTTTGGAGTAGAGATGGCAGGTAACGCAGATGCTATAGCTGTGGTGTTAATCTGTTTTATTTCATCACGTAATTTTCTTATGTATTTCTTATTTCTACTAAAATTCAAGCTCCATGGGATCAGGATATTGTCTTTTTCACTGCTGCGGTGCCTGATAACATCCTAGGTGTTAGAAATATGCTTGGTAGAGAGAGAGAGAGACTAAAATGGGACCTTTTAAAACTTTACCTATTTTGAGAAGAGAAAGGAGAGGTAAAAAGGTTGTTGGGTAGGCAACAACATCTGTTAGGCTGGCACATCACTTGAGCCCAGGGGTTCGAGGCCAGCCTGGGCAACATGGCAAAAATCTTGTCTTTACGAAAAATACAAAACTTAGCCGGGTGGGGTGGCATGCACCTGTGGTCCCAGCTACTTGGGAGGCTGAGTTGAGAGGATCATCTGAGCCTGGGAGTTTGAGGCTGCAGTGATTTCAAAATGTAAATAGTATTTTATCACTGATGGAGCCTTAATACATTTTATAAACTGTAGTCAATGATTGTGTATCTTATACTCAGTTATTCAAGTGTATAAAGTAAAAATGAATGCTCACTTACCTACCATAGCTACTAGTTTCGGTGCGGATCTTTCCAGGCTTTTTTATGCATATTCAAATACATGTTGATGTTAAGTATGTATGTAGTATTTTAGAATGGGAAGATGAGATCATAAACATACTGTTCATCTTGCATTGCTCATTCAGTGTTTCATAGACATTCTTCCAGATCGGAATATTGAGTATTAATCTTTTCATGCTTTTTATATTTATTAATTACTCTTTTGAAAAGCTGTACCTATTTGTATACTACCAACTAGTAGTATATGAAATTGCACATTTTACTTACCACTCTCCCCCTCTTCCCCAGTTTGGTAGGTGAGAAATATTGAAGGACTTCTGTAGGATTGTTAATTTACACACACACACACACACACACACACGTGTATGTATGTACGTATTAATACATGCAACTAGTGATATATTTTCATTTTGGGGTTCAGTATTCCTGATCTTCATTTTTATATTCATTTCACATTAATGGAAGAAATTTTCTCAAACAAAATTTTTCTTTTTGTGGTACCTTTTATTCTAGTAAGTTTCTTTATCATAACTTGTACTTTAGTTGCAGATGTGGCTATGGAAAGCAGTCCAGGCTCATCCATCTCTATGGAGCACAGGCTGGATGTTGAATTAAGGGCATCAGGTTCCAGCAGCAGCACTAACATCTCTTCTGGCCCCAGCCCTGGTCCCAGTCCCGGCCCCGGCACCGGCCCCGGCCCCGGCCCCGGCCCCGGCCCCGGCCCTGGCCCCGGCCCCGGCCCCGGTCCTGGTCCCGGCCCCGGCCCCGGCCCTGGCCCTGGCCCCCGTCCTGGTGCGTACACACATAGATGTGCAGTCTTTCAGAGTGGTAGAGTTATTAAACTATTGAAGAAGGCGGCTTTAGGCAGAACTTAAATGGTACATTTGGAGGTTAGCATCCCATGACTATTCATGCTCCTTCACCATTCTGGTGTTCCATTTTCTTATATTAACATGTCTTTCATAGCATTTTATACTTTTCCAACAATTTGCACATTGATTATCAAAACAGCCATGTTGGAGGGCAGATAATATCCAAAATGGGAACTGAGTGAGGTAAAAAAAAAGTTGAACCTTTTTACTTTGTAATTTTTCTTTTTTACTTTAGACTTTTAGTATTGGTAAAATTAAAAGTATTAGTAATTTTTCCAATTTCAAAGCTTAAGTATTCTTCCTAACATTCAGAGACCTCACTTCGAATGTCTTCTAATTTTATTATAGTGTATTTGGATCTCTTAAAATTTTGTTTTATGTGCTTGATCATTGTGGTTTAATGGCGAACTCAGCATAATTCTTTTGTCTTCATTGCCAGGAGTCCAGTGTATTCCACAACGAGCAGCACTTCTGAAATCCATGTTGAATTTCCTCAAGAAGGCCATCCAAGACCCTGCTTTCTCAGATGGCATACGACATGGTATTTGATTCCAGATAACTTTTTTTGGAGGATATTTTACTCTCTCAAAGATTGGTTCTTTTCATACTATTCTGGCACCTGTTGTTTTACAAGGCAGTCTTTGGTAAAGGCCATGCCATTTTCAATAGCTTTTAGTTGTTTTGTGTCACTTTTCCTAGATGTAAGTGTTGCTTAGCTATTTTCATAATGATTTACCCTTTTTTTCCCCTTTTCCAGCTTTCGACTCTGTGCTTAATTCCGTCTTATTACCCCTCTCTGACTCTTAAGTGTTTGTGTTCTTTCTTTTTTTAACCCATGTTAGAAAGCCTATTGCATGGACAAATAATAAAATAGGAGGAGACAACTGGGGGCCATTAGATTAGAATTAACACAGGCTTTGAGGACCACAGTGTGATAATACATAACATATCACTCAATTATCCCCACTCCTCACACCTTTCCAGACTATTCATATTCTCCATAATGTTCACTTTTCTTTTAGTGATGGATGGTTCTCTGCCTACCTCCCTGAAACACATCATCAGCAATGCAGAATACTATGGCCCATCACTCTTCCTCCTAGGTAAGTGGAGTTGATAGTTGGTTATAACAATTTGGGATAACCTGGCAGAGCTCTCTCTCTCTGTATTTACTTACTTACTTATTTACTTATTTATTTTTGAGACAGAGTCTCACTCTGTTGCCCAGGCTGGAGTGTAGTGGCGCAATCTCGGCTCACTACAACCTCTGCCTCCCGGGTTAAAGCGAGTCTCCTGCCTCAGCCTCCCGAGTAGCTGGGATTAGAGGTGCCTGCCACCGTGCCTGGCTAATTTTTGTATTTTTAATAGACAAATATGAATAGTAAAATCCTGCAAGGATATAAAACACAGAGAGGCCGGGCATAGAAGCTCCTGCCTGTAATCCCAGCACTTTGGGAGGCCGAGGCGGGTAGATCACCTGAGGTAATGAGTTTGAGACCAGCCTGGCCAACATGGCAAAACCCCATCTCTACTGTCTACCTGGACAGTAGACAAATGTCAATAGTAAAATCCTGCAAGGATATAAAACAGAGAGGCCGGGTAGATATCTGTCTTATTGGTGATGAAATAAAGGTCAGAATTCAGTTTTAAGTAAATACCTATTTTCTGGGTGCTAAATATACCTTCGATAAGTAGTACATTTGTAGTGAGTAACATTATCATACATTTTGTTTATCTGTGCTAGAATTCTTAAAACGCTAAAGGAATTTAGTAGGAGACGTGGAAATAGGGAAAGTCTCCTTGTAGTAGCAGTAGCAAGCATTGTGTTTTACAGTTTGGGGTGTTGGGGAGACTAGTTTTGGCTACTACAACTTAGATACTTCCTTGCCCCCTTGCTGAAGAAATTTAGGATTTTTGTATATTAACCTTGTATCTTTTAATCTTGCACAGTTCACTTATTAGTACATACTTGTTTTGTTTTCTTAGAATATTCTACATAATCTTGTCATCTGCAAATGCATTTTTACTTTGTTTATGGTCTTTGTGCCTTTTTTTTTTGTCTTATGACATTAGCAAAGATTTCTGATACAGTGCTGGATAGAAATAAGAATGGGCCTCTTTGCTTTGTTCCTGAATTTAGAGGGAAAAGCATTTAATATTTTACCATTAAGAATGAAGTTAGCAGAGGTTTTGTGTTGAAGGTTTTGTCAATTTTGTCAGGTTGAGGAAGTTTTCTTGTGGTGTAGCAACTCTACCGTGCTATGGAAAAGGTCTCTGCTAAGGTTATGTTCAGATGGCAAAATTCAGACAATAGTTCTTTGGGGTTTTTTTGGGTTTTTTTTAAGATTTGTTTTACGGTGGGGACGTCTCAAGGCCAGGGGCAGGGAGAATGCCCATCTTCTGGGAGAAAGTCCAGAACAGAGAGAAAGAGAAAAGGATACACAGGCATTTTTCTATAAATGGGAAGCTTGGAAGAAGGAGCAATTGCCATTGACAGGGATATTGTTTAAAAGAGGGAGGCAGCAAGAGGATATAGTGCTTAGGTGCTGGGATAGTGGTGAGGAGCAGGTGAGCCCTATGAGAATGATGCCAGAAGTGAGGGACACGGGCAGGAAATGAGACTTAGAGCACTAAATCAAAGGTCAGTGAAGGTCCAACTTCCTTCCCTATGGTTTTCCTAATTCATCCCTGACATTTAAATTAGCATAGCAACCTCCCAGTTTTCCTATAAAATACACTTGTACTTGAGAGAGAACAAATTTGCAAAGCGAAACCTAAATAATTAGACTAGCCATTGTTATTTTAGCTCCCCAAATGATAGTACAGAGCCTTTCACTCCAGGTGGAAGGAGATGGCCCAGGAAAGACATCAGGGAGTTCTGAGAACCTCTTGGAGTATTTTAATAATATAATTGGCAGTTTGGGTTTATTTTTGTTGAACTATTCTGGATACCTTTTCTTTATTAATGATCATGCAACAGGAAGTCCCTTTAAGGCACAAGCACTATCTTGAAATGCCAGTAGGTAGTTTCATGCCAGTCTGTTATCAACTATCATAGTAACTAAACTGCTTTGTCCCTCATTGAGGGCTTCTAAGGCCTGAACTGTTTGGTTAATGTGGTCTGCCAGGAGTTACAACATGTCTGGGTAACCTCTATGAGTTGAGTCTGTGTTACAGAATTGGAAATACCTAAACTTGTGCCCGTTACACCAAAGATTCTGATGAGGCCCAGAATAGGTAAAAAGTGCTCCTTTTTGTGGCAAGACTTGATAAAACAGCTAGACTTTCTAGTTGAATTTGAGGTGCCCTGGGCACTAAATGTCCATAGTACATAGGTCAGCTTGTATGGGTAGAAGGGAACAGGATCGCTGAATAAAATGTATAACCCTGCTGAGCAGGAGTTGTAACACAGAAGAATCAGTAGCCCAGGAGGTTGGAAGTTGGAGTTTCTAGGGGGCAAACTTATATCAGGGTGGACATTCTCAACAGGGGGGCATCATTGTATGTACTATCAGTTGGTGGCAGAGGCTGGGAAAGACATGAAATCCTTAAGGGGGAAGTTTAATATGGAAGCACCCAGTGAGGTCACGATGTCCTGCTTATAATTTCACACTCAAACCCACTAAATATTCTGACTCCTTCTCCCTCACGTGTCCGACCTCTGGCTCTTCTATGCCACTTTTAGCCACCTGTATTTCATTTGTAGTATCCCATTTAACTTCCCCAACTCCCCTCTCTTCTTTCTCACCTCCTGCCTTACCCCTCATGTTATCTGTTCGGGTCTGTTTGTAGCCTATGCTAACGTCATCATGCTTATGATTGACCACTTAACCAGAGAGTGTAGCAAGTTGTCAATATGAGTATTGAAATCCTCCAAGGGAGCAAGATATAGTTGTATGAGTAGTTGCCTGGGCTAGGGTATCTGTTAATATTGCTGGAGGTTTAGTATGTAGGTGGCATTCTCTGTTACTAATACATAGATACAATCTATCAGGTTGAGTGAGGGGAAGCAGGAAATATAGGTAGTGACTGGAATAGTGAAATTAGAGTGTAAATAGTGAAAGTGGAGTGTGGGCTGTCAAAGAGTTGATGGGGCAGTGGAGTTATGATGAGTTATGTGGGGGCAGTTACAAGGGCAGTTACCATCTTGAGGGTGTTAGCGTCAAGGCTGGGACTGTCATTTGTACTGAAGTCATCATCTAGGATGCTTTGGTATGCTGGATGGATAGAAGCCCTAGGCTCGCACTTGAGAAATTATTATAAAAGTAACTCAGTATCCCTTTGCCTACAAGAGTTTTAGAATAATTTCAGATAGGGAAGCTATGCACTGATTACCCCTAAACAAGTGGGATCACAGCATGGGCAAAAAGGAGCCCAAGAAGTTTGGCATTGAGCTGGGGTAGTAGTATCCCAGACCCAGACCATGAGCCAAATGAGGTATAGACAGGCCAACTAGAGCCAGAATATTCCACAAAGATATTTTCAGGCCTGTGGTGCGTAGACTTTTGGCATGCCGAAGTGCCAGTTTATTATGGAAATCACAGGCATTGCCATCCCATATCCTGCAATAGTCTCCCATTCAATACCTCTGTAATAATAAGGTGGTTCCAGAACTGGCTTCCTGTCTAAGAATGTTGGTACTAGGAACTAACTTAAGATTTTTCTTTCCTCTTTGGAAGAACCATACAGTTGTGTATGTCAACCCAGGCAGAGAGACTAAGACCTTCATTTCCTATGAAGAGGGATCTCCAGTTAGCAGTCCTTTAAAACCATCATATTAGGAAAGGACTTTGGCAGAGACCTTCTGCATAGTCTTAGAGGGTGAGGGCCCTCAATTTTCTGTGGGTCCCATCCTGTTACCTACTTTCAACCTAGGCTCCTGTCCACCGTGGATCGCACCAATATCAAATGAGGAGGTGTCGTTAAGTGAGGGGGATTCTGTTTGGGTATTATAGACTCATAGATGGAAAGTGTCTCATTTTGAGGCTAGAAAGGGGACAAAGGAAGCATTAATTGTGTTTTTTCAGATGTCATACAACTAAGGCAATCGGCAAAAGAGAGATCCATTTAAGAGACCATTGTCCATTTTGTAAGTTTAAGAGAGCATTGAACAAGCCATTATGCCTCTATTAGGCCTGCTTTCTGTGAACAGTACAACAAATGGGCCAGGCACTGGCTCACACCTGTAATCCCAGCACTTTGGGATGCTGAGACAGGCAGATTGCTTGAGCCTTGAGCCCAGGAGTTTGAGACCAGCCTGGGCAAAATGGTGAAATCCTGTCTCTACAACAAATAAAAATGTTTGCAGGGCATGCTGGTGTGCTACTCAGGAAGCTGAGGTGGGAGGATCACTTAAGTACTGGAGGTTGAGGCTGTAGTGAGCTATAATTGCACCCCTGCACTCTAGCCTGGGGAACAGAGTGAGACCTTGTCTCAAAAAAAAAAAAAAAAGACAAATGGAAGCTCCAAGGTGATGCCTTGTTTGAAAAGGCCCATGCCCAGACTGAATGAGCGGTAACGTACGTACCCTGGTCAGAGTCGGTGTTACCAGAAGCCCAAAGGGAACTAACTGAGGGCTATAATAGTGGTGGTGTTGGCAGTAGTTGGGCAGGAAGGATAAGCCAAGAATGGGTCTGTATAACAATCAGTTGTGTGGGCATAGCGATTTGTGCCAGCAGATTGGGGCAGTGGCCCAATAAAATTGATTTGCCAGTGAGAAAAGGAGTGTTTACCTCTGGTATGGTGAGCACCCACTGGTGATGATGCCAATGGCACGACAGGGCACAAAGAACATATTGGGAGGCTAGGGTTTGAGTAGGGCTAGTGGCATGGGGATGCAATGGCATTTGGGCCCAGGGACTGTGATGACCTTCTGCCTTCCTTTACTCTCTTCTCTGTAACCTTGACTTTCCAAACTCTATTGGATTCATTTTCAGTTCTATTGAAGTACATCTGTGGGTAATTTTTAAGGTGTCAGACTTCTCTTTCAGAAGTTGGTGGCTGTTTTCTTCATTGTATTCTAATGCTACATTATTGTAGATAACCATGGTGTCACACTGGTTCTTGTTCTTATCTGTATATAGTTCCTGCTTCTGCCTTTTTTTTTTTTTTTTTTTTCCTATTTCTCTGATTCCTTTTAACTTTCTCCTGGAAACCCTAATTACCTTTTTTCCATTTCTTAGTTGCTTGGTTCCACACACAGCTGGTTGCTCTGTGCGTGTATATACCCTTTAATTCTAATTCTTGGTTATCAGTGTTTTTGTATAGGGGTCCCAGTGCATAGTGTCGTTGCGACTTCTTGATAAAATAACAGGTTTGATGTCTTAGTAATTGCTTGTAGAACACTAATTTTAGTTTTTAAATACTCAATTTTAGTAACTCTATAGAATTCATACCTTTCTACAAATGTAAGTCAATCGAGGGGAGTGTCATACCAATAGGAACCCCAAAAAGGACTTAAATTTTTCAGAAGTTTATAGCCCATGAGGAATCCCAAAGGCCATTGAAAACTGTTGGTCCCCGGTAACTGCTATATATCTGCCATTCCCCTAGCATTTGGGTTAAAGGAGAGATGCTGTATTCACCATCTTGAATAGAAAATCCTCTGGTTTCTTTTAGATCTTAGGCATCACCATAAACAAGTTTGTTCTGTATACATGGTTTATGGGTGTTGTATGTATATTCCTCTTCGTCAGGTTTTTAAATTAAAGTTATTGTAGTTATTGTAGTCTTATGAGTTGGGAAGCTTTGTCTTAATTATTCCTAGAAGGTTTAATAAAACTATTGGCTTGGTGCCTCTCTATTACCTAGATTTTTTTTTTCCCTTTTAAAAATTCTGGAACGGGCACGGTGGCTCACGCCTGTAATCCCAGTACTTTGGGAGACCGAGGCGGGCAGATCACCTGAGGTTAGGAGTTCGAGACCAGCCTGGCCAATCTGGTAAAAACCCCATCTCTACTAAAAATGGAAAAATCAGCCAGGCGTGTTGGGTGCCTGTAATCCCAACTACTCGGGAGGCTGAGGCAGAAGAATTGCTTGAACCCAGGAGGTGGAGGCTGCAGTGAGCCGAGATTGCACCACTGTACTCCAGCCTGGGCGACGGAGTGAGACTCCGTCTAAAAAAAAAAAAAGAAGAAAAAAAATTCTTGTTATTGGTCTAGTCTGCTTTGCTGTCACTTCCTGAGATTTGATTTTTATGACATTTTCTTATTAAACTATACATTTCACTTGTTGGCATATAGTTTGTAGAATATATTTTTCTGTATCTAGTTAAATCTCCTTTCTCATTCATAACGTATATTACTGCTCTTTTTTCTAATTTATATTATTTCACTTGTTGGCATATACTTTGTAGAATAAAATATTTTTTTCTGTATCTAGTTAAATCTCCTTTCTCATTCCTAATGTATATTACTGCTCTTTTTTCTAATTTATATTATTGCTCTATTTTCTATAGGTTTATAAGCTTTTCCAGTGTCTTCACAAAGCTAGATATTGGCTTTGTTGATCCTTTTTGCTTTCGGTTTCACTGAATTCTTTTTTCTGTTAATTCTTCATAGCTTGTTTGGTTACTTTTTAATAAATACTTTAATGCTGTACTATTTCCTCTTGAGTAGAGTTTTTCCCATGTTCCAGAAGCTTTGGTAGTTATTACTGCACATTTTTAAATATTATAATGTCAAAAACTGGTCAGATTAATACTCAAGGACTCTCGCATTGCTGGTGATAGTTCAAAATTGTTGAATAACCTTTGTATGAGGCAGTTTATCTATTTTCATCAGTAAAGCTTGCATTTGCTTTAACCCAGCAAGCCTACATCATAGATTTTTTTTCCTGTTAAAAGCAGACAAAAACGGATATATGTTTAGGTTTATCATTTTCACAATTGAGGACTGGTTTTTATACATGTGGTACATGCATTTAGTGGAATAGTAGGCAGCCATTCAAAATGAATGGGTCGTTGTGTCGGGAGAGGACATTATACGGTATGACAGTTGTGGGGGAAAAGCAAAATATATAAAACAGTGTAACCTCATTTATGTAAAAATATGCCCATAAAAATATGCCCATAAAAATCCTGTAAGTGTAGTCACTAGATTCTTTATAGTATTGAATCTCTGATGGAGCAGTATTAGGATCTTTAATTTCATAGTAAGCACAAGGGTTTAAATTGCTAGACATTGAGTATGTATTTTTTTTTAAGCTTTTGGTGTTTTGTTTTCAGTTTCTGTGAGGAATCTCTCAGTTTTCCATATTTTCTCATCTTTTTTTAGCTACTGAAGTGGTGACTGTGTTTGTATTTCAAGAACCATCACTGCTCTCCTCACTCCAGGACAATGGATTGACAGATGTCATGCTGCATGCACTGCTTATCAAAGATGTAAGTCTTTTCTGCTACTCTGTAAAGAATGTCTTAGGGCGTGAAAATCCTATCTCTTCTGTGTGTAGTGTTGAATCTAATTGGGACCTGGTTGTCAAAATTCCTTCTATCTCAGCTTGATACCCATGGCCGGATTTTCCTAGCATCTACACTCTTTTAGATGCATTCAAGCTCACTTTGTTTTCTCTTTAGGTTCCTGCTACCCGTGAAGTCCTTGGCTCCCTCCCAAATGTATTCAGTGCACTCTGTTTGAATGCCCGAGGTCTTCAGTCTTTTGTTCAGTGTCAGCCTTTTGAACGCCTCTTCAAAGTTCTTCTGTCTCCAGATTACCTCCCAGCCATGCGGAGGAGGAGAAGTTCTGATCCCCTTGGTACGTTGTTAAGATTTATTTTATAGTAGAAAATTGATTTAGTTTGCAAGGAAACTCTTCCTTGATCATCTCTCTCATCATTTTACTGGTTAGGTGTGCTAAGTTTAATGGGAATTATCATCATACATTCTATTATACTTCAGAAGGAATACTTCAGCTTCCCTGTTCATAATATTTACATGCTTCTCAACAGTTCACCATTGTACTTTCATGGTACTGGTAGAAAATAGGTATTAAGAAGCAGTGGTAGATTTCCAGGTTCACCATCTGGTCTGCAGCAATGAGAAATATGGAGTCCTGAGGTGTTCATCTGGTAATCTAGTGTTCTGATGTCCAACTCTCTAAGATAACGACACATGGATAGTTTTTTTTTACTCAGTATACTTGAGACCAGATCATTGAGAGATTATTAGCAAAAAGGTAGGGCTCCAGAAAGATTACAGTTTTCAAAAATGTGCTTTGTACTTTTCAGCCACCACTGTAGCATTTAGACACTATCATTCTTAACTGGAGCAGCCAGAGGGTTAATGGTTTGTACATCTTTCTTCTCTCTCACTCTGTAATACTAGTTTAGATCTTGACAGCAAAGATTGCCAGAGTAGAGTGCAGCACACATAGTTACTTTAAAATAGTTTACCAAACTGATTCCTTCCTTTTCCCTAGTGATTTGGGGGGATAGGGGCTGGGTGTAAATTCATTAAAGAAGTTGTGGCATTAGAAAATCACAACCAAAAAAAAAAAAAAGGAAAAAAATATCACAACAGCCTGGCCTGGCACAGTGGCACACACCTACCATTTTGGGAGGCCAAGGTGGGCAGATCACTTGAGCTCAGGAGTTTGAGACCAGCCTGGGCAACATGGCCAAACCCCATCTCTACCAAAAAAAAATTTCTCCAGTCACGGAGGCGCACACCTGTAGTCCCAGCTACTTGGAGGGCTGAGGTGGGAGGATCGCTTGAGTCCAGGAGATCGTGACACTGCACTCCAGTCTGGGTGACATAAAGTCTTTAAAGGAAAGAAAATCATAACCAGGCTCAGTTTCTTCTTTCCACTTTATATGTTGGTACAGAAAAGAGCCCAAGCTCTATTTTCTTCAGTCTTTCTAACAGTTCATTTTTTGCCTTAAGGGGATACTGCATCCAACCTGGGGAGTGCTGTCGATGAGCTCATGAGACATCAGCCCACCCTTAAAACAGATGCAACGACTGCCATCATCAAGGTAGAAAGTGATAAGGATGTGACCATGAGCATGAGAGAGCAGAGAAGGGGAAGGTTTTAGAAGATTGGCCTACTAGAGGTTCTTGGGCTATAGCTGTAAGAGCATTATGTCTGCCTCATTGTTTCCATGTCCTTAGGTTGGTCCTTTATAAAAAGATGTTGTCATTTTAGTTCATCTTAGAAAGAAGTCTCTGTTAAAATTTTTTTAGCCTGGGTGCAGTGGCTCACGCCTGTAATCCTGGCACTTTGGGAGGCTGAGGCTGGTGGATCGCTTGAGGCCAGGAGTTTGAGACCAGCCTGGACAACATGGTGAAGCCCCGTTTCTACGAAAAATACAAAAGTTAGCCGGGTTTGGTGGCGTGTGCCTGTAGTCCCAGCTACTCTGGAGGCTGAGGCAGGAGAATCACTTGAACTCGGGAGGCGGAGGTTGTAGTGAGCCAAGATCATGCCACTGCAAGACTCTGTCTCCAAAAAAAAAAAAAAAGTATTTTAGATTGAGAATTGTTTTCCTTAAATATTTTTTTCCATTTAATGTAACCTGTATATAATGATTTCTTTTATATATTATATGGACAAGCAGACATGGCTTAGATTAAGTTTGTAAAGCATATTACCCTTTCTAGTCTCCGTTTGTTGATCCCTGTGGCTGCCCCCCACCCCCGCCTTATTAGCTCTGCCAGTTTCCTTTTAGAATTGTTGTTGAAATTGGTATATAAGTTCCTGGTGCTTGGTGAATTGGGACAGGGAGTCAGGTTCGTCAGTCACTTATACAGCCGTGTGACGCTCAACAAATTATTTAAGTTTGCAGCACTTCTATTCCCTTGTTTATAAAATGGAATTAATGACCATATTCTGGGAATTATGTATATAACATGTATACAAAGTGTTTGGGCAAATACACAACACATAGAAAACGCTCTAAATATGTTAGCTGTCTCCTCCTCCCCATTCCATGATTACTAATAAGTAATCTTATTTCCTGTGCCTTTCAGTTACTTGAAGAAATCTGTAATCTTGGAAGGGACCCCAAATACATCTGTCAGAAGCCATCAATCCAGAAGGCAGATGGCACTGCCACTGCTCCTCCCCCAAGGTCTAATCATGCCGCAGAAGAAGCCTCTAGTGAGGATGAGGAGGAAGAGGAAGTACAGGCCATGCAGAGCTTTAATTCTACCCAGCAAAATGAAACTGAGCCTAATCAGCAGTAAGTGTTTACAGAACAGATCATCTAGCCATATAATCTTGGGCATGTTATCACCTCTCTAAGTCTTAATGAACACTTTCATCTATAAAAAGCAAGAGAGTTGTATTAGATCATTTTAAAGTTCTAACCGGTTCTAAGAATGTATTAGTTTTTCCTTTTTTGACCCTTGTGTGTCATTTGTGCTTTGGTATTTAATTGTATTGGTTGCCTTAGGAAGTGATCTTTTTTAAAAAAAATTAATTAATTTTTAATTTTTATTGATTTTTTTGAGAGAGAGTTTTGCTCTCGTTGCCCATGCTGGAGTGCAATGATGTGGTCTCGCCTCATTGCAACCTCCACCTCCCGGGCTCAAGCAATTCTCCTGCCTCAGCCTCCCAAGTAGCTGGGATTACAGACACCTACCACCACACTTGGCTAATTTTTGTATTTTTAGTAGAGATGGGGTTTCACCATGTTGACCAGGCTAATCTCGAACTCCCGACGTCAGGTGATCTACCCACCTCGGCTTCCCAAAGTGTTAGGATTACAGGCGTGAGCTACCGCATCCGGCCAGGAAGTGCTCATTCTTAAAAGCTGTTGATGAAATTGAATCAGAATTTGGTCCATCAAGTTAATGGACTTTGCACAGAGACCTTATTTTCCCTTTGTTGATTTGATATTCCACATCGACTGCTTGATTTTTTTCAGGCATCTGTGAAAAACAATGTACTTTTGAAGCCTGTCTCCTAAGAAGTCCTTAAGGGGTGTGTGAAGATTTGTTGTTGCTTGTTGTTTTATTTTTGTTCATTTTGTTACTATCTGTTCGTTCCAGATTAATTAGTAGAAGGCTTTGGAATTTACTATATGACTGTAAACAGTCAAGAATTGACTGCTTAGATGGAAGCAGGGAGTTTGCTTAAAGGCTTAGTGATTGGTAGGGGGTAGTCCACCAGGCTCTTTGAGCAGTATTCACATACCAGGGATGAACTGTAACTGTCACCTGCATGCTGAAAATGGGATTGATCTTTCTGGACAGTCGTGCACTCGCTCATATAATAAGTGGTCTTTTAGTGTGTAGGTAAGTCATTCTGAGAAAAGCTTGAGCATTTTAGGCACAGCTATGAATGCATTTGAGCTGGTCCTGAATGGTACCTTGGGACTTAAAATTTAAGGTGGAGTTGACAACAGGAGCAAAAGCCTAGAATCCGAAACTGGTATGTCCTCTTGGAACTCTAAATAGTGATGAGCCTGTGGGTGTCAAGTGTTTTAAGGAGAGGCATTAACTACTAAGTATATTGCTTTGTTGAACAGTTACCTTACCCTGTCTGAGAAGGCAAACCTATCTTCATTCTAGCAGTATCTTTTGTTCTCTTTTAAATGTTCTTTTTCTAGAAGAGGAGGACACCCTGGAAAAAAGCACGACTTTTTTTTGTAGACGAGTCTTAGTGCTTCCTTTGTCACACCCTTGAATGTCAGTGACCCTACTGGAGTGTGGGGTTCCTTTTCCTGGCTACAAATAAGGAAAAATTTTAAGGTGTAGGTGGTGGTGGTTTTAATTCAAGCTCATATATATTCATCTGCATGTGACGTCCCTACCTGAATATTTTCCAGATGCCTTACATCTGATGTGCCCAGATTTCAAGCTGACACAGTTAATCAGCACACTACCCTCATTTGCCTACCCTCCTTTCCTTTCTTGGGCTATCATGTATCACTATGTTCTATCCACAGCCATCCCCATTCCCACATCACCTCCTTTTACATCCACCAGATTTCTGTAAGGCTAGTTCAAGTGTCTTATTCTTGAAGGAGGTAGGTTGGTTGGTTGGTTGGTTGGTTGGTTTTTTACCTCCAAATGAGAACTCAATCTTGTGTTCTCCCAACAGTTTTGTTAAAATTATTCATACATGTTAATGGTTTTCCTCACTCACCTATAAGCTCCTCAAGAGCAAGACATTGCCTCATTCACCAGTGTATCCCTATCACTTTGTATATAGTAGGTAGTCAGTAGGTTTGTTTATTGAAATGAATAAAGAGCCTTAAATGAAGGATTCCTGAAGTCTTAAATGCTTAGAGAGCTAGGCCTAATGAGACATGAATGAAAATGAAGAGAAATTAGAAATATAAACCCAGTAGCATTAATATTCTACCACAGTGATAGTTATATGTAACTTCTAAGATGCAGAGGACTCTAGTAGTTACTGTACCCCAGTATCAGTAGTTTTCTACATTCTGGATGCTCATCACTGCCTCATTTGCATAATCCAGGAGTCTCACAGATGTTGACACATACATTTTTTCACTTCTGCCATCTTCAGAGGCCTAGATTGGGTCACTAAGTAAATTATTAGGGAAGGAAGAAAAAGCAAGAGACTGTCTAAACTTAGCTTCATTTTGAAAACCACAATATATTAACAGCAAAAGTTCTTTTTATCTTCTATCCCAGGCAATTCTTATAGGGGAATTGTGTACTTTCTCACAATATGGTGAAAGGGCTTAGAAAGATTTGGAATATGTGTCACCCTTCTCCCCAGAAGTCTTGCCCATCCCTTCCTCCATATCCATAGTTCTTCCGAATTTCTGTTTCCCATGCTCTCATCTGTTTTCCAATGCCTTATACACACATAAAATGATTAACTTTTATCTTTATTTTATTTTATTTATTTATTTTTTTTTTTTTTTTGAGACAGAGTCTCACTACATCACCCAGGCTGGAGTGCAGAGGCACGAGCTCAGCTCACTGCAACCTCCGCCTCCCGAGTTCAAGCAGTTCTCGGTCCTTAGCCTCCTGAGTAGCTGGGATTACAGACACGTGCCACCATGCCTTGCTAATTTTTGTATTTTTAGTAGAGATGGGGTTTTGCCATGTTGGCCTCAAACTCCTGGCCTCATGTGATCCACCCACTTCGGCCTCCCAAAGTGTTGGGATTACAGGTGTGCACCGCCGCACCTGGCCAATTTATCAGCAGTTTAAATTCAGGTATGATTTCCATACAGATTTTACATTTCCAGTTTCCCTGCCCAAAATTGAGGCTGTTACTCATCTTACTTCTGTCATCATATTATTATGTCTATTCCAGAATATGTTTAAATAAAATGACCATATAAAGTCTTTTGTGTATATTATATCTGACGTATATACCTTCTTGTATCTAGCTTCTTTGTTTGATGTGTTTTGGAGGTTCATCCATGTTATTGCATCTGTCAGCAACTTGTTACTTTTCATTGCTGAGTAGTATTCTGTTATGTGATAATTGTGTAGTGATTATCCATTTTCCTGTTGATGGACTTGGGTTTCTGAGTTTTTTCCAGGCTTAGACAGTACCCTTTCTTTTTTTTTTTTTTTTTTTTTTTTTTACAAAATCAGCAGCTAGTATTTGCAAATGGTGTTTGTATTTACTCTTGAAATACATGGTTTTGTGCTGGAGATTTGGAGTAAGGAAACTTAGGCACTATAGTCTACGCCAGGTACGTGGGGTGCCTTTCTACACTCAGACTCACTCACCACAAGTAGTTCTAAATACCTGTCTTTTGCCCCCTTTCTTCTGCCTTCTGAATTGTTTGATCTCAGAAAATCTGATATTGCTGGGGATGAATATACTTGGCAGTTAAGTAACCAGGGTTTGTAGTTGGTGCATCACGGTTCACTTTGTGGTTGATTGCATTAGTGTGCCTAGCTTACCACCCACCACTCATGAGCAGCTTGAAAGAAATGGACTATATAAAGTCTTTGTCATCTTTAGAACTTGAATAGCAATTGTCTGGAATTTAAAGGCAATGAGTGCAGAGACGCAGTTGTTCCCTGAAATGTGGCCCACTGGGAGGGCTCCTTTGTCAGAGTCAGCTGTCTCCTCAAAAGCTGGAGGAAGCACCTGACCATCCCCCATCCCAAAAAACCCCATATACATCATACTATGACACTAAATTGATATCCTCCTTTACTTTTGATGGGGGCATGAGCTGGAGCTCCACCACCATAAATACAGAAAATTGACCAGAGTTTGGGAATGTGTGTATGTTTGGGGAAAGGGAGAGAGACAGGAAGTTTAGAAGGACTTTTCTTGAAATCAGTTGGTAAGTTGAGTCCTGTTGGAATGAGTTGATCATTTTGATTATTCCTGTATGGCTTCTTGGGCCTGAGAGCCAAAAGATGAGGGGAAGGAGAAAAGTGGTTACTGAACAAATTTATTCCTGAAATTATATTAAGAACCACTATTGGTTTGCTTTCTCTCTGTTCTTCTCCCCAGTTTCCATGTAGCAAATGAAGGGGGCATATAGGTCTCATTTGATTTTACTGCTTAGGCTCTTTGCCATTATATCTGGCTTCTTCAAAGGGTTGGGTGTCTCTGGGCGGGATCCACACCTGCACTCCTTATCGATAGAGGTGGATCTATATAGGTAATTGATATAAGTAACATGGAATGCTGCAGTGGTTCTGAGGAGGAACTTAAAGAAAGGTTTGTGGTCTTCTCATGGAATCATTTCAGTCTTGCCTTATAGGTATACTCCCTTTCTACAAAGTTCTTCCCCACATTTTTCACTGAGGAGGTTCACAACATCCTACCCAAACCTGGTTCTGGGTATTTTTGTCACTGAAGTCATTCATAATGCCTCTCCACTCTCTTTTCCTGTTCTATATTCTGCTGCCAAATGTTCTTGTGCCTGGCAAATCTTTGTTTACATTTTGTCTTGCTCAAAGATGAGAACTACTAGCTTCTTGCCAACTTTCTTGTCTTCTTCCTCTACCTCTCCCTCTGTCTCTGCCCCATCCCACTCTCCTGCACCCTGTGCCCAAATCTGTTTCAAGGGCCTGTGTCCAAAATACTCCGTTTTCTAAAGTATTTGTTCCTTCCTGGGGTTTATCTTAGAGGTATATTTTGTTTCATCACAATATACTATATGTGTAGTTTTTTGCATTGAGCTGCATTTTCTGCAGCTGTGGCATGTTGTAGCCTTCTCATCTGCTGTGCAATATTGAAGCAACTGAAAAGACAAAAGACCTGATCAGTTTTTTGATAGTTCAGGAACTGTCATGCTGCAAATACCAATTGTTAGGGAAGGGAGACCTCAGGTGTATGAATCTTTGAACTAAATTAAATTCTATTTCCTACTCTCCATAACTTTAAACGTGATGCAAAAACATCGTATGATGTTTAAGTGTTTCTTTGTCTAGCCTCTTTCTTCAAGCAAATGTTGAGTCTTTTAATTGAACTTATTTTTAGTGTTCTCATGTGGATAAATTTCCCTAACAGTAGTTTGCCAAAGATAGGATAGCTTCTCTTGTGATGTATACTAATGTTGAGTTTTTAAAGGCTTGGTTGTCCCCTTTATGCTTTCAACCTTGGTCAGGCTTGGAAAGGTAGATTCAGGATTGATTTCAGCTGTTTTTTTCCTGCGGTATATGAGTCTAAAGGCTCATCTCTACCCCATAAGCCTGGGAAGCAAAGGCTGCAGTGAGCCATGATTGTGCCACTGCACTCCAGCCTGGGTGACAGCAAGACCCTGTCTCAAAAAAATAAGCAAATAAATAAATAGAAAAAGGCCTAGAATTTTATACAGTGCCTCCTCCTCTGTTCTCTTAATATTGGTATTGTGAATTTCTGTGTAACTCACTCTTTTCTCCCCTAACAGGGTTGTTGGTACAGAGGAACGTATTCCTATTCCCCTCATGGATTACATCCTTAATGTGGTAAGATTCAACACAGGGCAAACTGAGTAAAGATGTATATGTGCTTTTCTGGAAAATGTGTTTCGTTATCAGAGTCCAGTAATTACCATATTCATTTTAATTGGAATCCAATTAAGAGGGGAAAGATGTGCCACCCTTTTGTTTTTGTTCTAGACTGGTTTGCCAGAAATTAGCCAACACGATCCCCATTATTTTGTATTCCAGATTTTTTTGTTCACTGTTACCATTCTCCATTAGAATCCAGACAGGAATCTGTAACAGGTTTTGTTTTGCCAGTCTAGTACAGGCTGATCATCCCAAATCCAAAATGCTCCAAACTTTGAACCTTTTTGAGTACCAACATAACACTGAAGGGAAATGCTCACTGGAGCATTTTCAGCCTGTACTGTATAATGCAAATATTCAAAAATAAAAATCTGAAACACTCATGGTGCCCAAGCATTTCGAATATGAAATATACAACCTGTAATATGTTTTCCAAATGTGTCCAACATATATTTTCCCCCTTTTTTCCCATTACTTCCTGGGTATCTCACCAAAAAAGTGAAGAGTTTGAATTTTCCCAGAATTGTTTACCAATAAGGGAGAGACCTCTTAGCATTTGTTTCAGCCTACTAATCACTTCCAAGACTTCTAGAGATAGTTTGTCTTGTGCCTGTGTGTTTATTGCCCACATTTTACTTTTTTACTCTTAAAAAAATTCTTTGTTTGAAACAAACTCTTCCAGAGTTCAGTGTTTCATTTGTATTATGCGTTTCATTTGCATTATAAGCACATTTGGGGGAAATTTTCCATGATGTTTGCCTGCAGGAGAGAGGTAGGCAAGGAGCACTAAATAGCAAATTAAGAGATTAAACATGATTGTACCACTAATTCATAATGTGGCCCTGAGCAAGTCACTTAACTTCTCTGTTATCTTGAATTATCTGACTCTTGGTGTGCTTGAAAATGGAGATTGGGCAGAAATCGTAGATATTCTTTACTTCCTGGATGTTTTAGAATCCGTATCATACATCTGGTTTATCTGAGGTTTTGATACTCTAGAAAACACTAATATCATGACTAGAAGGCTACCCCATCCTTATTCCAGGCTGGCCTTTTAGTTCCACCTGTCAGGCTCTAACTTCTTTAAAAAATTTTTATTACCTAGATGAAATTTGTGGAATCTATTCTGAGCAACAATACAACAGATGACCACTGCCAGGAATTTGTGAATCAGAAAGGACTGTTGCCTTTGGTTACCATTTTGGGTCTTCCCAATCTGCCCATTGACTTTCCCACATCTGCTGCCTGTCAGGCTGTTGCAGGTGTCTGCAAATCCATATTGGTAAGAAGCATCTGGCCAAATGTTTTCATTTCTTTCTGGAAATCAATTTTGCGATACTTCTGTATATATGTTTTTAGTATGGTCTCCCTTCAACTAAAAAATAATGAATAAATTTGTGTTATGTTGTATAAGTGAATTTTGTGACTAATATATAGTGTGCCATGTTATTTCTCATTGAAAAGTCAAAGTATTTTTTCTTTGTTCATTGGTTGGGTATGTAGTTCTACATCATTAGAGTTTATTGGAGGGAAAAGTGTATCTCCAAGAAAGCTTTTCTAGTTGGGTTTTATTAGTACCTCACCCTTCTTTGTTATAGGTGCTTTTTAAACACATTCTATGTTTATGGTTATGTTTAGCCATGTATTTTCCTCCCCTTTCAAGCTTGGTAGTCATGTATTTTAAGCATAATTGACATGTAGTTCATTGCCGATATTTAATTCCCCCCTTTTCAAGCCCGATAGTCATGTATTTTAAGCATAATTGACATGGTAGTTCATTGCTCATATTTTGCCAAAAATGAAGCTTCTTTATTTTTTCATAGTGGTAAACTACACATAACATGAAATGTATCATCTTAACCATTTTGAAGTGTAGAGTTCAGTAGTGTTATGTGTATTCATATTGATGTGCAGCCAATCTCCAGAACTCTTTTCATCTTGCAAAAATGAAATTCTGCCATTGAACTTCTCATCCTCCCCTCTCCCCAGACCTTGGCAACTACCATTCTATTTTTTGTCTCTAAATTTGACTACTCTAGGTACCTTATATAAGTGGGATCATAAAATATTTTGTGTGTGCGACCAGCTTTTTTCAGTTAGCATAATGCCCTCAAGGTTCAACCATTATGTAGCATGTGTCATAATTTCCTTCCCTTGTAAGGCCTAATAATATTCCATTGTGTGTATATACCACATTTTGTTTATCCATTCATCTGTTGATTGACACTTGGGTTGCTTTCTCCTTTTGGCTGTTGTGAATAATAATGATGCTGTGAACTTGGATGTACATGTAACTCTTTGAGACTCTACTTTTAATTCTAATTTTCCCACATCCTAGCCAATACTTATTTTCTGTTTTTTGATAATAGCCATTCTGGTGGGTAGGAAGTGTATCTCATTTTGTTTTTCACTGGCATTTCCCTAATGCATAGTGATAATGAACATCTTTTCATGTGCTTGTTATCCATGTATATATCTTCTTTGTAGAAATGTCTATTCAAATTCATTGTTCTTTTTTAATCGTGTTATTTGTTTTGTTGAGTTGTAAGAGTTGTGTATTCTTGTACACGTATTAATACCTGATACTAATTTCTTCTCAGGTATATGATTTGCATATATTTTTCCTGTTCTGTGAGTTGCCTTTTCATGGTTGTCTTTGGATTCACAAACATTTTTAATCTTGATAAAGTTCAGCTTCTCTTTTTTTGTTTTTGTTGCCTGTGTAAACACCTGTGTTTTTGGTGTCGTGTCCACAAAACCATTGCCAAATCCGATGTTTTGCAGCTTTCCCACTGTGGCTTCTTCTAGGAGTTTTATAACTTAGCTCTTATATTCAGGTCTTTAATCCATTTTGATTAGATTTTTTATATGGTAAAAGTCTGTCCTTTCCTATTGCATGGTCTTGGTACCTTTGTCAAAAATCATTTGACCATATATATGTGAAGATTTAATTCTGGGCTCTCTATTCTATTCCATTGGTCTTTACGTCTGTCTTTATGCCAGTATCACAGTTTTGATCACTGTAACTTTGTAATAGAAATCAAAAAGAGTGAGACCTCCAAAAATTTTTCCCCAACTTGTTTTGGCTATTTGGGGTCCCTTAAGATTTCATATAAATTTTAGAAGGGATTTTTCTATTTCTGCAAAACCAAAACAAAAAACAGCATTGGAATTTTGATAGTGATTGCATTAAATCTGTGAAACTCCTTTGTTAGCTGGGCTGCAGAGTGATAAGTAATTCCTGCTGAATGAGAAATCCATTTGCTTACAGACTTGGAAAGATCCATAATTGTGACGTGACTTCATTTAGTTTATTTTGTTTTACTCTTTGAAATATTGAATTAAATGCTCTTCATCACAGAGAGGGGAAAATATCCTATAAGATGCTGTGGAAGGATAGATAGATTTATTTAAAGCCATAGGAAGGCACATGATTTCTCCTATCTTTGCATGGCAAGTGATGGTGTTTTATTGTCAGATTTTTCTCCAGACTTGAGAGGAAATCACAAGGGTCGTAATAATCCTTGGGTTGTCTGATAAAAACAAATTGCCTACCTGATTCCTATCTCAGAATAATCGCTTTTGTTTTAAGAAGAAAAGAACAGTGTAATAGTGACTCACTTCCATGCTTTGGAACTTTGCCTAACATTGTTTCCTATCGAGCAAAATTTGGAATTAATCCTATAGTGTAGAATCCTTGCCGTAACAGTATTCAGTTTGACCATCATAAGCTTTTAAGTGTTATTGGCTCACCAAGTTTGAAAGTAGTGTGTTGCTCTAGAAAGAGATGTTAAGGTATGTTGTACCTGACTTCATATTTGGGTTCCACCATTTACCAGGTGAGAGACCATGGCCATATCCAAAATCTGAGAGGCTTCCATTTAATTGTCACTTCCATTGTGACTATTAAAAGACATGATGAATTTGAAGTTCATTGTATATTAACACTTTAATTATTCTTCCTGTTTCAGACACTGTCACATGAACCCAAAGTCCTTCAAGAGGGTCTCCTTCAGTTGGACTCCATCCTCTCCTCCCTGGAGCCCTTACACCGCCCCATTGAATCCCCTGGGGGCTCAGTGTTGTTGCGAGAACTGGCTTGCGCAGGCAATGTTGCTGATGCTACCCTCTCAGCCCAGGCCACACCTCTGCTGCATGCACTCACTGCTGCCCATGCCTACATCATGATGTTTGTTCATACTTGCAGAGTTGGACAGGTAAAAATAACCTTAGGGGTGAACATATTAATTTAAAGGCAGTGAAATATCTAGGGCATACACCTAGCAGGGTTACTATGCTTGAAAGGAGGTCTGCCTGAGGTAGCAGCTAAAAGAACAGTCCAATTTAGGATGAGATTTTTTTGACTGTCAAAAAGTTGAGTGACTATATAACTTATGTGATGAAGTGGACTTTCTTGAGAGCGAAACATGTTATTACAGACAAACATCAATTGGGTATTCATCTGGCCTTAGTACTTTCTAATCTTTCCACGAGTCCTTATAGGTCTGATAATGGGATGGCATAGGTAGAACATTTTACCAAAGAACATTTAAATCAATAGTAATTAACAAATTACTAAAAATTTTCTACATATCAAACGTTTGACCTGTAATCCATAATCCATAGTTCCAGAAAGAAGGCATTTTGTGTATGTCCTCACAGTTTTACTACATTTATTCCTCAGATAATTGATTCTAAAGATTAATGGTATCAACATTAAACAAAACAGGGTTCAACAGCCCTGTTTTATGCTATTGAGCAGGAGTGTGTTCTCTGTTAATTGTGAATCAATCAAATCTGAAGTTTAAAAAAGCACAAGTATAAAGGATTTAGAAAATTAAATTACTTAACAAAGCTTAGGGATTGATTTTTATGACTTTTCTTTATTAAATGAAATAAAATGAAAATGAAACATTCAAGGAATTAAATAAATCTAGGTATTTACTGAAGTAAAGAAATTGAATGGAAATAATAATACCCCTACCAAATAATTTAGAAAGTAGTTAATGAACCTGTAAAACCATTTCTTTGATTCAGAAAAAAAGAGTAGCCTCTGATGCCTTTCTTTCACTTTATAAAAAACAATGAGAACGGATGTTGTGGAAATAGTTTGTAAATATTGTAAGAGGATACCTTGTGGAACTGTCGTCTTGAATGTGGACATTTTGATGAGGTGGACAACTCTGAGAATAGCAATGAAGAAAAATCCCTTACCCTTATAAAACTGTTGAAGGTCGATTTTTTTTTTAAAGTATAATTGTTCAGAGAACATCCCAAAGGTGAAATTCTTGTTATGATTGCAGAGTGAAATTCGTTCCATCTCCGTAAACCAGTGGGGCTCTCAATTGGGTCTGAGTGTTTTGAGCAAGCTGAGCCAGTTATACTGTTCCCTGGTGTGGGAAAGCACTGTCCTCCTCTCTCTGTGTACCCCAAACAGGTAAGAGAATGGCTCTCTCTCTTATTACTTTGTTATCTAAGTTCGGTGAGCCTGGAGGATTGCTTTGGTTGGTGATAGGAGGGTATGGAAGAGAGTTCAGAGGCCTCCTTGTCCTTCCCTCTTCCCAGCCTAGGAACTTGATGACAAATGCTTTGTCGTCATGGTAGATGTTTAAAATGTGTTCCTGTTATTAGCCAGATACAAAAAATTGAGTTGTGGCTGGACACGGTGGCTCACGCCTGTAATCTCAGCACTTTGGGAGGCCAAGGTAGGCAAATCAAGAGGTCAGGTGTTCGAGACCAGCCTGGCCAACATGGTGAAACCCCATCTCTACTAAAAATACAAAAAATTAGCTGGGCGTAATGGCGGGCGCCTGTAATCCCAGCTATTTGGGAGGCTGAGGCAGGAGAATTGCTTGAACCCCGGAGGTGGAGGTTGCAGTGAGCCCAAGATCATGCCACTGCACTCCAGCCCAGGCGAAAGAGTGAGACTGGGTCTCCAAAAAAAAAAAAAAGAAAAAAAAAAAAGAATTGGAAAGCTTGTGGGGTGCTACCTCAGGAATTATAGATGCTTTATTACATTCAGTTTAACCTGCCTGCTATAGGAGGGATAGTGTCAGCCAAGCAAATTAGAGACCATTTACAATATAAGAGGTGAATTATCAGTATATATATATATATCTTTTGCTCAGCATTTCTCTTTTTGCAGCCTACCATCTGGGTGTGAATTTGGCCAGGCAGATATGCAGAAACTGGTTCCAAAGGATGAGAAGGCAGGTACGACCCAGGGCGGAAAAAGATCAGGTAACTCTAAGAAACTAAAATGTTAGTCATTACTTCTAAGTTTTGTTCCTACGTCTTTATAGGTTTATTATGAAAATTTTTAGTTAGTTCTATCATCCATAGTCTAGTTTTCATCCTCTCACTAATTTTTAGTCATTTCTTCCATAAAAACATATATACATAATGGTAAAATTTAGAAAATGTAGTTGAAGGAATTACCCGTATTTCTGCCACCAAAAAAAAAAAAAACATTTTGGAAGTGTCTGCCTGTCTTTTTTCTCTGAATACATTTGCCAGTGTCTTAGATAAAAACATTTCGTAGATCTCTTTCTTCACTTAATGTTAGGTACCATGTAAAGGTACACGAATTAACTATTCCCTGTTAAGTTTCTAATATGCTATTTTTTAAAAATGAACATTTTTGTATCTACTTTTCTACAAATGTAAAATTGATTCCTAGAAATTACTGTATCAGAGGGTATTAACAAATACTTTTTAATGTGGCTACTAGAAAATTTAAATTATATATGTGTTTCATGTTATATTTCTATCGACAGTGCTGTTTTATAAAGAAGATTGCTTTTATATTATCTCATGATAAAAATTCCAAATTTTGGCCGGGCTCGGTGGCTCACGCCTGTAATCCTAGCACTTTGGGAGGCCGAGGCGGGTGGATCACCTGAGGTCAGGAGTTCAGACCAGCCTGATGAACATGGAGAAACCCCGTCTCTACTGAAAACACAAAAAATTAGCCGGGCGTGGTGGCACATACCTATAATCCCAGCTACTCGGGAGGCTGAGGCAGGAGAATTGCTTGAACCTGGGAGGTGGAGGTTGCAGTGAGCCAAAATCGCGCCATTGCACTCCAGCCTGGGCAACAAGAGCGAAACACCGCCTCAGGAAAAAAAAAAAAAAAAAAAAAAAAAAATTCCAAATTTCGGTAAGTAGAAATCATACACAATTTTCTGACTCTAATGCTACAAACCTAAAATGAATACAAGCAACTTTTCCAGAATGTTTTTTCTCCGGTGTTCAGTATCAATGAGGAAATAAAAAAGGATAAACTATTAAGAAAGCAATGAAGATAATTCTGTGTATAAAAATGCATCAGGCCAGGCACAGTGGCTCACGTCTCTAATCCCAACACTTTGGGAGGCTGAGGCAGGTGAGTCGTTTTGAGCCCAGGAGTTCGAGACCCGCTTGGGCAACATGACGAAACTCTATCTCTACAAAAAAAATACAAAAATTAGCCGGCCATGGTGGTACATGCCTGTAGTCCCAGCTACTAGGGAGGCTGAGGTGGGAGGATCGCTTGAGCCCAGGAAGTTGAGGCTATGGTGAGCCATGAGTATACCCCTTCACTCAAGCCTAGATGACAGAGCGAGACCCTGTCTCCAAAAAAAAAAAAGTATCAGATAGGCTTAAAACTTGTACAGAAATTACTAGAAAGGGAAATTTCTAAGGAACTAATAAAGCTGACATAGGCTTAGAACCAACAAACAAGGACTTACATATGACAGCTGGTTATTGTGAGGGATGGGATAACATTAATAAACTATAAAGAAACCTGACAAAATGAGAATTTCAAATTTAGTCAAAACATACTAAATTTAACTCAGGGAAAGAATAAATTGACTAAGAACTGAGAATGAAATTAGATTCACTGTCAAAGAATTGCCTCTCTAACAGATATATTTTTTCTAGCAATTTAACACATTTAACAAAAACGACTCAGCTTCTCCACAGTTTTTCTGGAATGTTAAGAGAAAAACTTGGTGACTTGTTTTATAAGTTTGCATAAAGCTCATTCTTAGATCTAAGAGCACGCATATACCAAAGAAAAAGACACATGTCACATTCATATACATAATTCTTAAATGCTAGGAAATAAAATTGTCCAGTGGTAATCTGTGATGTCTAGTTTGAACTTAACAAGCTGTAACATTCTAGTAGGGCATCCACATTGACAGCATTGGGTACTGTGCACACTGTAGTCCATGTGAATGGTACCCCCTGGGTTGGGCTGTGCCTACAACAGTCTTCCAAGGTAGCCCTGGGTTAATACTATTCATATGCTGTCATTTGAAGATGTCAGCATTAGGTACTTAGAACTCCAGAGGAGCATATCAGTAAAATATTTGGGTTGTGTTTTTGTTTTTCAAATTTAGGAAGCCATGGGAATTGAAAGAGTAACAAAAACCATAGGTAATCTTGTCAGTACTTCTCAAGGAACCAGGTAAATGTTGGCTCTACATTGTCCTATTGCTCCCCTCTTATACATCTGTAGATGGGGAACAGGATGGAGCAGCTGGAAGTATGGATGCTTCTACCCAGGGCTTATTAGAAGGCATTGGGCTAGATGGTGACACGTTGGCTCCCATGGAGACAGATGAACCTACTGCTTCAGACTCTAAGGGCAAATCTAAAATCACACCAGCAATGGCTGCCAGAATTAAGCAAATCAAGCCTTTGTTATCAGGTGAGTCATTCTCCTTTCTCCTACCTTTTCTGGCTTTCAGTCCCTTAGTCTTGAAACAGATTGAGTTGGAAAGGCTATGTTGTTTCACCTAAGGAAGTTTAAAACTTCTGTGACTCACTTTTAAGTGTTCTTTGTTGAGTGGCTGCTATGTGACAGGCTTTGTACTAGCTGCTACGGATACAGACATGACAGAATCCCTTCCTGAGAGCCATATCTACTACCCTCCCTTCTTTAATTTCTTCCTCCTACTTACTCTTCAACTATTGCATATTGTTGCTGCTCCTTCCATTTCACTGAGATGTCTCAGCAAGGCATCTACAACGTCCTTGTCCTAAGTCCCTTCTCACTTGTCTGCAGCATGGTCCTAAGTCCCTTCTCACTTGTCTGCAGCATGGTAGTTGACCCACCATCTCCATCTAGAAATATTCTTCCTTTGGTGCTTGTGTTATTAAGCTATCTTGATTCTCTGATAACTATCTGGCTCTTCCACCTAGTCTTCTCTTTTTGTGTTCCTTGAACATAACTGGCAAGAGACATAGTCTGATAGGTGTTTTATATTAAAGTCACTTTGGCAGCTTTATTGAGACTGTATTGGCAGCATACAAAACTGCATTAATGATTTGCACTGGTCTGTTTGCCCTTTTTTTCCCCTTTAATGTAATACCAATGTTTGGGAACCTATTTGTGTGTTCGTAAATTGTCGTCACTTTCTGGCACCTTAATATAGAGGAAAATGGAGACCTAACTTAGAGGAATCTGGGGCCCTTCGTAAAAGCAAACAGAAAATGGCCTTTGGTGTTTCCATTTGTTACCTCAAATTCCCATTGCATTTTACATTTTACTTTTAATTAGTTTAATTCTCCATTTATTTTAATTTGAAAGTCTACCAACATTACCTTCAAAGGAAAATTGACCAAGCAAGAAGATGTTCATATTTCTCTCTCCTTGCTTTGTCATATTTCTTTGATCTTGGAGCATTCAGAGGTTTCTGTGTGGACCCAGTCCATATACTGTTTCTCTTTGGTTACTGGCCTTTTGCCATCCTCTTGTCTTTGGACTACCTTTAAGCACTTTGCTGTCTGTTCACCTGAAAGCAGTGGTGAGAAAGTGTAAACCCAATGATTGGATTCATTAGGTTTTCAAAGTCTGGGTATACCCATATCTGTAGCCTATTCCCTAATTAGGATAAAGAAATCTTAATTTGGATGTAATAGGAAGAAGAAAGGACTGTTTTCCTTGTTCCTATACTGTATACATTTGAGCTTATTACTAAATTTTAGCAGGATATGTAACCTAGGCTCAAGTAGAGCCTATTTTTACACACTGAGTTTATATGTGCATGTATATCCTGAAAAGACATAGATTTAACCCTTGAACAACATGGGGGTTGAGGCAACTCCTCCACACAGTCAGAAATCCATGTATAACGTTTGACTCCCCAAAAACTTAACTACTAATAGCTATCTATTGACCAGAAGCCTTACCAGTAACATAAACAGTCGATGGACACACATTTTGTATATGTATTATATCCTGTATTCTTAAAGTAAGCCAGATAAAGGAAAATGTTAAAATCTTAAGAGAAAAATATATTTACTGTTCATTAAGAGGATCATCATAGAGGTCTTCATCTGGGTGGTCTTCACATTGAGTAGCTGAGGAGGAGGAAGGAAGGGGGAGGATGTTGGTCTTGCTGTCTCTGAGATAGCAGAGGCAGAACAGGTCAAGGAGGTAGAAGGAAAGGCAGGTATGCTTGGTGTAACTTTGTGGAAATACACAGTACTTTCTTTCTGACTTGGTTGCTTTTGCTTTTTCATTTCTCTAAAAATGTGTCTGTACAATACCAATTTTTCTTCCACCGTTTGCTTTAGTTTCGGTGCCCATATCATAGTAAGGTCCACATCATAAAAGAAGTCAAAAGTATTCTTTAGTAATCAGAACCCTCTGCCAGATTGTCTTATGTCACTTTGGTTCCTGGCACTGCTTCTACATCTTCTTCCTCATCATCTGGTATCGGTTCAGAAGCACTCATCTCTATCAAGACGTCTTCTGTTACTTGCTCTGGTGTGGTGTTTATTAGCTCTTGAATTTTACTGAGATTCATATCCTGAAATTCTTCACCCATGTCCTTTTTTTTGCCATATCCACAAACTCGTGATTTCCTTGATTGGCGCTGTCATAAATCCTGTTAAGTTCTGCACAATATCAGGACAGTTTTCTCCAACAGGAATTTATTTCAGGCTTGATGGCTTTTTCTGTGACAATGATGGCATCTTCAGTGGTGGAATCCTTCCAGACTTTCGTGATGTTCCCTCTGTCGGGGTTCTCTTCCACAGCATTAACAATCCTTTCCTTAGAGTACTGTGTGTAATAGCCTTAAAGCCCCTTATGACTCTCTGATCTAGAGGCTGAATTAGAGATGTGGTTTTGGGGGGCAAGTAGACCACTTCAGTGCCTTTTGTGTTGAATTCATGGGGCTCTGGGTCACCAGAGGCATTGTCTAATGTCAAAAGAACTTTAAAAGGCACTCCCTTACTAGCAAGGTACTTCTGACTTCAGAGACAAAACATCAATGGAACCAATCCAGAAAAGGGGTCTTGTTGCCCAGGCCTTCTTGTACAACCAAAAGACCAGCAGCTGGTAGTTTATCTTTCTCCTTCAAGGCTCGGAAGTTAGGAGCTATATAGGTAAGGGCAGTCCTGATTATAAACCCAGTAGCATTTGCACAAAATAGAGGAGTGAGTCTGTCCCTTCCTGCCTTAAATCCTTCTGCTCACTTCTATTCCTTACTAATAAACGTCCTTTGTGGCCTTTTTTTTTTTTTTTCCTTCAAAGTAGGGCACTTTTGTCTGTATGAAAAACCCTTTCAGGCAGATACCCTTTCTCAATGATGTTCTTAGTGGTGTCTGGGAACTTATCTGTTGCCTGTTGGTTGGTTGTCAGAAGCTGCTTCTCCTATTATCTTGACATTCTTTAAGCCAAATCTCTTTCTAAAATTATCAAATGATCCTTCACTGGCTTTACATTCTCCAGCTTTAGATCCTTCACTTTCCTTTTGCTTTAAGTTTTCATATAGTGAGTTCATTATTTTCTTGAATTGCATTAGAATCTATAGATTTGTCTTTATTAGGGCAATCCTGTACCCACATAAACGTGCATTTTCAATATGAAATAAAAAGATTTCACAAAAGTGCAAGGTTTTCAAGCCTGCTGGTGTAGCTGCAGCAACAGCTTCACTAATTTCCTTTTGTTTGTTTTACAATGGTCTTTACACTGAATTCATTTTTCCTGAAGTGGTGGGCAATCTGCAATCCATATCAAATAATTCAACTTTTTCTTGAAGTGTCATGACTTTTCCCTGCTTCTTGGGAGCACTTCCAACGTCACTAGTGACACTTCATATGGGGTCATAGAGTGACCCAGGTTTATTCCAGGTTTTCAGTATTGCGGTAAACATGAAAAACAATGCGAGAACCATGAGAGATCACTACACAATTTACTGGAGAGATGAACTGTTCATGTAGAAGTGCTTAGCCTCACACAGTGTTTTAAGCAGATTGTGGCAACACTTGAGCTCACCACAGTATCAGCAGGTCGTGGCTACAAAATTATTACAGAGTATAATATGTACTAAATTTTATCCAGTTACTCAATACTGCTTATTTACTGCAAATGGCACCGTGTATAAGTGTATGTGCATAAGTGTGATAAATATTAAATTTTTATGATTTGTGTATATTTTATGGTAGTAAATGATAAAATAGACTAGTATCTACATATATTTTATGCGTTTATGACATACCTAACTTTTTGTTAATTTTTCAATATTTTGAGGCTACATGTTTCATCTGGGAGTTTTTTCAAATTGTCACCAATCTCCAAAATTTTCAGTATATTTATTGAAAAAAAATTCACACATAAGTTAGGCATCTATAGTTGAAAACCTGTGTTGATCAAGCGTCAGCTGTACTTTGATTCAGACCTAGCCCTTCTTGTCTCTGGATCATGAAATAACGTTTCATGAAAAAACGTGAAATAACGTTTATTTTTAAAATGCTATGGCAACATTTTCATTTATGATTTTAAAAGTATATTTCATTGTAGAAATATAAAAAAAATGAAATATTTAAAGAGAAGCTGGAAAGCACTCAGTTTTTTGTGTTTTCTTTTACATATGTTTATATTTGTATGCTGCCTTTTCCTTGTTGAATTATATATTGAAAAGCATCCTATGAAATGGAAAATTTGAGATGTCCATAATCTGCCCAATTCCTTAAGAAGCTACTTGTAAAAATTTTCCTGCTTTTCCTAGTTTTTTTTTTCCTTTGGGACTACATATTTTTTGTTGTGATCAGACTATGTATATTGTCAGTGATCTTTTCTTATCTAAGTGGCTAATCATTTTTGGCATTTTAAAAGTTTTCTGTAGGCATTTTAAGTGACTTTATCATCCACTAGATATCATTTAACTTAAATATGGTTTCAATTTATGTTCCTCTAGCAGTATGAGTGCTTATTTGTCTTTTACATTTGGTATCTATTGAGTGCCACATATCTGTCTCCTACCGTCAAAAGTGGCATTTGTTCCTTGTGGGACTTCCTTTTTGGATTATTGAATGTAGAACAAATCCAAGTGTTAACTAGGGGTTGTAGGAGGAAGTGGTGAGTCATAAAAATATGTTAATGGTAATATGTCTGTTGTAATTAAACCATTCTGAGAATACTGTACAGTCTTATTCTGATTTCTGGGTTTCAGCTTCCTCCAGATTAGGCCGAGCACTTGCTGAGCTATTTGGACTTCTTGTTAAACTTTGTGTGGGATCTCCTGTCCGCCAGAGAAGGAGCCATCATGCTGCCAGCACCACTACAGCACCGACACCTGCCGCGCGATCAACAGCCTCAGCTCTCACTAAGCTCTTGACTAAGGGGTTATCTTGGCAGCCCCCACCATATACACCTACTCCCCGATTCAGGTGAAGTTCAGCTTGAGATTCAGGGACTAGAAAGTTACAATAAAAAATACGTAAGTTGTTCCTATACTACTTAAAATGGAGAGTGAGCCACTGAATTTGAGAATTTGGAGGTCCCTTGTTTACTCTAGAAAATGAAGTGTAAGTTACTTGTTTTGGTTGTACCTAGTACAGAACATGGGTAATATTTTAAGTATTTACAGTCAAACTGCATTTCAGTGTTCTTATATAGGTAGTATCCCTTATCCAAAATGCTTGGGGCCCGAAAGTGTTTTGAATTTTGGAATTTTTTGGGTTTTGGAATATTTGCGGAATACTTATCAGTTGAGCATCTCTAATCTGAAATGCTCCCATGAACATGTACTTTGAGCGTCACGTCAGCAATCAAAAGTTTCAGATTTTGGAACATTTTGAATTTTCTGATAGGGATACTCATCCTGTATTCTTTAGTAGGTGGGAGGTGTCACTTCAGTGTGTAAATTTTACTCTTGCCTTTTACATGAATTTCCTATTGCTTCTGTCTCTGCTTTACAGAAGGTTAAAGTTTTGCCTTTTTTTCCACTTTCAGGCTGACATTCTTCATCTGTTCAGTTGGTTTCACATCCCCAATGCTGTTTGATGAGAGGAAGTATCCCTACCACCTCATGCTGCAAAAATTTCTCTGCTCCGGAGGCCACAATGCTCTTTTTGAGTAAGGATCAAGTTGCTTCACAGAGGAGCATTTCTTGGAGTTTGATCTTTGCTGTGTGCCTTCCCAGCCCACTGCTTTTAAGTACCCTATCTTGTAACAGTGGGATATATAGAAATAGCTATTGGTTGTATCCTTCAGTGTTCTGGGAAGTAGCCATGTTTGTCTCCGTTTACCTTGGAGGGTAGGATTTAGCCTCCCCTAGAGTTGTGTTTGTAAGGGTCTCTGCTTTTTCTCATGTGGCTTCCAGTTCCAAGTATGGGTTTTTAAAATAGGTTTGTCTTTTTCTGTTGTTTCTCTGAATATAATTTTTCTGCTATTCTTGGTCAGATGATTTCAAGATGAGTTTCACTGGTTTAGGTTTTTTTGTGGTTTTTTTTTTTTTTTTTTTTTTGAGATGGAGTCTGGCTCTGTCGCCCAGGCTGGAGTGCAGTGGCGCAAACTCAACTCACTGCAAGGTCCGCCTCCCGGGTTCATGCCATTCTCCTGTCTCAGCCTCCCGAGTAGCTGGGACTACAGGCGCCCGCCACCACGTCCAGCTAATTTTTGTATATTTAGTAGAGACGGGGTTTCACTGTGTTAGCCAGGATAGTCTCGATCTCCTGACCTCGTGATCCACCTGCCTCAGCCTCCCAAAGTGCTGGGATTACAGGCGTGAGCCACCGCGCCCAGCTGGTTTAGGTTTTTAAGACTCTAAAAAGTAACGGAGGAGAGGCAGAACAAAAGAAAAAAATAGTATAGCTGAAAACTGTTGGACAGATTAGACGTAATAGCTCTAAGAAGAGGGACGTGTAGGGCCAATATAGAGATTGGGGACCTTTTAGATGTAAACCCCCCTTGCCAGGGTAAAATACTAATATTCTGTCTACTTTTCCTTATTTGAATTTAGAACTTTCAACTGGGCTCTGTCCATGGGAGGTAAAGTTCCTGTTTCTGAGGGATTGGAACACTCAGACTTGCCTGATGGCACAGGAGAATTCCTAGATGCCTGGCTTATGCTGGTGGAGAAGATGGTGAATCCCACCACGGTGCTTGAATCTCCACATTCGCTGCCTGCCAAATTGCCTGGAGGTGTCCAGAACTTTCCCCAGTTCAGTGCACTGCGCTTCCTTGTGGTAACTCAGAAAGTGAGTATTCAGTATTCTAAAATCAAAAGGAATTTCTCATGCTAAGTAGTTCCCACTCTATTTTGTCCTGTTTAATGAAATAACATGCTTATTTAAGAACCACTGGATCCAACTCCCAGATAGGGCTGCCTTACGTAAGGGAATATAGACCATTTGAGAATTTTCCGTGATAAACATTTGAGCTGTAAATTTCAGATTGGTACTTGCATTAGGCCGTTCTTGCATTGCTATAAAGAAATACCTGAGACTGGGTAATTTATAAAGAAAAGATATTTAAGTGGCCCACAGTTCTGCAACCTTTGGAAGCATGGTGCTAGCATCTGCTGGGCTTCTAGGGAGGCCTCAGGAAGTTCACAGTCATGGCGGACGGTTAAGTGGGAGCTTGCATGTCACATGGCAGGAGCCAGGAGGTGGAGGGGGTGGTACACACTAACTCACTATCATGAAGACAACACTAAACAATGAGGGATCCACCCCCATGACCCAAACACCTCCAGCATTGGGGATTACAATTCAGCATGAGATTTGGGCAGAGCAAATATTCCAAACTATATCACTGCTTAAGGTTGAGTAAAATGCCTCTTCTCTGTGCCTCCTTAGACCTCCTCATGTTGGCCAATTATTTTGTTGTTGGTACTAGTTGTGGAAGGACTGTTCCATAGGTCTTTAACTTAATCCTTCTGAGCTTTGAATTGAGGCAAAATGATTTTCGCACACTTTCCAAATTACTTACAGGCAGCCTTTACTTGCATCAAAAACTTATGGAACCGGAAACCCCTGAAGGTATATGGTGGACGAATGGCTGAATCCATGCTGGCCATTCTATGCCACATCCTCCGAGGAGAACCTGTGATTCGAGAGAGACTAAGCAAGGAGAAGGAGGGGTCTCGAGGAGAAGAGGATACAGGGCAAGAGGAAGGTGGCTCCCGCCGGGAACCTCAAGTCAACCAGCAACAACTGCAACAGGTAGGGTACTGGCCTCACACTCCAGGGTCCAGACTTTGCACCCAATGGAGTGTGATGCTTATGGATTTTCTAAGCTCACATACCACTGAGTCCCTGGTCACATTAACCAGGAGACAGTTTAAATTTCCTCCTTCTCTTAGTATTTATTTTTTTTCTCCTGAGGAAAACTGGAGTATAGTCCTGATGCTCTGCACAGGTAATACTCCTTTCAAGCATGTTGATGAGTATTCTCAGTAGCCTCCTGCTGCCTCAGTGGAGGCAAACTGTCCTCAGTTACTTTCTGGTTAACCTGTAAAGAGAATGGATATTGTGAACCAGATTTATTCTCCAACAAGAGCTTTCTGAAACCTTAGTCACCTACAAAACTTTTGTTTTCACTTGCAAATAAAATGTATAAGGGGCATTTTAAAAATTGGGAGGCCAGAAAGAGGAGAGGGGAAAGGCATGTAAAGTCCTGCCACTTCCATCTCAAAGAGCATTTTAAGATTTTCTTCCTGGAGTTTGTATGTATGTGTGTTAGCTTTTATGTCTGGAGTCCTGTTCAAATCTGTCTACTATATACACCTGTCCCGTTTTTTATCATTAAAGTAATAAATACTCTCATTACCAAATTTGGAAAATACAAGACTTTTAAAAGGCATTCGTAATTTTATCACACAAGATAGTCATTGTCTCCTTTTTCAGTCAGTCTTGTGCCTAATTTTTACGTTGTTAACATCAAATAATACATATACTTATTGCTGTTATCAAGAACTTTTTTTTACTTATTGGTCATTCTTTTATTGTTGGATGCTAATTTTCTTACAGTTTGATGTTTTAACACTGTGTTGTATAGTTTCCTTACGTACCAATCCTTACATACATCTCATGATTATTGCCTGGTAGTAGATTAACTAGGTCAGTTTTTCAGGCAATTGCTCTGTTACCAGTTTGTTTTCCAGAAAGTTGGGACCAATTTATACTTCTTTGTATGAGTCTCAATCTTTTAATTATAATAACCCTGTTAATCATAATAACCATGCATCCCCCCCTAACTTTCTTAGAGGATGAAATCGAGAATCTTCTTGGCTCCTTACCCAATGTGTAGCTTAGAATGCTATAGAAGCACCAAACAGAAAGGATTGTTCATTTTACCTAATTGCCCTAGCTCATAAATGCTCTCAGCCCAGATGAAGTTAGAAAAAGTTATTTCCATCTTGAAAAGGTTCCTTCCTTTTAAAAATGTATTTGGATTTCCGTTATGTGATTCTGAGCCCTTGCATTCTTTATGTAGCTCATGGACATGGGCTTCACAAGGGAACATGCAATGGAGGCACTGTTGAACACCAGCACCATGGAGCAGGCCACAGAGTACCTTTTAACCCACCCTCCTCCAATCATGGGAGGAGTTGTTCGGGTAAGTTGGCTCAGGAGCAGTGATTTTCCAGGATATTGGTTTGACTGCTGAAGTCCTTTTTCCCCTTATTATTCTGTCATTGGTCTTCCTTTCTATAAACTGCTTCTCATTTTCAGACATGTCCATGCCAGTATTTTCTTTTCATAATAACAGAAGTTTTCTATCCCCCAGCAATACAAATTACTATACTTTGTTTGCAGAAGAACCCCCAGTCACAAAACAATAGAAGAGGCACACTTTTCTAAGATGTAGAATAGATGATCACACTGTAAGCCTCCTTCCTATACTTAGTTTTACGTGTGATTTTCCTCATCTGTTCTTGTTTGTAGTAACCACATAAGCCTGATAGGGTTTGACTTATACAAGAGCAGCATTTTGAGGCCCTTCCTCTCTCTTTAGCTTGAGCACAAGATGTCTGATTCCCTGTGAGTTGCAGTGGTCTTGTTGGGTTTCTTTGTTTTGAGTGTGTATCCTTACTGGATATTCTCTTAACACTCTAGGATCTCAGCATGTCTGAAGAGGACCAGATGATGAGAGCAATTGCTATGTCTCTGGGACAGGATATTCCAATGGATCAAAGGGCAGAGTCACCTGAGGTAACTATAGAACACTGCATCCTAAAGGGCTTGGCACATGAATCTTAGTATTCTGTGAACATTCTGCTAGTATTGCAAACTAATTGATAGAATTCAAATCTAAAGGAAGACATGAGAAGAGTACTAATTCATCCCAGCTTTGCCATCCATTATTGAGCTACCTTGTATTGACCTGAAGCTTTAAGGGAGGCATATGAAGCATTAATCTTTATTGTCAAATAAGAGACCCAAAGTGTACTCAGTAGTGCCATTAGGCCGAACTTGGCTGTATATTTCTAGGTGACAGTTACTTTAATTTTCCCTGCTGGCACAGAATATAGAACAGTGTCTAGAAATGATTTTGCGGGAGGTAGTATAGAATGCTACAAGTGACTTGACAGTGAAAGTTGTTTGAAGCGTCCCTCCCTTCTACCTTCCCTGTCTTGCCTTAAACTTTGTGGCTGCCACATCCTGGATGAAAGTATCAACTGCTTGAGGAGAAGGTTGAGGGTAATCATATGGTAGAGCAAAAACATTCTCAGAGTCTCTCTTATCTTTCCTCCTTCACCTCTCCTGTGTATTATTCACACTTCCTTCCCTGCTTCCAGGAAGTTGCTTGCCGGAAGGAGGAAGAGGAACGGAAAGCTCGGGAAAAGCAGGAGGAGGAAGAGGCTAAATGTCTAGAGAAGTTCCAGGATGCTGACCCGTTGGAACAAGATGAGCTCCACACTTTCACAGATACTATGTTGCCAGGCTGCTTCCACCTTCTTGATGAGCTGCCAGACACAGTATACCGTGTGTGTGACCTGATCATGACAGCAATCAAACGTAATGGAGCAGATTATCGTGACATGATTCTGAAGCAAGTAGTCAATCAGGTGAGCTCTCAAGGGGTCAGAAGAGGGGAGTATGTGAAGTGGTTTGCCTGCCTGTGTCAAAACCTGATTTCTGAAAAATCAGCATATTTTCATTCTACCTGATATGGGTATATTCTCTATTTGGATTCTTTCGATCTGGTAATCCTGAAACAGTGTGTTAACTACATCGCACACACAAAAATGTCTTTAGAAGGGAAAAACAAAGCTCTCCTTTTCTACTTTTCTCTTAAAATGTCTAAAATGTGCCTCACCCTTGAGTCAGGTTCGTCCCCTGGACTAATACTGAATAAATGTTTTTTCCTATGTAACAGCCGCTTGAACAACTGAGTCCCCATCCTGATGAATACTTGTGACCTGATATTTGTCCTCTTTTTCTTTTCTCTCATTATGAAATTATGCTAATTATAGAAGTGGGATAAGAAAGAAATTACCTTAAATCCCCACACCCAGATAGCCAGTTAACATTTCGATTGTCTTTAAGTTACTGGAATCTTGTTTTATGTAATGTTTCATTCTAGAAGCAGGGAAAGAAATTAAAAAAGGGAAAACTTTTTTCTGGGCTTTGTAAAATAGAACTTTAATGCACAAGAACACAAGTAAAGGAAAACTGGATAAAACATTTTTTCACAGAAAGTTTTAGTGTCTATTTTTTAACAATAATTCTGAGAGAGAGAGATAAAATGAAAGATTGCTGATGGAAGTATAAGTTGATAGAACCTTTTTGGGGTTGACTGTATGCACCAGGAAGTTTTAAAATACTCATTTCCTTTAACTTAGATTTTAGGCTGCTTATAGTCTAGCCTAATAAAGTAATTGTTTAGTGGTGATCCTTTAGTAGCATACATCTTTTGATATAGATTCTAAATCCCTATGGTAAATATGTTAGATTTACCTACCTTTCTTTAGTGAATGTGTTGGAGGCAGAGGGAGTATTTTAAAAGGTTGAGAATATTTTCAGAAACCTCATCTTGTTCTGCGGTTCCGTGACTTAACCCTTTTTTTGCTTTTCTAGGTGTGGGAAGCTGCTGATGTATTGATCAAAGCTGCTCTTCCCCTGACAACAAGTGACACAAAAACCGTGTCAGAGTGGATAAGTCAGATGGCCACACTGCCCCAGGCCTCCAATTTGGCTACTAGAATCTTGCTTTTAACGCTACTTTTTGAGGTAAGATTTAGATCTTTGGGGCCTTGTAATTCATTCATGAAAGAATTATCAAACACTTAACATATATGAGGCATTGAAGACGAAAAAGCGAAGAATAAGGCATGAGTCCTGCATTTCATGAGCCCAGTTTCTGATAGGCTAAAATGCATATAATTACGTATAAAATACAGCATTCTGTGTTAGAATGATAACAGTTTTATCTGGGTTTAGGAAAGTCATATGCATCACTTTGGATTCATGTGAGAAGGGCTTCTGAGAACAAGCATTAATTGAATTGAGTCAGAATTGTGAGGTGGTAGTTTAAAAGAAAAGTATTTAAATTACTAACAGAGCTTGGTCATAGAATATTTTTTGCTCTTCTGAGGAAACCTAACTGGCAGCCACATAGTAGAGTAGGGTATGCAAATTGGATGTGGTCAATATTGAGGTAATAGACATTAGATGAAATCAGATTCCTCTCTCTTTTCCTTGCCTATTTAGTCAGCAGATTATTTGAGGCAAGAGAGTGGTTTGGGCAAGACCTGATCCAACCAACGTAGGAACTAGGAGGCAATTGACCTTGGACAAATGACTTCATTTGTGGCTCATTATCTTTAAAACCTGAACTTAATGAACTGAACCCTTTACATACAGCAAACTCAGGGGATAAATCCAATATAAGAGTCAAACTGTGTAACAGCTGTCTTGGGGGTTTCCTTTATCATGGAAGTGATAACTCTTACTGTAGCACTTTGTAAATAGATACTTGTGGGAAAGGTTTCAGAGTACTAAAGAGAGAATCATTCATGGATCCCCATCTAAAACAAATCGCAAGTAACAGTCTTGTATTTTCTTTTAGTGTTTTTTCCTGTTCATTTAAGCAATTGGGATAAGTCTTGTATTTTCTTTTAGTGTTTTTTCCTGTTCATTTAAGCAATTGGGATAAGACTGGTTGTTGTTTTTTTTCCCTTTGATCTATCAGGAGTTGAAGCTACCTTGTGCTTGGGTGGTTGAATCAAGTGGCATCCTTAATGTCCTAATCAAACTCTTGGAAGTGGTTCAGCCCTGCCTCCAGGCAGCCAAGGAGCAGAAGGAAGTCCAGACCCCAAAGTGAGTAACCCTATATCTACCCTAGTTTCGTTTCTATTTCCCTGGGACATGGGCCTGAGTCAGGCACTCTTCTGGGGCATGTATGGGGCAAATTTGTGGTACTTGTGTAGTTTTAAAATTATAAAGGAAGCATCTGATGAAATTAAGATACATTTTCCCAATTCGTGCAGGTTTCTTGCTTTCCCAAAACAGATCATTTTTCTTTTTTAGGTGGATCACACCAGTGTTGCTCCTGATTGATTTCTATGAAAAGACAGCCATCTCCTCAAAAAGGAGAGCCCAGATGACTAAGGTGTGTAATGTAGTATGTATGACTGCAGGACGGTTTAGCTTCCTGAGGCAAGAGTAGACCAGAAGAGAATATGAGAGAGTAGTGAAGAATATAGAAGTCTCTGACCAATGTATAAATCTCTTAAGGGATTTTCATAGCTAGGTTTCTCTTCTGAATAATTTACTCTGGAAGTAAATTTTGAAGGAGTGTGCTATCTCCAGAGGAGGAGCGGCTTTTCTGTTATGTAAGGGACTGAGTATACAGCAATCCTTCCAAAAAGCAAACACTCCTTAGATGAAGATTATTGTGCCACATCATCTCACTACCTTCTTGGAAACAGGATTTTTGTTTCAGTACATCTCAGGTGAACATTCCCCTTTTAGGGAAAATCAGTAGAAACAAAAGGAAAGTAGAAAATGGCAAGATAAGGGACTGTAGATAGTTTTTTTGTCTAGGAAAAGTATCTTAGTCCGTTTTGCTGTTGCTATAACGTAATACCACGGACTAATTTATAAACCATAGGCTGGGCACTGTAGGCTCACGTCTGTAATCCCAGCACTTTGGGAGGCTGAGACAGGTAGATTACTTGAGTTCAGGAGTTCAAGACCAGCTTGGGCAACACATGGTGAAACCCCATCTCTCCAAAAAATACAAAAATTAACCAGGCATAGTGGTGCGTGCCTATGGTCCCAGCTACTCAGGTGGCTGAGGTGGGGAGATCACTTGAGCCTGGGAGGCAGAGGTTGCAGTGAACCGAGCCGGCATCGCGTCACTGCACTCCAGCCTAGGTGACAGAGTCAGACCCTGTCTCCAAAAAAAATATTTAATATAAACTGTACAAGTTTATTTGGCTCATAGTTCTAGAGGCTGATCTAAGGGACCACATCTGGTGACAGCCTTAGTGCTGCATCCTTCTATTGCAGAAGGTGGAAGAGCAAGAGGTGTCCAAACTCGCTTTTATAACCAACCCAGTCACAATAACTAACCCAGTCCGTGGATAATGACATTAATCCATTCATGAGGGGCGGAGTCCCCATGACCTAATATTATCTTTTATTAGGCCCCACCTCCCAGCACTGTTAAATTAGGGATTAAGTTTTCAACACCTGAACTTTAGAAGACATGTTTTTAAGCGTGTAGCAGAGAGACTAAGGAATGTGAGAGTAAATGCATATGAAAAATGTTCTTTTGGTTTTTAAAATTTATTGTCCAGTATATTTCTTTTTCCTGGGTGAGTTTTAGCAGTGAACACTGATGAAGTTACTATTTCTTCTAATCAACCTTGAAAGAAATACAAAGAAACTTTGTACTTTTATGTTTAGTACCTGCAATCCAACAGCAACAACTGGCGCTGGTTTGATGATCGCTCTGGGCGTTGGTGTAGTTACAGTGCAAGCAACAATAGCACTATTGATTCTGCCTGGAAATCTGGAGAGACAAGCGTGCGATTCACTGCAGGCCGAAGAAGATACACTGTCCAATTCACTACAATGGTGCAGGTACATGCTCACTCACCAAGCTTGTCTAACCCGTGGACCACAGGCCACATATGGCTCAGGATGTCTTTGAATGCAGCCCAACACCACACATTGAGGTTTTTTTGTCGTCGTTCTTTTTAGCTTATCAAATATTGTTAGTGTAGTTTATGTGTGGCCCAAGACAATTCTTCTTCCAGTGTGGTCCAGGGAAGCCAAAAGATTGGACACCCCTACCGTAAACTTTATCAAAAAGAGGGGTATGTGTTTTGGTTTTCTTCTTTCTGAACCAGCATTCCTAACGTGTTAGGAGGAGGAGAGTTACCATTACCTAATTAAGTATAGATTTCAGAAAATCGAGTCTTCCTAAGGTCATTGATTAGACCTTGGGTCTGTAGCAATTTGATACTATCCCTCTTAGAAATGATTTTAAGTGTTTAGTCAAGGGCTAGGGAGTGGTTAGGGATGGTATTTGCTCTGTTGGAAGGTTTACAGTTCATTATAAGGCCTTGTGTATGCCACTTGCCTTCTGGGGACTTTCAGGTTTTTTCTCTGTAAATGATAAAGGTGGGATAAATTGCCAGAGTTCCTTCCTGTTGTAGCATTTTACCTGGGAGATGTCCCTCCCCTCCCCCACCTTTATAATTCGTTTTTGGTAGAGGTTTTTTTAATGTCTGTTTGAATTCCTAGGTTAATGAGGAAACAGGGAACCGACGCCCTGTGATGCTGACTCTCCTCAGGGTACCTCGGCTGAATAAAAATTCAAAAAACAGCAATGGACAGGAACTAGAGAAGACGCTGGAAGAAAGCAAAGAAATGGATATCAAACGTAAAGAAAATAAAGGCAATGGTATGTACCAAGAGTGTTTTACCTAAAGCTAATGTGCCTTTGTGGCTTAAGGTCTGGCCAATTTCATTGTGAGTTATTTTCATCAGCTTGATTAACAGATTAAAGATACGTAGGCCTCCCTTATGCTTTTTCATCTGATCTTAAAATTGGTATTTGGCATGCTTCTCTTAATAGGACCCAAGTGCTTGGCCAGTTACTTAGGAGGGAGGCGTGGGAGGAAATAAACATCAAGTTAAACTGTCTAAAACTGTTTAACTGTTTTCCCATTTTATAGATACCCCTTTGGCCCTAGAGAGTACAAACACTGAAAAGGAGACAAGCCTGGAGGAAACAAAAATCGGGGAGATCCTGATCCAGGGCTTGACAGAAGATATGGTGACTGTTTTAATCCGGGCCTGCGTGAGCATGCTGGGAGTCCCTGTGGACCCAGATACTTTGCATGCCACCCTTCGTCTCTGTCTGAGGCTCACCCGGGACCACAAATATGCCATGATGTTTGCAGAACTGAAGAGTACCCGCATGATCTTGAATTTGACCCAGAGCTCAGGCTTCAATGGGTTTACTCCCCTGGTCACCCTTCTCTTAAGACACATCATTGAGGACCCCTGTACCCTTCGTCATACCATGGAAAAGGTGAGTGTGTTTTGTATCAGATTCTGGTTTAGCTTTACATCATACCTATGTTCTCCTTGGTCTGAGAACAAATAGACTTCTGGTTCTTCTTAGGGTATATAGCTAGATATGTATACTGTATACTCCACCCAACAGAATTTTCCAGCTCTATGCTTGGGGGCTTGCTTAGGTATGGTAGGATGATCCTATTGCTAGAAAGTCCTCTCCAGCAATCTGGTTTTCTTTTTTTTCTTTTTTTCTTTTTTTTTTTTTTTAATCTAGGTTTCATTAACCAAGCCAAAAACCGTTAGTAAAGAACTGGGATACCTTCCCCCAAGTTCATACCTTCAGAATCATTCCTTTGTAGGAGTACCTCTCGGGTGTTCAGCCAAGAGCCTATTCTCAAAACACTGTATTTTGGAATATAAAAGTATAGTTAAAGCTTTTTGAATGTTTGTAATCTGCCAGGCACTGTGATAGACACTTAACAAATACCCATTGTGCAGATCAGAAAACAGGTTATTATATTTTAGGAAACTTACAAACCAGTGGAAGAAATAGCAACGTACTTTTAAAAAATAAAAACATTTGTAAAGTTAAGACAATAGTCAGGGTGTGGTGGCTCATGCCTCTAATCCCAGCACTTTGGGAGGCAGGTAAATCACCTGAGGTCAGAAGTTCAAGACTAGGTGGGTGTGGTGGCATGCACCTGTAATCCCAGCTACTTGGGAGGCAGAGGTTGCAGTGAGCCGAGATGGTGCCATTGCTCCCCAGCCTGGGTGACAGAGCGAGACTCTGTCTCAAAAGAAAAAAAAAAAGAAGACAACAGTGGAGGGTTGAGGGGCAAATGTCCTAGTAGTGAGGCTTTTCCTCTTCAGTACTTAATACAAAATCCTTTCTTCTGCTGATTCTTTGTCATCAATAATGACTGTTAATAGACTTTGCTTCCGTTTTCCTCTCTTGGGACATTGTTTCCCGCATTTATAAGCAGTGTTGCAATATGCGTTTTTGTGCCTAACTTTGTTCATGTTTAAGATCGTTACTTAGAGATTTTTAGTAATTGGATCAAAAGGCATTACAAGTATTTTTTAACTTGCCAGAAAAGTGGTATCAGTTTTTGTATATCTGAGTATACATTTTAGATTCTTCAGACAGTTCTTTACACAGCCTGCTTGATTTCACCTCACATGTGCCAAATCAAGAGAAAGAGAGCTGTTAAAGGTAGCTTGTATGGTGATCCACAGTCCAGGAGATAACCCAGCAGGGAAGGAACAACTATATACAACTAAATTCTGATTTTAGAAACTTGAAATGCTTGAAACGCTTTCTATAAAGAAATGTTTAAAAGTTACAAGTTCAAAGTGCTAGGAGAAAGTGTAGGTCCTCATTGGATGAGGGAAAACTTTTAAAGTTTTAACTTTAGGTAAATTATAGTTGGGGTGTGGGAAACAAAGGAACATCAGTGACAGTCTTAACGTATCAAGATGGCAAAATGTAAAGTCTTGGTACTATTCATTGCTAGTACAGGTGTGGAAAACCAGGCATACTCTTAACTTTCGGTAGGAGTGGAAATTGGTGTAGCCACATCGGAGGGCAATTTGGTACTCTTGGTCTAAGATATCCTTTGACCTAGAAATTCTATGGCTAAGAATTTATCTGATAACTAACATCAAGTATACCAAGATGCATATATAAGAGTGTTCACTGTGGAATTGCTTGTAATATCAAGAAACTAGAGGTCTAATGTCCAGCAGTAGGGGGCTGGATAAATTATGGCTTATCCTTAATATTGAAATTAAACTTTTCTGTGTTTATTAAATGGAAATTATTTTATAATTACAGCCAGACAGGCAAGATACAGAGGGTATAATGTGCTAAAGGGCATGATTGATTTGGTTAAAAAAAACAAAAACAAAAAAAAACAAAAACATTAAGATACCAAAAGATGTTTTTCATTGTGAGCATGTAGTTTGTGAAATAACAGATAATGGAAAATAATACAATTGAGTTATTTTCTTCGTGCTTTCATGGATTTTTCCATTATTAACAAGCAATTTTATGAGAAGAGCAGAAGCATAGCTATATGTAAGCCCTGTGTTATCTCCAGTGGCTATCATTATCTCAGACTGATGGTTGACTTTGAGGCGTAAAGAAAATATTTAATTGTGTTCCTGTACACTAAGTGGATTACAGTGTTACATGTTTTTGAACCATTCTGGTTTAAAATTGTGACAGCGTTTGGAGAGGCTCAGGAGCTGACACTTTAATGTGGAAGTTATGTGGGGTTTATAGTCTTGACACATCTCCCAGTTTCTATAAAGATCACATGCAGTCTGGTCTAATAATTGATAGTTTTGAGACATGCTGCAACTTTTTTATAAGCCAGGTTTTTTGAATCAAGAAGGGATGGGACGGGACTTAAAAATAAAATGTCATTCTCCCAAAAATCAAAAGCTTTTAGTCTTGGTAACTCTTGACTGCAGTTGTATTTTTAGAAAGTAGTGTTTAATCGACAGTGTTTCTTTCTCTCTTTACTAGGTTGTTCGCTCAGCAGCTACAAGTGGAGCTGGTAGCACTACCTCTGGTGTTGTGTCTGGCAGCCTCGGCTCTCGGGAGATCAACTACATCCTTCGTGTCCTTGGGCCAGCCGCATGCCGCAATCCAGACATATTCACAGAAGTGGCCAACTGCTGTATCCGCATCGCCCTTCCTGCCCCTCGAGGCTCAGGAACTGGTAAGTTTCACTTGCTCCTGGCCTTTGATATTAAGTTTGTGGCCTGGTATAAATCCAGAAATTTATTTATGAGGAGGTCTGTAACTTGAAGAGCCTCCTTAGGCAAGTATTAGGACATTTGCTGGCTAATTGATCGTTTGGGTCAATTTAGTAGGTACTTCAGTAGCTTCTCTGGGCCTTGCCCTGTTGTAATCCCTGCCAGAGACACTGAGGACTCATTCATTCTAGTCCTTCACTTCAAAGAGCTCATTTTGGTGGGGCAGTAGGCTTTACATATAGTTAATGGTTTACAAATCAAATGATAATTAAGGGTTAAATGGATGTATGTCTCGTGTAACACAGTGCTAAATAGACGTCATCTGTGTATTCCTGCCAAGAAATGTTTGACCTGTATTTAATTATGAGGAAACAATTAGATAAATACAAATTGTGAGATGTTCTATATAAGACAACTGGCCTAGACTCTTCAAAAATATTAATGTTATGAAAGAAAAAATACAGGATCATTTCTTCTAGAGAAAAGTAGACTAGAGAGATAATCACCACCAGCCTTGGTTGGGCTGTGGATCCAGATAAAAGATTTGGAGAAATTTGAGTGCTATGTATTAGGTAATGTAATTGTATCTGTTAAATTTGGGGGGTATTATAATGGTATTGCAGTTTTGTATAAAAATACCCTTGATCTCCCCTCTGCTGACTTTTTTGGTAATAAAAAAGAAAATATATGTCCTTGATCTTAGGAGCTACAAGTAGATGTATTTAGGAGTAGTCACTTGGTAATTCTGGATGAAAAGTATATAGATGTTTATTATACTATTCGAACTTTTCTGTAGGTTTGTTGGATTTGTTTTTTTTTTTTTTTTTTTTAATAAAACGTTGAGAAGGGGATAAAATTATTTTGGAAGTTCCAGCTATGTGCCTGCCCCTGTGCTGGGCATTTCTCAGTTATATCCTCATTTAATCCTCAAAATAAATTTGAAGAGTGAGAAAATTGAGGTTTGTTGAATTAACAACTGGATTTCAAAACCAGTTTTCTCTAACTCAAGCCTTTACTATTTGGTACTGCTATATTAAATCCTGTGGAATTTAAGGAAAGTATAAACCAGGTTTTATAGTAGAGTACTTGAACTTTAATTGAAAATGGTCTCCTATCTCAAGCCTTGTATATTACACATGCCCCCTTCTGAGTCTTTGTTAGTAACTTAGTTTAGGTACTGCTTCATGATTGACTGGTTTTTCTCTCTCATTTTGGCTTAGCTTCAGATGATGAATTTGAGAATCTTAGAATTAAAGGCCCTAATGCTGTACAGCTGGTGAAGACCACCCCTTTGAAGCCCTCACCTCTGCCTGTCATCCCTGATACTATCAAGGAAGTGATCTATGATATGCTGAATGCTCTGGCTGCATACCATGCTCCAGAGGAAGGTATGTGGCTAGCCTACCTCAGGAGGCTGGGCACTAGAGGATATGTTACTTTGCCCGGGTCATTTCAGCCAACTCATGGCTTAGTGAGCACTCACTATGTGCCCATACTCTGGGGCTCAAGATGAATAAGATACCCATTGCATGTCTGTGAAGAAGCTAATAGTCATATAGTATGACATACCAGGATGGTGGTAAGTCCTTAGGGTGAGGCACCTTACCTAGTGAGGGTGCACAGGTAAGAAAATTTCTTTGTGTACATGATTTCTAAAATGAACCTTGAATGGATGAGATTGCCAGAGTTCTGTTATATGAGAATACACACCATACAGGGGGAAGAATGAACAAAGATTTAAAAGGAGATAATAGCATTCTGTGAGAGGTTGAAAATAAGACACCAGGAAGTCTCTAATGTTTTCATACTCAAGCAAAACCTTTTTATTGTCTGAAGAGCTGGAGGCAATATTAGGAGGTGTGTCTGTTTCCTAACTGTTGAGACCACCACACCCATCCACCTTTATTCCTAGTTAAGGTGCATGTTATAAGCATTAGGAAAGTCATGATTGATTTGCTTGGAACATAGGTTTCCATTATAGTAAGGTCCTTCTGGATTTTATTCAGGACATACTTATTTGATAGGTCCACAGAATTGCCAAAAATTGATGAATGCTGCCTTTAATAAGCAAAAGAAATCTGAGTCTTGACCTTGGTGCTTTTCATCTGTACAGAACCCTGATCCATATAGAATTCCTTGGTTCTCCTACCACCCCAGAATCTTTACCCTATCTCTTATCACCTCCCCAAAATAGTTTAGCTATATAGCTGTGGCAACCATTTATTGACCTACCACTGCATGAGCAATAGTGCCAGGTATGTTCACTTAAGGTTTGTAGTTACAGCTTAGGAAAGTGAGACTAAGTTAATTGCCTGTGGTCACAAGACTAGTTTTTGTAATTTTAGGGTGAGGCACTCTAACATTATCTGTAATAGCACCATGTAAACAGTCATAGCCACTTGATGTGAAATTGACCAAGACTGACTAGATAGGCCTTAACACTGTCCAATTGTAGAAGAGGTTTATTTTGTTTTTGATGGTTGTTACTGTTTTCCTAGCAGATAAATCTGATCCTAAACCTGGAGTTATGACCCAAGAGGTTGGCCAGCTCCTGCAAGACATGGGTGATGATGTATACCAGCAGTACCGGTCACTTACGCGTCAGAGCAGTGACTTTGATACGCAGTCAGGTTTTTCCATTAATGTAAGTCAATTCCAGCAGCGTTTTATCTTTCTTCTCATTTTTCAGTGCCTGTGTGGTCTCAGTATTTAGGGCTATCCCCGGGGAATTTCAAAGATATTAATTGTGATGTATCTGTAAATTATCTGTTGCCTGTAAAGACAAAATTGGGGTGTCCCTGGAGACTTTTTTTTCTCTCCTAGGATTAGAACTGTTCTTTAATTTTTTTTCTTTTCCCTTTCCTTCCCCGCCTCCCCCACAGTCTCCCAGTCACTGTATTTATGATAGCCTCCCACAGATTATAGTATAAAGGTGTAAGGTGGTTAAAAGGTTGGCCAAAGAGAATCTGTGGCATTCCCAGCCAGTGCCCTGGGAAGGAGTTCTGCCATTTGCAGACGGGTGCTTTTGAAATTCATAATAGCTCAGGAGTTTTCTTCTTCTACAGAGTCAGGTCTTTGCTGCAGATGGTGCCTCCACTGAGACTTCCGCATCTGGGACCTCCCAAGGAGAGGGTAATGATTTGCTTTTCTCACTACCATGTTCTTATTCCTTAGGAAAACAACTTGAAAAAACTGTAGGTGTCCTGTGCAGGGGGTAGGAGAATACAGACTTAATTATTACGTTTACTGGTCTAAGTGAACTTTCTCAGGTGAGCTCAGTGTTCTGTAATAAAGGGTCTCTATATGCTAAAGTTAATGGAACTGTAAGTTAACCAACCTAGTAATGGTTGCTGTGGTAACATATTTTAGTTTTACTTTTTAAATCACGCCATAATTATTTGGGGGGTTTCTAAAAACTGGCTTATAGAGATTTTATGCCAGTGATATTATTCTAGCTACATGCTTTACGTGGTGGATGCCTGTCTTCCAGCAATGTTAACAGAGCCCATTGACTATTCACCATGAACTAGAAAAATGTCCCTGGGAGTAAGTCTAATGAGACCTTTAAAGAGGTGCTTCTCCTTAGATAGGAAAGGTCTTTGTGATCCAATTTAGGAGACATTTTGTTTAAAATCATACTAGTTCCTGGAGATAAATTTAAAAGGCTAATATTAGTGAAATAATTGGTTAACTCATTTTACTGGGTTTACTGGCCATATGTAGTGTATAGTGTGGATGATGGTGCTGATTCAAGGGAAGCATTACCCACTATGTGGCAGACTATATTGGACACCAAAATGGATCAGATTTGTTCCCTGTACTTAAAGTACTTTGTCCAGTGACTGAGACCTGCAAGAGTTATAATGCAGGATAACTGCCAGAATGAAGGCATACTTGGATAAGATATAATGGACATGTAAAGTATCTCACAGTATGTCTAGATGAGACAGGAAAGCATTTATGGAGGAGGTCAGCATTTGAGCTGAACTAGATAAAAGTGTGCTAGGCAGACGGAAGAAAGAAGTAAGGGAGCAAGACATGTTTGAAGAACTGTTAGTAGACTGTTTCTGGAGTATGTAAAAGGAGGGAAATGGAGGGAAATGCACAAATAGTTGGGCAAAGCATCCCTGTTGTACTGTAACCACATAAATCTGAGACCTGAGTTATCCTGGTTCTCTGCTCTTGCACTGCAGTGTCACGAGAGCATTCAGTTTGTACAGGTGGCTTAAAGTGGAGGAGAAATAGCATTCTTTTCCACCTAAGACTTGATTTTGCCAGTGTTCCAGTGTGGAATTGAACCAGTGTTTGACTTTTCTCAACAGCTTCAACTCCAGAGGAGTCTCGAGATGGGAAGAAAGATAAAGAAGGGGACCGGGCCTCTGAGGAAGGCAAACAGAAAGGCAAGGGCAGCAAACCTTTAATGCCTACCTCCACTATCCTTCGTCTTCTGGCAGAGTTGGTGAGGTCCTATGTTGGTATTGCCACCCTGATTGCCAACTACAGCTACACTGTGGGCCAGTCTGAACTGATCAAAGAGGTAATATTTCCAACTTCTATTTAAGTTGTTACACTGTACTTCCATCATTTGGGTACCGCCTGTGTCAGACACTCCTGGGAAGCTGTGCATGCTAAGTGCTAACCCAAGTAATGAGTGAGAAGAGGCATCTTCAGACATGCAAGGCCGGGTGCGGTGGCTCACGCCTGTAATCCCAGCACTTTGGGAGGCTGAAGCAGGCGGATCACCTGAGGTCAGGAGTTCGAGATCAGCCTGGCCAACATGGCAAAACCCCATCTCTACTCAAAATACAGAAAAAAATTAGCCGGGCGTGGTGGCGGACACCTGTAATTCCAGCTATTCGGGAGGCTGAGGCAAGGGAATCACTTGAACCCAGGAGGCAGAGATTGCGGGAATCACTTGAACCCAGGAGGCAGAGATTGCAGTGAGCCAAGATCGCACCATCGTACACCTGCCTGGGTGATAAGAGCGAAACTCCGTCTCAAAAAAAACCTGAAAGAGCTAGGCCTTTTTTCATTAGGTTCACTGAGAGAGAGAGTTAATGAGATTTGTTCTATTGAAAGTCCCTCGTTATGCATTGTGGAGATTGAAGAGGGAAGACTGGAGTCAGAGAGAACAGTTAGGAATCTGATAGAGTAATCTAGTAACGTACGATCTTGGTGAAGTTGGAGGAAAATGGGTGAGTTGAAGAAATATTTTTAAGGTACAAATGGACAAGAATTGGGTTTGGAAGATGAAAAAGGAAATTAAGACTCAAGGATGTTTCTTGATTTGTGGGGGTTTTTTTAATTGCTTTTATGGGTTGGCATCTAACAAGAAAATAGAATGGGGTGGGGAAGGTTTGAAGAGAAAATGAGGAGTTTTGAGAAGTATCTGTGGGACATCTAAGTAAAAGTGTCTAAAGGACAGTTGAATAAACCATATAAATAAGAATATAGGTGTTCATCTTCCAGATGTACTCACACATGTGCAAAGACACCAGATGTGGTAGCAGTATTGGTAATAAAAATAAAGGAAAAGCCTTAAATGTTCATTAGTAGAGCTGTGGAAAAGAATGAAGTGTCCTGATGCAGAATTATTCTCAGGTTAGATTTTTTAAGTGAGTGGGGCATTTTGAGAAACTGTATCACATGTTCCCACATATGTAAAATGGGTGCCCAAATATTTTTTCCCATAAGGGTGCCTTGTTTTGTGGATCACATTGTAATCTTATGGTTAGTAAGTGGCAAAAGGGTCTGAGAGTGAGTAGGGGCACTAGTGTTGCCGTCTTTGAAAGCAACCGCCATTTTTAAAGCTATTCTTACTTTAATCCAAGTTTAATATACATAGAAAAATACACAAATCTTAAATAGTCTGTTTTTCCTAGGTAACCACTAGCCAAGTTAAATAAAGCATTACAAGCTCCCTAGAAGCTGCCCTCCTTGTTCTTTAGTGCATCTCCTCCCAACCATTTCACCTTCACTCAAGATAACCATTATCTTGAGTTCTAGTGCCGTAATTTGGTTTTGTAGTTCATGTAAATGGAATCTCATAGAATGTACTCTCTTTTTTGCCTGGCTTCTTTTGCTTAACATACTTGATTCATTTTGTGTGCAGGTGAAGTTTATTTTCATCTGTATAAAATTCCACTGTGGAATGTACCATGTACCAAAACAAATACATCTTTTACCCATTCTACTGCTAATAAACATTTGGGTAATTTTGCCTTTGGAGCTATCACAGATAGTGCTGCTATGAGCATTCTTATGCATATATATAAGTTCGTGAACTACCCAATTTCTGTTGGGTAGTATATGCCTAAGAGTAAGAGTTGCTGAGCTCTAGAGTATGATAGTTGTTCTGCTAATGCTAAAAGTTTTCCAGAGTGGCCAGGTCAGTTTATATTATTACCAGCAGCATATGGGAGATCAACAGTTGGTGTTTTTTCATTTTACCGATTTTAATGGGTTTGTAGTGGTATTGCATTATAGTTAAAATTTACATTTCCCTGTTGACCATTTTTTTCATGTCTTTATTGGCCATTTGTTCATTCTCTTTTGGGAAATGTCTATTCAGCTCTTTTACTCTATTTTCCTATTGAGTTTTTAAAATATATTCTGGACATAAGTCCTATAAATACATAAATAGGCTTCCTTTTTTTAAGAGTCTCACTTTGTCTCCCAGGCTAGAATGCAGTGGCACAATCATAGCTCACTGCAGCTTTGAACTCCTAGGCTCAAGTGATCCTCCCACCTTAGCCTCTCAAGTAGCTGGGACCTATAGGCACATGCTACCACGCCCAGCTAATTTTATTTTTTTGAGGTCTTGCTATATTGCCCAGGCTGGTCTCAAACTTCTGGCCTCAAGTGATCCTCCCGCCTCAGCCTCCCAAAGTGCTAGGATTACAGGCATGAGCCATCACACCTAGCCAGGCTTTATTCCAAAGCTTTAACTCATTTATGCCAGTTGTATTCATAATGTATAATAGTATTACCTGTGGATTAACATATTTAATTACAAATTTATTAAGTATCTGCCTAATATGTGTCCAGTGACCTACCAGTACTGGGTATTGGTAAGTGCTTTATAAATACTATTGTTAATCCTCACCTCCACACTGCAAGGTTGTTGATAGTGATCTCTTTAATAGAGGAGAGAAGGCTCAAAGAGGTAAGTAACTTGCCTGGGACCATACTACAGAGTAGCAGAGCTAAAATTGGAAGCTAGGGCTATGATTCCAAAGCTAAGTCCTTTCTACGTGGTTATTGAGAAAATAGTTTTAACTTTGTATGTATTCACTACTGGGAAATTAATTGTTATTTCTAATTGTTTTGTTTTGACAAGGTCACTTTATTCAGTTTCTCAGACTCTCAAATTATTCAATGCATTTTCTTTATTGAGGTAAAATTTACATAAAGTCAACCATTTTAAAGTGTACTGTTGAGTGGCATTTAGTACATTCGCAGTGTTGTGCAACTGTCACCTATGTAGTTCCAAAAATGTTCAGTGTATTTTCATCCAAAATTTGCTTGAATGACAATAGAATTTGTTTCTAAGATAAGGAATTGTCTAGGCAGGAATTGTAGTTAGAGAAAAAAGAAGAGTCTGACTTAATTTCCTTCCTCTATTGAGCCTTTTTCGTTACTTTAAATAACCTTGCATTAAATATTTTTGCATATTAGTTTCTGTGACTCTGCTGTCTCTTGCTCAGCTCTTACCAGCTTCTATTGTAGCACAGGGTCCTGGGCACATTGTAGGTGTCAGTAAATAATTTCAATTTAATTGAACACTGAAGGGTTTATAGCACTTAATTAGGAATCAAGGTTTGAATCCTCAGCCCTTGATTAAATTCTTCTGTGCAAGCCACTTCTTTAGGGGGCTTCAGATTACCGCTTATCAAAAGAGAAAATACTTATCTATTTATAGATTTGCTGTAAGTAGTTCTATTAAATATCACATGTGAAAATATTTTAAGATAGGTGCAATAGCACATGCCTGTAGTCTCAGCTACTTGGAAGGCTGAGGTGTGAGAACACACACACAGGGGTTTGAGGCTGTGGTGTGCGATGATCATGCCTGTGAATAGCCACTGTACTCTGGCCTGGGCAATATAGCAAGACCTCATCTCCTTAAAAACATTTTAATAAAAATAAAGTTTTTAAAAAATGTTTTTAAAAATACATGACATCTACATAACAGTGTATAAGCTGTGCAGTGGGAAATGGGTGGCATTTGGAAGTTTTCTAAAATCTGGGTTTGCTCCTTACTTGCTTGTATCTTTGAGCCTTGGCTTCTTCATCTATAAAGTGGACCTAATAATCACTCATTGGGTGACTTAAGGAAATACTATGTGTGTGTGTATCTTTGGTCCTGTGCAAATGATATGGCATAATTGTGCTTGTAAGTAAATGTCGTGATTCATGACTTTTCAGGACTGCAGTGTGCTAGCTTTTGTTCTGGACCACCTGCTCCCACATACCCAGAATGCAGAAGACAAGGACACCCCTGCCCTGGCCCGCCTGTTCCTCGCAAGCCTGGCTGCTGCAGGGAGTGGCACAGATGCCCAGGTGGCCCTAGTGAATGAAGTAAAAGCAGCCCTTGGACGGGCACTGGCTATGGCTGAGAGTACAGAGAAACATGCCAGGTAAGATTCATACCTGTCCCAGGGCTAATAGCCAAGAACATCCCCTTATTCTTTTTCTTAGTCCATGGGTGGTTTTGCACTTGAACAAAACTTTTTGTCATACTGGCATCATATACTCTCTGGTCCGCTCAAATAGTTCTGGCGGTTGAAAATACCCAGAGCACTGATTACCATTAGAGTAAGTGGGTAAACCTAGAGAAAACAAAGGGAAATGTTAAGTGTATTTTTAAGGTCTTCAAGGAAGTTGAGCAGGTTATTTGATCTTATATTTTAAATTTTATTTAAAGTAGGGGCTGGGCACGGTGGCTCACGTCTGTAATCCCAGTGCTTTGGGAGGCCAAGGCCGGTGGATTGCCTGAGCCCAGGAGTAGGAGTTGAAGACCAGCCTGGGCAACATGGCGAAACCCTGTCTCTACAAAAAATTAGCTGGGCGTAGTGGCACGCGCCCGTAGTCCCAGCTACTCGGGAGGCTGAGGTGGGAGTGTCACTTCAGCCCAGGAAGGTTGCAGTGAGCCAGGACTGCGCCACTGTACTCCACCCTGCTACAGAGTGAGACCCTGTCTAAAAAAGAGAAAACGAATGCTATCACCTTAGGGAGTGTGTTCTCACCTGTTTGTTTAGATGTTATTTCCAGAAGGAAATACAAAAGTTACAGGAGGGTTATCTGAGGCTATTTTGTGAAGACTTGGCCTGAGAAATGGCTATATTCATATGATAGAGATGTCAAAACTTCTCTCCCAGGCTTCAGGCAGTGATGTGTATCATCAGTACTATCATGGAGTCCTGCCCCTCCACCTCCAGCTTCTACAGCAGTGCCACAGCGAAGACCCAGCACAATGGCATGAACAACATCATTCGGCTTTTCCTGAAGAAGGGACTGGTTAATGACCTGGCCAGAGTACCTCACAGCTTAGACCTGTCCAGGTAAAATCATGCCCCAGCCCCAGGCTTTTCCTTCTCTTCAGCCTCACTACACGAATGATGTTGAGGTAGCTGGTGTAGTGGGAAAACTTTGGGTACAAGTGGGAGACCCAAGTCTTTCTTATTGTGGCTTTTAGCACTTGTCTTTCTTAAAGCCTTGGTTCTTACTTGCTATAAACTCAAGAGTTGAACTATAATAGTGATTTTTTTTTCAAGCTTCCCCCCACTTTAAAAATTACCACTTATTAGAAGATTATATGTATATTATAAGAAATACAGATGAGTAAAAATAAGAAGTAGACACTGTATTCCTACCACCCAGATACCATGATTACCTTATTGGTTTATTATTCAGTGTTTTTCTTTGCATGCATAAATAATGTATTCTTTACTAACATGATGTGATACATGCTATTGTGTTGGGGGAAATTTGGGGCATTTTCGTTTTTATTTTCAGTTACTGGTCACTTCCTTGCTATGAAAATAAGTTTCATCCTACCTAATGCCCAAATCCATAATTAAGCATTTTTCTCCAAACCAGAATCCAATTAAGGACTTGTATTACATCTGGCTATGTTTTCTGAATCTCTCTTATTCTAAAACAATTTTTTTTTCATTATTTCGATCTTTATTTTGTTTTTGTTGTTCATGATTCTAGCTTGTTGAAGCGACCGTGTTTTTGCCTTCTAAACTTGGTGCAGTTGCTTCCTTGCAGTGTAGTTTAACTTAATCCTTTACTTCCTGATATTTTCTGTAAACTTCTAGTTAGGTCTAGAGGCTTTAGAGGCTTATTGAAGCAGTTTAAACATTTTGGGCTGAAATGTGTAGCCTAGGTGATGTATAGCTCATATTGTATCATGGGAGACACATCTCCCATGATAATTGTCACTTTTTGTTCTTACTAGAAAGTCATCTCTGTTATTTTGGCACTTTACAAATGTCTGCACTATCAATCATATACCTAAATAATAGGCTTAACATCAGTTGATAATTCTTGCCTGGATCAATTAATTTGTTTGAGGCTTATGAATAAAAGCTTTCTAATTTCTCATTTCGAATACATTATTAACTGGCATTTTTCTGTGTTAGCCTCACAGGGAATGTCTGGTTGTGCTAAAATATAATTTCTATTATAAAGGCAGTATAAAAACTTAATTTCTTTCTATTTACATTTGAGATTCAAATGTAGGTTTTTTTCTGGCTTTCTATTTTTTAAGTCGTATTATGGACTCGACTTTTCATGTTTGTTTTGTTTTGAAACTAGTGATTGAATTTATTTGGATCACTGCAGTCACTTTTTCATGCTCAAATTATTACACCTTTGACCTATGTGGCCCCTTCAAGATGACTAAATTGTCCTTTTGCTACAAACCTATCAATTTTTTGAAACATTTATAAATGTCAAACTCACAGTACTGTAATGAACACCATGTGTCTACCTAGATTAACCACTGCTGAACATTTTGCTTTATTTCTTCCCTTCCTGTCCTTTCAGGAGCTGAATCATTTGAAATTAGTTGAAAACACTGTAAAACTTTACCTCTAAGTACTTGATCATCTGTCTCCTAAGAACAAATATTCCTTTATATGGGTACAGTTCCATTGTCATATCCAAAAAATTTACCAATAATATAATAATACTAAATTTATACAATTTTATATACACATACTCCCAGTTATTTCAATTATGTCTTTATACTCTGAGGGAGAGTGTTTTGATCCGGGATTCAGTGAGTATCACATGTTGCATTTGGTTGTCACATTTTTTTTTTTATGACATTTTCCTGTTTTGATGAATCCAGGCTTGGTGTCTTATAGAACATCTCACAGTCTACATTGATGTAATTGCTCCCTTAATGGTTAGGGTCAGGTTAAATATTTTTGGCAAAAATACTACATGGGTGATATTTGCCCTTCTCACATCACGTCAGGAGACAGGTGAATACCACTTGGTCCCAATACTTGTGATGCTAAATTTGATCACAGCCGAGGCTGGTGGATCACTTGAGCCTAGGAGTTCGAGGCCAACCTGGGCAACATAGTGGGACCCTGTCTCTGCAAAAAAATACAATAATTAGCTGGGCATGTACGCCTGTAGTCCCAGCTTTTTGGGAGGCTGAGGTGGGAGGGTGGTTTCTGTTAGATTTCCACTTTGTAATGAATAATTCCATTACTATCATTATTCTTTCTGATACTCAGCTGGGCCTGTGGTAATGATCCCATTAATTTTTTCTCCCCATTTTTGTTGTTATTTTTCCTCTTTATAGAAACAGGGTCTCACTATGTTGCTCAGGCTAGGCTCAAGCAATCCTCCCATCTCAGCCTCCCACAGTGCTGGGATTACAGGTGTGAGCCATCACGCCCAGCTGTCCCATTAATTTTTGAAAGCTTTTTGGCACAATGAGATATCCCAGGCTTACCTTATCCCTTCCTTGCCCTATTCCTGGGATCACTTGTTCTGACGAGTCTTGGTTACTTTTAGTGTGATGTGATATCAGAGACTGCCATCTTGGTACTACTAGTGAGCATATATATATATATATATACACACACACACATACATACATACATACATACATACATAGACTCACACATAAATACACACATAAAGCAGATAAAAGCAGAGCTGCTCTGGTGTTAGTGGGCACCTGGTTGGTCTCACACACCTTATTACACTTAGAAATCACACCACACCTCCAACTGCAGCCCCTATTGTACTTTTATTGAACTCTAGGAAGCCCTACAGAGTATAATTTGAAATTCACAGGACTTCAAACTGTTATCAGCCGGGCGAGGAGGGCAGGTTGCCTGAGCTCACGAGTTCGAGATCAGCATGAGCAACATGGCGAAACCCCATCTCTACAAAAAATAGAAAAATTAGCTGGGCATGGTGGCTCACGCCTGTAGTCCCAGCGACTTGGAAACCTGAGGTGGGAGGATCACTTGAGCCTGGGAGGTGGAGGTTGCAGTGAGCTGAGATTGTGCCAATGTACTCCAGCGTGGGTGACGCAGCGAGACCCTGTCTCCAAAAAAAAAAAAGAAAACTTTTATCATGTTCCTTCCTTTGAGCTTTTAGGGTTTGGGGACTAAATGCTGGTGGTTTAAAAAAAAAAAATCCTGAGTACATCTGAGAAGTGGCTTGCTTGCATGTGGTCATCCAGAATACATTCTGATTTCCAGTCAAGAATTTGTTACTCATGTGCTTTCCATGGCCCCATGAAATAAGGCATTGATTTAACTCTTGCTTTTAGGGTGGGTTCCTTGAAGACATTTAAGTCAAAATTTTTTTTTTCTAAACAAAAGTAGAGTGTTAGTTGTACGACCTTATGCCCCTTTTCTCTTAGTAGATTCCATTGTAAGAAGCTTAGTGTCACTTAGAAGATAGACACCTAGTATTTCTGTGCTCAGTCCATCTCTTTATCTTCCCTTATCTCAGTCCCAACATGGCCAACACAGTCAATGCTGCTCTGAAGCCTTTGGAAACACTTTCCCGGATTGTGAACCAGCCCAGTAGCCTTTTTGGCAGCAAGAGTGCTTCTAGCAAGAACAAGTCTGAGCAGGATGCCCAAGGAGCCTCTCAAGATTCCAGTAGCAACCAGCAGGACCCAGGTAGGGAATCAGAGCCAATGGACTGGAGAGGTGGGAGTAGTTGCTTTATGGGCCTGGGATCACAACTGTTCTGGCTTGGTGGTGTTTCCCTGGGAACTTGCTGGCCTTCCAGAGATCTGTCATAGTGGCGTGGGAATCTGCCCCACAAAGAATTCCTTCAAAATGCAGCCTTGTTTGGCTATCCTCACACGTAGCCTTGTCTTTTCCTTTGTCACCCATTCGTTTATTCTCTGAGAACTTAACAAACTTGCCCAAGGAAGGGACCTTATTGTCTTTGCACTTGCCTCATGGTGCCCAGCACATAGGCACTCTTTGATTATTTTGCTGGTTGGTTGATTGTTTCAGGCGAGCCTGGGGAAGCAGAAGTGCAGGAGGAGGATCATGATGTCACTCAGACAGAGGTGGCAGATGGGGATATCATGGATGGGGAGGCTGAAACCGACTCAGTGGTGATTGCTGGGCAGCCTGAGGTGCTCAGTTCACAAGAGATGCAGGTAGGGAGGCAGATCACCCAGCATTTCCCTGTTGCGGCGCTGAACCAAACCCTTGCCAGGTGGTGTGGGTGGGTGAGTACTTTAGATCCTTGCCTCAATGCTGGCTGCTTTGCAGAGGAGCATGGGTGATATGCTTAGTAGATGCTCAGTAAATGTGTTTGTACTGTATTAAAAGAGGGGTGGGGGCAGGGCCAGGATGCCATGTACTATGAAATGATATAGATCCCAACCAGAAAACTTAGGCACAGGTGAAACATTGAAGTAGAAAGCTGACCTGAGACCGTTGGGCCCCGGGTCTTTGATTTACTTTGGCTCTGGTCATTATTGGAAGCTCCTTAACACCACCTTATGCCTATAGCACCAGCTCTTGCTGGGGCATTAAAACAGCAGTCTTCTAAAGACCCTAAAGGAAAGCATTGTAATTTCTGGAGCTGGTAGCATTGGGTAAGAAATTGGGCCTGTGGTCCTAAGCTGCTGGCTTTAAAAAGATCTATTATGTCTTCCTGGACAGTATAAAGACAACCCAGTATCAGATAACTGGGATGGACCCATTTGAAGGATAGTCTGGTTGTGGATTGGTAGCACGTGGTAGTTTCTGTGCTAATTAGCACCGAATGTGTGGTTTCACATAACATCCTCTGTCACATGTTATCCTAGAAATGTATGCTGCTTTGCTGGCCTTTTTTAGGGTTTCGGTGCTAGCACAATGATAGACTTGTGTGCATCCATATATATGTTCTATTTCTCTCCAGGTTGAGAATGAGCTGGAGGACCTGATAGATGAGTTGCTTGAGAGGGATGGCGGATCTGGGAACAGTACAATTATAGGTGAGAGCCCCAGAACTGAGTATAGCCTCTTCCTTTGCCTCAGTCTCTCTTGGGAGGACCCTTTTTCTCATCATCTGCTTGCTCAGCTCTGCCTAAGGGCTCATAGCCAGCCTAGATCGCTGCTTGTCTTGATGTTGACGGTCTTACAGATGAGAAATTCACAAGACGTCTACAGGCCTGTGGCAGTCTGAAGTGTTGCCTGTGTGGGGGAGGTGGTGGGAGTGGCCATTGATACAGATGATACATCAAGCACATCAAAAGAGTGTTTATTCATGGAGGCCTAGAGGAGGCTGTAGGGTGAGAAAGCGCTTCCTTTCAGTTCTTCAATGAAGTCCAGGGGCTTTCTGCCCCTGAGTCTCAGTAGTGTAAAAAGAATGATCATTCCCTGAGGGTGGCCCTTTATAAATCTCAGAGGGAAAATGGCAAAGGTACCCTACTGTCACCTGGCTCTGAGGGTGTATGTGTTACTTGTTTTTACTTTGTTGATCAAGGAAATCAAAGGATAAATGGAAGTAGACATGTATTCTTAAGTTTTACAAAGCTTTTTTATACCCAGTATCCTCTGTGGTTTCACAATTAGTGGGATTGGCAGGGCAGATGTGATCATCCTGTTTTACAGATGAGGAAACTGAGACTCAGACAGGTAAAGTGACTGGCCAAGCTCACCTAGCTAGCTGACAGCAGACAATCCAGGTCTTCTCCCTCATCCAAAAAAAAGTGGATATCTGCTAGGTGTACATAGCTACTTTAGACACACCCAGTCTGGAAAGGGAAGTCCTCTGTTGTTCAGTGAAGGCTCTGCTCTGTAACCTTCAGTGAGCAGAAGTGGAGAGGATGAATCACAAGAGGACGTGCTGATGGATGAAGCTCCTTCCAACCTCAGCCAAGCTTCCACCTTGCAGGCCAACCGAGAAGGTGAGAGTGCCGAGGCCAGAAAGGCCTCCCTTCTTGCCCTGCACGTCTGACAGACACTACACTAGGGTTTTCCTGGAGGCAGCTGCCCACATGTGCAGAATAAGGAAGCATCTGTCTGCATGCGCTGACATACACCATCCACTTTATCCTCAGCCAGTTTTTCAAATAACATGTTACTACTGCTTGCCCAAAGTTTGTCACTTCTTACTTGGTTCGCTTTCTTCTCACCTGCCTGCTATCATCGCTCCAGGTTCCCTCTTGCCAACAGGATATAGTCAATAGCAAAGTAGGGCTGAAAAGGCAAGGGGGCACCAGCAGACTTGGCCAAGTCCTAGACCATGGCTCCTCAAGCACCACCCTCTAGCCAGCCTCCACATTCAGCCACCCTGCTCAGTGTGTTGATGCATTGATTGGCACTCTCAGGAAATCGGGTCTGGCTCACTAAGTCTGTACATCACCCCAGATCTGGTTCTTCCTCTCATAGAGTCAGATATCCCATCACCTTCCCACTCAGCCTGCTGGCCTGCACAGTAGCCTGTTTTCTAGCTACTCAGTTTAGTCCTCCAATGTGCTCCCTTTGTTTTAGATTCCATGAATATCCTGGACCCTGAGGATGAGGAGGAGCACACTCAGGAAGAGGACAGCAGTGGCAGTAACGAGGATGAGGATGATAGTCAGGATGAAGAGGAGGAGGAGGAGGAAGATGAGGAAGATGATCAGGTGAGGGGGGACTGCGTTTGGGTTGGTTCAGATGACCTCTTCCATGGGAACATAGAGCTGCAGAAAACCAACAGTCTGGGTTGCTAGCCTCAGCGTCTCCCTCCCTCATGTGCACATGTGGCCATGGCACCAGGCTTCAGAAAACCCTTACCTCCAGCAATTCTCCATCTCCTATTTTCCCTTAAGGAGGATGATGAAGGTGAAGAGGGAGATGAAGACGATGACGACGATGGCTCTGAGATGGAATTGGATGAGGATTATCCTGATATGAACGCTTCTCCCTTGGTCCGATTTGAGCGCTTTGACCGGGAGGATGATCTCATCATTGAGTTTGACAACATGTTCTCCAGTGCTAGTAAGATACAGGGGCTCAGCTGGGTTTTTCTCTCTTGATTCTTATACCCTTCTCTAGGGTAAGCCAAGCAGTGGACCAAACCGATCTGATACAGACAGCACTTCTTTTCCTATGCTGACTTCCTGGGGCAAGGGATATCTGAATCCATCTGTCTCATTAGTGTATACTTAGGAGAAGGAATAGTGAGAGGCTGCTTTTGTTCCCTTCACCTCAGTAAATAGGCAGCCATTTTAGAGCCTGGACAACTTGATGATTTGCTTGATTAAAAAAAAGAAAGAGACCAAGGCTGACTGCATCAGGCACCCATGTGCACACCACAGTGGCAGGGCAATCAATAATCCTTATGTCCATAACACAAGATCTTGAGGGTTTGAATGGTCACCTTTGAGCTTGGCTTTGGGGAGCAGATTTGAACATACTCACTCTATTCATCCAGGATGCGTCTTTTCGGGAGAACGAGTGAATCTCTTCCTCCCCCATCACCGTGAAACTTCCCTTTTAGCGTCAAGTTAGAATCGAGTTCTTAGAATCAAGCTGTCTTGATAGGGCAGGTCTTGACAACTTAAATCGCAAGCATGATGTAGCAGAAAACACTGAACTGTTCTGGTCTGTTTTCTTGGCCAATTAATCTCTTACCTCTTTGAGCCTCAGTTTGTCACCTGTAAATGAAAAGTTCGAGAAAAAAATGGGTTGGATTAGATAACTTTGAAGATAACATCTATGATTATTTTGCATTTTTGTGATTTTCATCAGTTTCCCTTAGAGTTGAGCCTCTGTCCATTCAGCAAATTGAACAATATTTGAGGAGTGCCTACTGTATCCTAGGTACTAGGGATACAGCAGTAAAGAAGAAAACAGTCCTCGTTCTTCATAAGAGTGGTTTATTAGGAATCATAACTAAGCAGGCATTACATTGCACTATAGTAAGAGAGCACAGAGGTAAAGAGTTACCTAACCCAATCTGTGGAAGTCAGGCTTCACAGAGAAAGTGACATCTTAGGCCAAGAACAGAAGAGCAGGTAAAGAAGCGGGAGAGGAGTCTTCAAGGTGAAGGGAGCAGCATGTATCTGAGGGGCCTAGAAGCATCACTGTGACTGTAGTGTGGAAAATGGATTGGGAAAAGGTACTATTTAGGAGGCTGTTGCAGTATCTAAGTGAGAGATGATGGCATAAGCTATGGTAGTGTCAGTGATTGTAGATGAGTTGTGGGAATGAGGGAGAAAGGACAAAGCTCAGGTTTCCGTGTGAGGAAGTAAGGCCCAGGAGACATGATTCTGCTTGAACAAACATGGAAGAAATTTCTTTTTGACACTGACCCTTTTACATATTGTCCTTGCAGCAGACATCCCCCCATCCCCAGGAAATATCCCTACCACCCATCCACTGATGGTGCGCCATGCAGACCACAGTTCTCTGACACTGGGCAGTGGCTCTTCAACAACTCGTCTCACCCAGGGCATCGGGCGCAGTCAGAGGACCCTAAGGCAGCTGACGGCCAATACTGGCCACACCATTCATGTTCACTACCCTGGGAATCGCCAGCCCAACCCTCCTCTTATACTGCAGAGGTGAGTTACAGAGATCTGTTGGATTCATCGGAGCTCTTGTAAGAATTTTCACTGTGCTTTAGCATTGTCTTAACCTTGGGGGAAATAGTCCATCACTTAATGTTCTTGTCATACACACAAATAAGGTATTTGTTCCATTTCTTTGTGGATTACATGTGCAGCCTTTTGGGGAGTGCAGCCTTTTGGGGAATACCAAATTATGTCAATAGTTCTGCGCATGTATTTAGCAATTATTAAGTGTCTCATGCCAAGCACTTAACACTTTAGATATAGACGGGACAAGATCCCTGCCCTCAGGCTTAGAGTTTAGTGAGACAAACAATCTTAAGAAGTAAAAGAAAGGCATATAAGTGTTGTAATGGTTGGTGTACAGACAACAGAGAGGGTGTAGTGGAGGCAATGTGACCTGACGCAGTGCCTGGCACGTGGGAGCTTATTGACACCCACTTGGTGCCAGGAACTATGGAATAATATACAACTTAAGTACAAAACCAGGGTGGTATTCAGAAAAATAATTTAGACTTGTGTGCACATCATCAGGTTTATAATCATGTTCTGCATTTAATAGAGGATGCATGAAGAGGATCTCATGGTAACAGGTTGCAGGGCACCTCTGGACTTAACAGTGATCATGGTACCCACCATTACCCTACAGGTTGCTTGGTCCCTCAGCTGCTGCTGACATCCTTCAGCTGAGCAGCAGCCTTCCCCTACAAAGCCGGGGTCGGGCCCGCCTCCTGGTAGGCAACGATGACGTCCACATCATCGCCCGTTCTGATGATGAGCTGCTGGATGACTTTTTCCATGATCAGAGCACAGCTACCAGCCAAGCAGGCAAGTTTGTGTGGTGAAAGGGAGGGTAGAATTTGTCAGATTCTACTTTTTCCCTGCTGAGGAAAAGCAAGACAGTGTCTGCCCTATAGAAAACCCCCATTTTATAGCAGTCAGAACCACTCAGTGACTTAGCCATGGGCAACAAAAACTTTATTGTCTCTAGGTACTTGTTATGTTCTAAACATTGTGATAGACCTTGGGTCCTTTTAGGGAAATACTGCAATTTTTGGATCGGTGGATCAGTTAATGCTTGACAAGGCCAAGAATCTCATTCCCCTTTGCTGTCCCTACAGGAACCCTGTCCAGCATCCCCACAGCCCTGACCCGCTGGACAGAAGAATGCAAAGTTCTCGATGCTGAGAGCATGCATGACTGTGTTTCAGGTGCGTGGCAGCTTGGTTATCAGGGCAGTAGTGAGCCTTCCAGAGCTAGGGCAAACGTGTGGAGAGTTGTTTCCCTGGTTCTCTGTGGCTACAAGCTCTGCCTCTTGGCTTCCTCCCTGACCCCACCAGAGCAGCCTTTGATTTTTGCCTCTTTGAAACAGTGGTTAAAGTGTCCATTGTCAATCACCTGGAATTCCTGAGGGATGAGGAGCTGGAAGAAAGGCGAGAGAAGCGCAGGAAACAACTGGCTGAGGAAGAAACAAAGATAACTGATAAAGGCAAAGAAGATAAGGAGAACAGGGATCAGAGTGCACAGGTGATTCCCAAGGGCTGGGAGGATTCATCTTTGACTGTGTCTGCCGTAATGTGGTTTTGGCATACACATGGCACCAGGAATCACTGAAGAATCCTAGAACGTTCACGTTGAACCTGGGAAATTTTTTATTTCAAATTCACCATACATTGACCTGGTTTTTAGGGGAAAGAATTCAAACCTAGAGGGGAGATTTCTCAAGTGTCAAGGGAAAAACTGGAGCCAGAAGCAGAATGGCTTCTCACTCAACAGTCACGCTGCATAGTCTCTACCGCCAAGGACAGCATCAAGACAAGGAGAAAAACCTTATCTAAGTCCATGCTCTTAGTCGCCCACTTCCATTTCTGTCGGTGAACTGCCAGTGTGGGGAATCTTACCGAGATGACCCCATTCCGTCATTTGAGTAAGATCAGCCTAGGTGTCAGATCAGAGAAAATGTTTGTACTCTGAACCCCATCACCACATGTCATTTTTTCTAGGGCTCACATGTATAAAATCACTAATACAATTTTGGTTTAGAAGGAAGTTACCTACTTTTTTCTGAAACTTCTGGGACCTCAGACAGAGATCTTTTAAATGTCTGAGTAAATGTTGATAGAATTATACATTACAGTGTATCACTTGATATAAAAGGGGGAAAAACTGATAGAAATACAAAGAAATAAGCCTTGAGAGTGAAAGACTTTAGTATACCCTACTCAGCAGTTAAGGAATCAGGTAGATTAAAAATAAGGGTAGTGAAGTGTTCAGTTAAAATAACAAGGTTGATCTAACAAATATCTTTATATAGAACTTTTTACCTAATACACACATTGTTTCACACTTGATATAGGATGAAAAATAAGTGAACCTAGCCTGTGACTGAAAAGAGTAGAGTGGACAAAATAAAAAATAAGCCCCATGAAGGGAAAAAATACATAGATGAAACCAAGAAATTCTTGCTAGAATGATCATGATCGTGCCCATTCCTAAGGGGTTTTTATTATCGTTTCCTTCCATATTTATTTCCCCCTCAGCCCCAAACCATTCTTGAACCTGAGTATGTATAGAGAAATTGGTCATATATTTGCACAGTGAAATGATCACCTTCCTTTGGTCACATGGCCAAAGCATTCTCCATTAGATCACTGAACTCCTAGATGGTCTGGGTGGAGGATGGTGACTATTACAGTTGACCTCTATCTTAGGTGCTTGCAAAGTCCCACATTGGTCTATCCCTTCTTTTTGCAGTGTACTGCATCTAAGTCAAATGACTCCACTGAACAGAATCTCTCAGGTAACTCTCCTTCCCTTTCTCCCTTCTTACTAATCAATTGGTTGCTTCTTTATCCTGATAGTTCCGAGTAGCTGGCCCACATAGGCTGAAGATGGACACTGGTGCTCTGTGGGATGAGGTAGTAGATTGTATAGTTTTAGGGTCATACCCCATCTTGGAGATAACTATACAGTCTACTGTCTTTCCCACGGTGGTACACTTCTTCTCCGACTGGCTCTGTTCAGGTTCTTGTTCTGGTTATTATCTACTTTGTTCTGGCATGGGTAATGAGGTCATGTGTCTTGTTCATTTCCTGACTGCAACTCTGTCCTCTGAAACAGCATGTTCATGTACATCTTTGAAGTGGCTGGTCCTTTGATGACCACCATGGTGTGGCACTTCATGAGAATAACTGATGACAGTGGTTCTCAAATGCCAGTCCTCTGTGGAAACGAACAAAATCAAGGAGCTTTAATGCCTTTTTCATAAAGCTGAATTTATTCCATTTAAAAGGCTGTTTTTGTATTTAGAGATCATATTCCTAATTCTGTGGTACCAAAATATTTTTATTAAATGATGTTGATTGGATGTTTTTTCTTACATGGCTAAACTAAAAGTTGGCAACCCCTACATTAGTCTCTACTTTTTGTTCTTTTTTTAATTAAATTTTATTGGTCCATGGAATCTAAAAGTCTAGGAACATTGTCTTGGATAGTGTGCTGTTCATGAAGGTAGCTCTCTGGGCTTAGTGGTATGACTGCCGTATGTTTCCTATTCCCTCTGATCTTCTTAACAATGGTCAGTAGCCATTTTGTGATTCTATCAGTTGGTTCATGTGATATCATATGTCTCCCCCACCCGTATTTCCTCAGAACATTCTTCTGCCTCGCTACACCTGTCTCCTTTCGCACTTGAGTTGGAAAATGATTGTACCAAAGCCTGCACAATATTTTTTAAAGCAGTGAAGTAGGGTAGATGCCTTGGTACCCTTAATCTAGCAAAAGATCTTTAAAAGAGTCTGTCACCATGTAAAATGGCCTTTTGCCTGCTGCCCTTATTAGAGGATTCTGCTCATGCCAGGGTGAGGTAGTAAGTTGTATTGTTGTGGGGTAGGGATATTAGGCCCCAATTAGAAGATAACTATACAACTTACTACTTTCCCTGGTGTGTGGCATATTCACACTTAGTCTTAGCAGTGTTGCCTCCATCAGACAAAGTTGTAGATGTTCCTTGGATAATTTGGACTGGAAGAAAAGAGACATGGAAGGGGACAGATGGTGTTTAGGGTGAGGCAGATGTCATTATAAAGTGACTTGTCTTTCATTAATTGGAGCATATAATTATTTTACCTTTGGGCATGAACTCATTTTGCTATTCTTCAACTGTGTAATGATTGCATTTTATTAGTAATAGAACAGGAATGTGTGCAAGGGAATGGAGAGCATACTTTAAGAATTTTGGGCCAGGCGCAGTGGTTCATGCCTGTAATCCCAGCACTTTTGGGAGGCCGAGGCGGGTGGATCACCTGAGGTCAGGAGTTCGAGACCAACCTGGCCAACACGGCGAAACCCCGCCACTACTCAAAATACAAAAATTAGCCAGGCTTGGTGACACTCGCCTGTGGTCCCAGCTACTCAGGAGGCTGAGGCAGGAGAATTGCTTGAACCCAGGAAGTGGAGGCTTCAGTGAGCTGAGAACACGCCACTGCACTCCAGCCTGGGCAACAGAGCAAGACTCTGTCTCAGGAAGAAAAAAAAAGATTTTGAAGGGCTGGACGCAGTGGCTCACGCCTGTAATCCCAGCACTTTGGGAGGCCGAGGTGGGTGGATTGCTAGAGCTTAGGAGTTTGAGACCAGCCTGGGCAACATGGCAAGACCCTGTCTCTACTAAATATACAAAAAATTAGTCAGGTGTGGTGGCACATGCCTGTAGTCTCAGCTACTTGGGAGGCTGAGGTGGGAGGATCACCTGAGCCCGGGAGGTGAAGGCTGCAGTGAGCCATGATTGTGCCACTACACTCCAGCCTGGGCAACAGTGAGACCCTGTCTCCAAAAAAAACCAAATAGAGTTTTGAACGAAATTCTGACCATTTCTTGCTCCAAATAGATGAAGTGGGAGGATCAATAGGATTTTGGTAGTTAGATTTTCTGTGTACCTATAGGTCAGAGACATTTAGCCTCACCCTATATGGCCTGACATCTTCCCCCTTCCACCTGCAGGGCACAGAAAGGATTTTATTCTTAGAATCCACAGAGTCAGAGCTCCAGTTCTTGCATTCTTAGGACAGAGATAGCACTGTGCCTTAACCTTCATCCTTAGTATACCAGACCAGAGATGTTCCTTGGAGTATTTTTGTTGTGCGGATGATCACTGGCTGGGTGGGATACTTATCAGGCCACATTTGCTGATTGGGGTGGCTTCTCTCATCATTGGCTGGTTGCCCCTTAACCACTATTATTGTTCTTTCCGAGAAAGATGGGACGCCTATGCCTGACAGCTACCCAACAACCCCATCTTCAACTGATGCAGCTACATCTGAGTCCAAGGAGACCCTTGGCACTCTGCAATCCTCACAACAGCAACCAACACTCCCAACCCCACCAGCTTTGGGAGAGGTTCCTCAGGAGCTGCAGTCTCCAGCTGGAGAAGGGGGCAGCTCTACACAGCTATTGATGCCTGTAGAGCCAGAGGAATTGGGTCCCACAAGGCCAAGTGGGGAAGCAGAAACAACTCAGATGGAGTTATCCCCAGCTCCCACTATAAGTGAGTAGAATTTCAACATTTGGGGAGGATGAAACAAGAGGGAAGAAAGGATGTCTTTGTAGCTTCTCTTTGCTCTCTTGCTTGAGAGAAATAGTAGGAGTTCAACTTCTCAAATAATAAGATCTCGTCTTGCGCATTCACTTTCTTAAGTGAAGTTGAGGTCCTGAACTGGTGATAGTTGAATGTCTAATGATATTGGTGATGATACCAACAGTTCATTGAGGCAATTACTCTGTTTCTGGGCCATCACCCCAGGCTTATTATTTAAAAACAACTCTCCAGCTGGGTATGATGACTCATAATCCCAGCACTTTGGGAGGCTGAGGCAGGGGGATCATTTGAGCTCAGGAGTTTGAGACCAGCCTGGGCAACATAGTGAGACCCCATCTCTATTGGGGGGAAAAAAAACTCTCCAAAATCGATGGTGTTATTTACATGAGTAAACTGAAACTCAGAAATGAAATAATTAGCCCAAGTCACTCTATAAGTGGTTGAACTAGAATTAAAACCCAGATCTGTCTGACTTTAAAGCTTACTCTCTCCTTCCACAGTTCCCAGGATGGCAAGCATGTCATCCCACACTTAGAGCTCTCCCATTCTCCTGGCAGACACTGTTTATCTCATGACACTATTTCTCACTGGTTTGAAATGGGGCCTGAAAAGTCTTCTCAGCAGTATTTCAACAGGATAAATTGATACCTGCTTGCCATCCCTGCTCTATACCATCTTGCTTGTGAAGTTCTCTGGAGAGACCTTAAGGTGTCAGTTTTTTCTTTCAAGGAACCTTGTTAATTTTATTTTATTTTTATTTATTTATTTTTTGAGAAAAAGTCTCGCTCTGTCACCCAGGCTGCAGTGCAGTGGTGTGGTCTTGGCTCACTGCAACCTCCGCCACCCAGGTTGGAGTGATTGTCCTGCCTCAGCCTCCCAAGTAACTGGGACTACAGGTGCACGCCACCATGCCCAGCTGATTTTTGTATTTTTAGTAAAGATGAGGTTTTGCCATGTTGGCCAGGCTGATCTGGAACTCCTGACCTCAGGTGATCCACCCGCCTCGGCCTCCCAAAGTGCTTGGATTACAGGCATGAGCCACTGCGCCCTACCGAAACCTTGTTTATTTAGAGAACTACAGGGATATGCACGTGCAAGTGGTGCCTGCAGTGAATCAAAGTGAAAAAATCCCTTACCCGGGCTGGGCACGGTGGCTCACACCTGTAATCCAAGCACTTTGGGAGGCCGAGGCAGGTGGATCATGAGGTCAGGAATTCAAGATCAGCCTGGCCAAGATGGTGAAACCCCATCTCTACTAAAAATACAAAAAACTGGCCGGGCGTGGTAGCAGGTGCCTGTAATCCCAGCTCGTCAGGAGGCTGAGGCAGAGAATTGCTTGAACCCAGGAGGCGGAGATTGCAGTGAGCCGAGATTGCGCCACTGTACGCCAGCCTGGGCAACAGAGTGAGACTCCATCCCCCTGCCAAAAAAAAATCCCTTACCTGGATTGCCTAGGGAAGATGTTTCACAGGCATGCCTGGAACACAGTAAATGTTCAAGAATTGATAGAAAGGGCTTCAGCTGAACCTTAGAAATCTCAAAGTGAGATTGAGAGGGGGACAGCAAGGGAGAAGTGAGAAATCTGAGCTGAGATGCCCCTAAGGAAGCAGCCCTATCAAAGACACCTTATCTGTCATTTTGCCCCGGTTCCAGATAGAAACCTAATCTCTCCCTGCGACTTCTTCCTAGCCTCACTTTCCCCAGAGAGAGCTGAGGATTCTGATGCACTGACGGCTGTCAGCAGTCAGCTGGAAGGCTCTCCTATGGATACAAGCAGCCTGGCTTCCTGTACCTTAGAGGAGGCTGTGGGTGACACTTCAGCAGCTGGCAGTTCTGAGCAGCCCAGAGCAGGCAGCTCCACTCCTGGGGATGCCCCACCAGCTGTGGCGGAAGTGCAAGGCAGGAGTGATGGGTCAGGGGAATCTGCCCAGCCACCTGAGGACAGGTAAGCATGTGTGGGCAAAAGAAGGGTAGGATATATTGGAGGGTCTTTCAAAGCACATTTCATACTCGTCAACTAATGGACATGCTTGTTATGCTGGGGAGATAAACCTGGTTTCTGTGAGAAAGGGGTATTGTAGCAGTGTTTTATAAACGAGAAGACATAATACAGACAGCAACCTGAGCATGATTTCCCTCAGCTCCCCACCTGCATCCTCTGAGAGCTCTTCCACCAGAGATTCTGCCGTGGCCATTTCTGGAGCAGATTCCCGAGGAATCCTAGAAGAGCCGTTGCCTTCAACAAGCAGTGAAGAAGAAGATCCCCTTGCGGGTGAGTTCCGTGTATGCCCAGGTCATCCTGGGATTGTTTTGGCTTCTAGTAGCCCTTGGCATGGAAATGCCCACCAGCCAAACAGTTCCATTTAGATGGAGGGCATGTATGTGGGAGAACTGACAATAAGGGGGGGTGCTGGTATGGCATAATGAAACGGGTCCAGCCTTAGGAGTCAAACTGATCTTGGCTCACTCAAATTCCCCCACTCTGCCACTTCTACCTTTTACAACCTAGGGTCATTATTTAATTTCTGTGATCATGAATGATACCGAGGGGGTGATGATATCTGCGTGGTAGGTTATTTATGAAGGGTAAGTAACAGTGCATGCAGTCTAGCAAATAACAAAAGCTGTTCTGAGCCCAGGGAAGGTGGGGTGGGCCTTCTCTGTGTCCCATGTCTTGCAAGCAGTGAAGACATATACACTGGTTTCCCTCAAGGAGTGACATGGGTTTATTTTCTCCAAGTACATATTAGGCACCAATAGAGGTGTGAGAGGCTGGGCGCGGTGGCTCATGCCTGTAATCCTGAAAATTTGGGAAGCAGAGGTCAGAGGATCACTTGAAGCCAAGAGTTTAAGACCAGCCTGGGCAACATAGGGAGACCCCATCTCTACAAAAATATATATGTAAATTAGCCAGGCATTTTGGTGCATGCCTGTAGTCCCAGCTACTCAAGATGCTGAGGCAGGAAGACTTGAGCCCAGGAGCTCAACGCTGCAGTGAGGCAAGGGTTGCACCACTACACTCCAGCCTGGGCAACAGACCAAGACCCCGTCTCAAGCAATTAATAAGGCGTGAATCCCTTTACATGTTATATCTCCCTTCAGGTATCAGTCTCCCTGAAGGTGTGGACCCCTCTTTTCTGGCTGCCCTGCCTGATGACATCCGTCGGGAAGTTCTACAGAACCAGCTAGGCATTCGTCCACCAACCCGGACTGCCCCCTCCACAAATAGCTCAGCGCCTGCAGTGGTGGGGAATCCTGGTGTGACTGAAGTGAGCCCTGAGTTTCTGGCTGCCCTGCCTCCAGCCATTCAGGAGGAAGTATGTGAGCGGGAAGGTGGTGGGGCCAGGCTGCCTGGCAGGAGAAATGCCCTCATTGACTTTTTCTGCTCCATAGGTACTGGCACAGCAGAGAGCTGAGCAGCAGCGACGAGAACTAGCACAGAATGCCAGCTCAGACACCCCTATGGACCCTGTGACCTTCATCCAGACTCTGCCCTCAGACCTGCGCCGTAGTGTCCTAGAGGATATGGAGGACAGTGTGTTAGCTGTGATGCCACCTGACATTGCAGCTGAGGCTCAAGCCCTGAGACGAGAGCAAGAAGCCCGGCAGCGACAGCTCATGCATGAGCGTCTGTTTGGGCACAGTAGCACCTCCGCACTTTCTGCTATTCTCCGAAGCCCGGGTACAGAGGGAGGCAAGTGGGAGGGCTCTGGAAAGCTTTAGCCAGATGAGGCTATGTTTTCTTACCTTTGTATTACCTATATCCAGTTTACACCCTCTCCACAATCTCAGTTTTCTTTTTCTTTCCTTCCAGCTTTCACCAGTCGCTTAAGTGGCAACCGTGGGGTCCAGTATACTCGCCTTGCTGTGCAGAGAGGTGGCACCTTCCAGATGGGGGGTAGCAGCAGCCATAACAGGTACCTTTGTCTATTTTTACCTTACCATATCACCACTCAAGTCTATTAGCCCAGCTCCCTTAGTTTTATAGGTGGAGAAGCTGAAATCCTGACAGGCAGGATGGATGGTCTCTCTAAGCCATTTCCTTGAATAAGTGAGAGAGCCAGATCTTTGGACTCCCCATTCAGAAAACTACACCTTTTGGTTAGTCTTGCTACCAAAGACCACAATCGCAAAAGCAGGCCGGCAGCAGGTGCTAACTATGGTTTTAACAAGAAGGAACACCACTTGTCTCCCATGCAAGTAGTAAAACAACTAACCACCTGCCTTGAGTTTGTAACACCTAGGCTAAGGAAGTATAGAGGAGTGAGTTAGCCAGGCTAAAACAGAGTGGGCCTGACATGCCAAAATGTGAAAGGAGTGATTGGTTCCTACAAGGCCACAAACTCCTGGTAGTCTAGAGAAGGCAGAAACTAGCATTGTCTCCTAGACTTAGGTATGGTCAGATTTTACCAGTCGATGGATGATACCTGGGCTGGAATCTGTGCTGTCTTCTCAGTCGCCGTGTGATGTAGGGCAAGTCACTTAACCTGTTTGAGCCTCTTGTTTATCATCTCAAAAATGGGTGGTTCTCGGCCAGTTGTCGTGGCTCACACCTATAATCCCAGCACTTTGGGAGGCTGAGGCAGGTGGATCACTTGAGTCCAGGAGTTCAAGACCAGCCTAGGCAACATGGCAAACCCAATCTCTACTAAAAATACAAAAAGTAGTCGGGTGTGGTGGCACGCACTAGTAATCCCAGCTACTCAGGAGGCTGAGGCACGAGAATCACTTGAATCCTAGGGGGTGGAGGTTGCAGTGAGCCGATATCACGCCACTGCACTCCAGCCTGGGTGACAGAGCGAGACTCCATCTCAACAAAAAGCTGGTGGGGGTGGGGGGCTTGATTCTCTAAGCTGTACAGCAGCCCTGAAAGGATGATGTACAGTCATTGTAAAGTGCCTGGTACATAGTAGACACCCAAGAGGGCAGCTGTTACTATGAAGAGCCCTTGGACTGGACACCCACCTTTCTCAAGCCTCCTTGGAGATACCTAGCTCATTCCCCTCCCCCATTCTTATGCCTAATCCCAGAGCTCTAGCCACTGAAGTGTTACCCAAAAACCATGTTCTGTTTCCAGGCCTTCTGGCAGTAATGTAGATACTCTCCTCCGCCTCCGAGGACGGCTCCTTCTGGACCACGAAGCCCTTTCTTGTCTCTTGGTCCTACTTTTTGTGGATGAGCCAAAGCTCAATACTAGCCGTCTACACCGAGTACTGAGAAATCTCTGCTACCATGCCCAGACCCGCCACTGGGTCATCCGCAGTCTGCTCTCCATCTTGCAGCGCAGCAGTGAGAGTGAGCTATGCATTGAAACACCCAAACTCACTACAAGTGAGGAAAAGGGCAAAAAGTCGAGCAAGAGCTGTGGGTCAAGTAGCCATGAGAACCGTCCCCTGGACCTGCTACACAAGATGGAGTCGAAGAGCTCCAACCAGCTTTCCTGGCTCTCAGTATCCATGGATGCAGCCCTAGGCTGCAGGACTAATATATTTCAGATCCAGCGTTCAGGGGGGCGTAAACATACCGAGAAGCATGCAAGCGGTGGCTCCACCGTCCACATCCATCCCCAAGCTGCTCCTGTTGTCTGCAGACACGTTTTGGATACACTCATTCAATTGGCCAAGGTGAGGGTTTCAAACCCAACTCCTGGGGATGGAAGAAGGGTGGCAGCAAGAGCCTGGGTGAAAGTTGAACACTAAGCAGGCTAGCGTGTCTTTTTGCTCTTATTTTAAGTGTTGAGCCCTGTATTGTTTCTAGGGGATTGTCCTATATATTTCTGGGGGTTTTTCTTCATTCTTTTCCATTTTTATGTATGTCTTATTTAGTCATCAAAACAACTGGGCTGTATGATTCCTGTTTTACAGATGAAGAACCTGAGATTCAGAACATTTTATTCATTTTGTCTTACGATTAGAAAGTGATGGAGCTGGACCTAGAATTTAGTGTTCTTTCAATAATAAGCATTGCTGCCATCTATCAAAGGCCTGCCTTGTGCCAGGCACTGTGCAAAATACATCATGTCGTTTAATCTCCAACAACTTTGCAAGGAAGTGTAGTTATCATCTCCATTTTATAAGTGCGAGACTAAAGCTCAGGAAAAGTTTGCTCGTGAGTCTGTATTGCTACAAAGCCCTCATTCATTTCTCTAGGCTGCTTTACTGTCTGTTGGATAAAACTCTTATATGACATATCCGCCAATATTTACCAAAATTGTCTGAAGGAGTCTGGGAACCAGTTGTCTTTTCCCTATCAGGAAGGCTCATCCTCTGTGAAGACGTCCTAGACCAAGCCTTGTCCTCCTTTTCCCGGCAGGTATTTCCCAGCCACTTCACACAGCAGCGGACCAAAGAAACAAACTGTGAGAGTGATCGGGAAAGGGGCAATAAGGCCTGTAGCCCATGCTCCTCACAGTCCTCCAACAGTGGCATTTGCACAGACTTCTGGGACTTATTGGTAAAACTGGACAACATGAATGTCAGCCGGAAAGGCAAGAACTCCGTGAAGTCAGTGCCAGTGAGCGCTGGCGGTGAGGGGGAAACCTCTCCATACAGCCTCGAGGCCTCTCCACTGGGGCAGCTCATGAACATGTTGTCACACCCAGTCATCCGCCGGAGCTCTCTCTTAACTGAGAAGCTCCTCAGACTCCTTTCTCTCATCTCAATTGCTCTCCCAGAAAACAAGGTGTCAGAAGCACAGGCTAATTCTGGCAGCGGTGCTTCCTCCACCACCACTGCCACCTCAACCACATCTACCACCACCACCACTGCCGCCTCCACCACGCCCACACCCCCTACTGCACCCACCCCTGTCACTTCTGCTCCAGCCCTGGTTGCTGCCACGGCTATTTCCACCATTGTCGTAGCTGCTTCGACCACAGTGACTACCCCCACGACTGCTACCACTACTGTTTCAAGTAAGTGTGGATGTAGACTGGGAGCTGTGGGGTATATACTGTGGCACCCACTTCACCCCCTTTTCCATCCAGATAGTTCTCCCTCAGTGATAGCAATCAGCTTGGTTTGTGTTTGTGAGAGCAGAATGTGTTCATTCTCATCCTCATCTGTCCCAGTTCTCTCGCTCTGTCTCCCTCCATCCCCGTCTCTCTGTGTGTCTCTCTTTCTCTCTCTCCCCTGCCTCTCACACACACACTCTTTTGAAGGTCAGCAGGCATTCACTGAATGTAGCTTCCCTAGGCTAGGCACCAGAAGGAGGAAAGAAAGTTAAGTTCCATCCTCAGGGAATTCCCAGCCTTTACAGTTGTGTTGAGGGAGCCAGTTCTCATGGGAAATAGTTCAAGGGCAGGCAGGATACAGTGTGATTCAGAGTAACCAGATCATCCCAGGAAATAAAGGTAATGAGCCCTGCCACAGATTAGTAAGAAAGAATTATCTGAAGAAGTAGGTTTTAAAGAATAGAGTGGGCCATGATGGTGGGGGAATAGTTGGAAGAAATGCCTGGGGTTTCTTTTTCAGCTTAGAAGTTACAGTCATAAGAGTCCTCTTTGAGTTTATGGTGAGACGTGATTGTGCCACTGCATTCTAGCTTGGGCAACAGAGCAAGACCGTGTCTGTAATAAAAAATAAAAAGCCTTTATCATCCCAAGTCATTTAGATTTGCCTTTGGTGGGTGGGTTTTCTTTTTCAGTACTTTCCCATTTTGAAGCCCTGGGCAATTCAGCGATTCCTTGATTTTGTCACTTAGTCCCTGGCTTGTGAGTTTCAGAGAGGCTTACAGTGTTCTGTCTGTTTCCTCAAAGTTTCTCCCACTACTAAGGGCAGCAAATCTCCAGCGAAGGTGAGTGATGGGGGCAGCAGCAGTACAGACTTTAAGATGGTGTCCTCTGGCCTCACTGAAAACCAGCTACAGCTCTCTGTAGAGGTGAGTCCAAGCTCTTCTGATCTGCTAAGACTTGGGGAGAAAGGATAAACAGGGTAGATAATGATTTTGTTCTCAGGCTGGGGCTTACTCCTTCTGTCTTCTTTTTCTCAGGTGTTGACATCCCACTCTTGTTCTGAGGAAGGCTTAGAGGATGCAGCCAACGTACTACTGCAGCTCTCCCGGGGGGACTCTGGGACCCGGGACACTGTTCTCAAGCTGCTACTGAATGGAGCCCGCCATCTGGGTTATACCCTTTGTAAACAAATAGGTAATAGCAGGAGTAAAGCATTTTCTCTTTCTGAAGGTTTCCACTTAGGTGCTTCCTCTTTCTGGAATCCTTTCCTGAATCCCCAAGCTGAATCAGATACCTCCATATCCCTATAACACAGCCTCCATGCTCCCTCTGTCGTAACACAGATTACCCTGGGTTATCATCTGTTTTCCCCTGCTCAGTTGTTTGAAAGCAAGGCTGGGTTTGTCTCCTCATCCCCGCTGCCCGGCACACAGTGGTGCTTAATGAAGGGAAAAGAGAACACATGGGAACAGCAGTGCCTCCTTTCTTCTCCATGCTGGGCACTCGTAAGAGCCCCATGATAAGACAGCTGAGGCAGCTTCACCCCTTCAAAGTATGTGCCTACACTGCATTCAGCCTCAGGAATTATAGAGTCAGAATAGTACTCTCTGCTTTTGTGTAATTTTGAGGGTACAAAAATTCTAAGAACAGTTACAAATTACCTCGTTTCTATCATCTTCCTCCCTGTTTTACTGAGAAGAAAGCCAAAACCCAGGGTGATAAAGTGATTGGACCAAGGAGTACAGCCAGGTTTTCTTTCAACATAGAGTCTGTCTACCCTGTCCCACCCTCATCCCAATCATGAGTCTCCCTAGATCTTGGCTACATACTTAGTGTTCTCTCTCCTTCACCCCCATGTCCCTAAGTCTGGGGTGATAGGAGAGTTGGTTGGCCTGTATAACTCAGGGTGTTCTTTGCTGCATGAAAATTACAACGTTCTTCCAGAAAGAATTTGGCCTCTGACCTTTCTCTCTTGGCTGCCACCATCTATTCCACACCTATGGGCCAGGCACTGTCTAGGCACTCTACCATATAATTATCTCTTAATTCTCACAGCAACCTTGTGAGGTTAGGCAGTAATATTCCCATCCCAGTATTAATATTGGTTAGCAAATTGGGCAAGGGGTCAAGAAATTTGCCTGAAACCACCACAGAACCTCAGTAATTTTGAGAGATATATGGGATTTCAACCATGGTCTGTTTAGCTCCAGAGGAGATACTGTTTCTCTTCTACATGAAACTCATTTCATGCAGATTCAGCAGATCCCTGTGGCCATAGTTAAATTGGTAGTCCCAGGTGACGGTTCGTGGACACGCATAATAAGCTGAACAGAGCACGATTCCAGCTCGCTCTAGGTTCTCTGCAGCTGAGCAATGAAGAGTGGCCTAAGCAGGTGTCTTAGAGAGATTTGGCTTTTAGCCACTTTACCAGGGGAGTCTCTGAACACTTGCTGACTCCTCTGCCTGCTCAGGTACCCTGCTGGCCGAGCTGCGGGAATACAACCTCGAGCAGCAGCGGCGAGCCCAATGTGAAACCCTCTCTCCTGATGGCCTGCCTGAGGAGCAGCCACAGACCACCAAGCTGAAGGGCAAAATGCAGAGCAGGTGGGTGGTAGCCACCCTTTGGCTGGGGGCTTGAATCTGGGATATTCTGGAAGATGGCTCTTGCTGGTTTCCTGGTCTTTTTTATTTCTCTGGGTGATTTTCGTATCTTTCCTATACACACTTGACCCATTTTTTTCTACTTCCTACTTGGAAGATTTCCTTCTGAGTTTCCTTACCCCTCTGGTTGACACCAGGAAGCCTTGCTTGCTTTGGGTGTTTATACTTTGATGCTGTCAATATACGCAAGCCACCTCTACACTATCCAGGTTTGACATGGCTGAGAATGTGGTAATTGTGGCATCTCAGAAGCGACCTTTGGGTGGCCGGGAGCTCCAGCTGCCTTCTATGTCCATGTTGACATCCAAGACATCTACCCAGAAGTTCTTCTTGAGGGTACTACAGGTCATCATCCAGCTCCGGGACGACACGCGCCGGGCTAACAAGAAAGCCAAGCAGACAGGCAGGCTAGGTATGGAACTAGAGTGTCCAGTTGAGGGGAAGGGTTGGTGGCGGTAAAGCCAGATTCCTTGGAGGTGCAGGACTTAACGGCCTGTCTCCTTCCTGTTTGACCTTTCCAAAAGGAAAATGATTATCCTTTTTTCAGAATGTTGATGGCTGCATTCTACATCTCATTCAAGCTATCTGCGTAGGAAATTCATTAGGGGGAGTGGGAATTAAGGGGGAGTGGAAATCTGGCAGGGAAGTTGGGGGCCAGCCTTTTGCTGAACAAGACTTAACTCACTAGGTGCATCTCCTTTCTGCTTCCTTGGTCATTTCTAACTAAGCCGTGGCTTGACAAATCATTTTCCCTACCTCTTTCCTCCTGTCCCACAGAACCCTCTCGCACAAAACCATCCGTCTGTCTAGCATCATGCCCCCTGCCCTTATCTGTAATGGTAAATCTTAGCGCCTGATGATGAGCACTCTGAAGCTTCCTGAGCTAAAGCTCAAAAGACCTCAGCAAGATGCCCTGTGGCAGCCCAGGAGATAGGAGAGAGAATATTGGGCTTTCCCTCTTCCTATATTTTATATCTTGCCTTCCTCTTTCTCTTTCTCCCAGGTTCCTCCGGTTTAGGCTCAGCTAGCAGCATCCAGGCAGCTGTTCGGCAGCTGGAGGCTGAGGCTGATGCCATTATACAAATGGTACGTGAGGGTCAAAGGGCGCGGAGACAGCAACAAGCAGCAACGGTTAGCATGATGCCTGTGGCCCCTCATTCATTTGTCTCTCCACTCATCCCCCCACCATGTCATCAGTGGGGTTTCATTGCCTTTACCTTGTATGCTTTTGCATTAAGTTTGCTATATGAATGCTTCTGGACAAAAGGGTTACTTTCTGTTGGTGTTTTCCTATTTGTTGATTGGTTTGTTGGTTTGATTTGATTTAAAGCTTGGCCATCATACCCCACTCCCAGCTATCCAGTCAACAGTGGCGCTTTTGCAAACTGCCTGATGCTAAGTGTTGTCTGGTTTCTGAGGGGTTATGGGGTGAAGTTTTTTTTCAGTCCCATGGAACAATGCAGGTACATCAGAAACATCTCAGGAATCCTACCATTGAAAGTCCCCCAAGCTTGGTACATATCCCACACAGCCACTTCTGTCTGTGGCTGCTCCCTCCACCCTGCCCTCTGCCTTTATTTTCCATAATCCCTTGGCACCTAGGCACTCAGGCACTTTTAGGAGGAGACCTTCAGGTACTTAAGTAGCCAGCTCAGTGTTGGGGTCCCGGCATTGAGTGGCTGCAGTAAAAGCCTGGCATCACATGTGTATGCTGTGGCACTCCCTCATTGTTTTCCTGTCCTTGCAACATGTAAGTTACCTTTCCAAGATCCAAGAAAGGTATCCTAAGACCCGATATTTCTTTGCGTATAATTACTATTATACAGTATGGTTTTATTGAGTAGGCAGGGAAAAGCCTTGAACTTAGGGGCAGTGACTCCAGGAAGGTAGAAAGGGAAAATAAAGCTGTTATTCTGGAGTATTTTTTCTGCCGAGTCTCTTTCCCATTACCCGAAAAGATGTCGGCTTTTTAAATAATCCCACTCATGAGAGGTTGCTCTAATTCTCCTATTATTTCCCCTTTTGTGAGCAAAGAGAAACAAAGAGCAGACCTACCTTCCACCCATCTGAATTTTTTATACACATACACACACACACACACACACACACACAACAGAAGAAGACTTGAAGTCTATATACAGGAGGCTAGTTCTGACTGGTCACAGGTCTGGATTGTAGACTGTAGGAAATGTAGGCATCCAAGGAGCTATTGGGAAAAGCTTACAAAACACAGTGGAGAAAAGCAGAAGAGTTGGGAAAGGCATCCTTTTGTCCTGGATAGCTACAGTTTTCCCCACCCAAATATGGGAAGCTTCTTTGCAAGCTCAATGTATGAGAAGTGGAAGGGCCAACCTCTAGCCTGTCTCTAAGGAAAGCAGAGTTGCACCCTTATGTGATTTTTGTCTCCCTTTTATCCAGTCGGAGTCTAGCCAGTCAGAGGCGTCTGTCCGGAGGGAGGAATCACCCATGGATGTGGACCAGCCATCTCCCAGTGCTCAAGATACTCAATCCATTGGTCAGTACTACTTCCTGTTTCCAGCCGAGCAAAAGGGATAGCCAGTCTTCTGGAATGTCTGCTGAATCCCCTGCTCCCAGCATATATAAGCCCAGTGTTTTCCCATTTGTTCCAGTAAACCCTGGTTTCTGTAAATGATGACAGGTGTTTGACAACCAAGGCACACTTTTCTTTCCTGTAGTAAAGGAAAGAAAATGGTGGGATATCATGCATTCAGACAGCATGTTTTTGTGGGGTTTTCTCTTGTTGTGGTGGTTGTTTTTGAGACAGTCTCCCTCTGTCGCCAGGCTGGAATGCAGTGGCACGATGTCTGCTCACTGCAACCTCTGCCTCCTGGGTTCAAGCAATTCTCCTGTCTCAGCCTCCCAAGTAGCTGGGATTACAGGCGCCCACCACCACACCTGGCTAGTTTTTGTATTTTTTTTAGTAGAGACGAGTTTTGCCATGTTGGCCAGGCTGGTCTCAAACTCCTGACCTCAGGTGATCCACCTGCCTTGGCCTCCCAGAGTGTTAGAATTACAGGCATGAGCCACTGCGCCCAGCCCAGCATGTGTTTTAAATCTTTTGTTTTATTATTGAGGCAGGGTCTTTCTCCATCATCTAAGCTAAGATACAGTAACATAGTCATAGCTCACTGCAACCTCAAACTTCTGAGCTCAGTCGATCCTCCTGCCTTGGCTATCTGAGTAGCTGGGACTGTAAGGGACAGGCCACCATGCCCAGCTAATTTTTTTTATCTTTGTAGAAATGGAGTCTCACTATGTTGCCCAGGCTGGTCTTGAACTCCTGGCCTCAAGCCATCCTCTCACTTCAGTCTCCCATGTCTTCTTTCTTTCTTTTTTGTTTTTTGAGACAGAGTCTAGCTCTGTCTCCCAGGGTGGAGTGCAGTGGTGCAATCTCGGCTCACTGCAACCTCCGCCTCCTGGATTCAAGTGATTCTCCTGCCTCAGCCTCCCAAGCAGCTGGGATTACAGGCGCCTGCCACCATGCCTGGCTAATTTTTTTTTGTATTTTTAGTAGAGACAGGGTTTCGCCATATTGGCCAGGCTGATTTCAAACTCCTGACCTCAAGTGATCCACCTGCCTCGGCCTCCCAAAGTGCTGGGATTACAGGCATGAGCCACGGCCGACCAGCCTTAGTCTCCCGTGTTTTAAATCTTGGCTCCCCCATTTACTGCTTCTGGGACCTGAGGCAAACCGCTTTGTTAGGTTTCCTTGTTTAAAATAGGAATGTTCAGTTGTTAGGATTAAATGAGTTAAAACATGTATAGTGGTTAGAGAAGCACACGATGAATGCTATTGTTAGCAGCATTTCTCAAAGTCAGTCATACATAGAATACATTTTGGCACCCTCGTAACACATTCCCATGGAATAGTATTCTTGTAGGACAACCATTGTTATCCTATCTTTCATCAGGATTTGGGGAGATAGATATTATTCTCGTGTTCTGTATTCACCTTCTTTTACCTAAGGTCATATGATTTGCAAGTACCGGAGCCAGGATTCAAACCTAAGGCTGTCAGAACCTTGAAGAATAGTCAGGATTTGGGTAAAGGATGAACAGCAAAGGTCAGGAAGAAACCTAAGCAGGGCCAGGTGTATGGGGATCGGGGGTTGATGAGAAAACAGTCACTTACTCCCCACCCAGAAGATGGGGTTGTGTCTTGCTGCTTAGCTACTGAGCAGAGGTTAGAATAAGCCCCCAGTGAGTATCAGGAAAAGTACCAGCCATGGGATTCCATCTGTCATACCATGGCTTCTCAGGGTTTTAAACTGCCCCAGGACAAGATGACTAATTTAGAAGGCATTAGAAGGCCGGGCGTGGTGGCTCACGCCTCTAATCCCAGCACTTTGGGAGGCCAAGGCAGGTGGATCACGAGGTCAGGAGTTCAAGACCAGCCTGACCAACGTGGTGAAACCAAGTCTCTACTAAAAATACAAAAATCAGCCGGGCATGGTGGCTTGTGCCTGTAATTCCAGCTACTCAGGAGGCTGAGGCTGGAGAATCGCTTGAACCCGGGAGGCGGAGGTTGCAGTGAGCCAAGGTCGCACCACTGCACTGCAGCCTGGGCGACAGAACAAGACTGTCTCAGGGAAAAAAAAAAAAAAGGCATTAGACTTAAGGTTAGAAAGATTTAGTTTGATGTCCTGGTGCTGTCTTCCTCAGAAACCAAAATGAGGAAAAGACAGCCTACTTTCCAAGGCCAGCTGTCAGAATTCAATGACAATAGTGTCCTAAAACGTCCTGTGTAAACTGGAAGGCAACCATCCAAAGCTCCACTGTTGTTACATTACCCTGAAATAATCCACAGATTCTCTTGAAACTAGTGAGGCAGTGACTAGACTAGCACTGTCTGGATCTGCAGTAGCACCTGTGGCTTTTGAGCACCTTAAATGTGGCTGGCGCAACTGAGGAACCAGATTCATTATTTTATTTATTCTGTTTAATGTAAATGCCATCCAGTGCAGGTCCTAGACCTTGTTTCAGATGTTGCTCGGTGAGTACCACTCAGTGGCCAGTGGTCCCCTCTACTTGTTCTGTATATTAGTTGGTGCGTGTGGTCTAGAAAGATCTAAGCAGAAGGGAAATTTTGAAGACTTTCTGACTCTCTTCTGTGTGCCCTCCAGCCTCCGATGGAACCCCACAGGGGGAGAAGGAAAAGGAAGAAAGACCACCTGAGTTACCCCTGCTCAGCGAGCAGCTGAGTTTGGACGAGCTGTGGGACATGCTTGGGGAGTGTCTAAAGGAACTAGAGGAATCCCATGACCAGCATGCGGTGCTAGGTGAGTTGTGTCCTAAAGGCCCAGGTCCCAACCCAGTGGTCTGCTCTGGGGCCCTTCCTGCCAGCTTGTTTTTCTTCCTTCCAGGTTACTCCTCTCCCTCAGTGTCTCTGTAATGAGAATTCAAAAGAGAAGTGTTTTTTCTCTGACTTCAGTATAAAAAAGATTGACCTTCTCTTTTAATAGTTGGTGTCTTTCACTTTATAGACAAGGGGAATCTTTATAACTGGTTAGCTATCCCATTTTTCTTTGGCTTCAAGGAAGTTCCTCTGTGACTTGATTCTACCATATTTCCCTGCAAGTTCTCATTGTTTTTTTTTTTTTTTTTTTTTTTAATCAGAAATGAGGTCTCACTATGTTGCCCAGGCTGATCTCAAACTGCTGGGCTCAAGCAATTTTCCCACCTCGGCCTCCCAAAGTGCTGGAATCATAGGTGTGAGCCACCACACCTAGCCTAGTTTTCACTATTTCTTCTTCCTTATTTATTTTTATAATTTGTTTATGATGGCAAAGAGGTTTGCATGTTGAAGTTTGCAGAGTAAAATGTTACTTCTCCATCATTCCTAACCCTAGTGCTACAGCCTGCTGTCGAGGCCTTCTTTCTGGTCCATGCCACAGAGCGGGAGAGCAAGCCTCCTGTCCGAGACACCCGTGAGAGCCAGCTGGCACACATCAAGGACGAGCCTCCTCCACTCTCCCCTGCCCCCTTAACCCCAGCCACGCCTTCCTCCCTTGACCCATTCTTCTCCCGGGAGCCCTCATCTATGCACATCTCCTCAAGCCTGCCCCCTGACACACAGAAGTTCCTTCGCTTTGCAGGTACGGGGAACTTTTAGGCTGCCAGGTGTAGAAGGCTTCATTTTAAACAGGATTGTTTCATACAGTTAATCCTTAGTTGATGAGAGAGAGAGAGAGAGAGTGTGTGTGTGTGTGAGAGAGTGTGTGTGTGTGTGTGTGTGTGTGTGTGTGTGTGTGTGTGTACATACACACACCCGTGCACGTAAACCCTGCATGGTTTCCCTTGGCCTCAGGATACTCAGGTTTAGAATAGAAATGCTCAGATTCACGTTCACACCTCAAGGGTTGGCCCTTGGTTTTGACTAGTCCTTTTAGAGCCCTGAAATAAGGAAGAGGAAGGAAGAGAGAGTTGCTAGCTGGTTGGCTGTCTTACAGCTTCTGGGGCAGATGATGTGCTTAATTCCTGCTGTCACTTCTCCCCTCAGAGACTCACCGCACTGTGTTAAACCAGATCCTACGGCAGTCCACGACCCACCTTGCTGATGGGCCTTTTGCTGTCCTGGTAGACTACATTCGTGTCCTCGACTTTGATGTCAAGCGCAAGTATGTGTCCTGGATATTCGGGGGTAGAGGGGTGGTGAGAACTCCCCAAATGGTAACTCGCCTCTGAAGTTACTCTTGAGGCCACAAATTTCCTTTGGTGACAGCACTTGGAATGGTGGTGGTGGGGAGGGAAGAGACAGCTGTAGCATTGATGGCCATCATACCTAAATACTCCTGGGCTTCTCCACCCCATCTGCATTTTTCATCAGCAAAACAGAGTCACATGATTTTTGAACCACACAATTTCTAAAGTTCTGTTCCATCCGTTGGGGGTAGTACAGGAGGCACAGGTGGCCATAGTACACACACAGCAGGGTTCCAGGGGCTTCCACAACACTCCTGGAGTCATCCCTATGCCTCTCCTTCTCCTCGTGCATGTATACATGCTTACCTGCTTGTGGCAGAAATCACATGTCACAGTCTTTGTGGGCCCTTACTCAGTGGAGGTAAGGAAAATTTAGAGTTGGTAATGAGTGATCTACCTCTCCCAACTACTGGGCATTTCCCAAGCAGGTGTGGAGCAGAGATCAAAGTGTTTGGAGGATAGAAGGAGCATCATTGTGGGTCTTCTTCCTAACCACACAAACAAATTTGTTCTGCCACCCTTAATCCTATCTTCCTTGCTTTTCTACCTCCCAAGATATTTCCGCCAAGAGCTGGAGCGTTTAGATGAGGGGCTCCGGAAAGAAGACATGGCTGTGCATGTCCGTCGTGACCATGTGTTTGAAGACTCCTATCGTGAGCTGCATCGCAAATCCCCCGAAGAAATGAAGAATCGATTGTAAGGGCCCAGGAACGGAGAAAAGATGGCGGGTGGGAGGTGGGGCCTCCTGCACAGTAGCGATGGCTTGCTCTAGCCTCAAATTTAGGGAGGTGCTGCCCTCCCTAATAGGAATTCCCCATAGGAATCTGGTTTTAGATAATCTTACTGAGTTGTCTCCTATCTTCTGGGCCTGCCCTGCTGGCTGGCCCTTTAGCTAAGCTACCCAACAATTCCCAGACAGACAGGAAAGTCTTTGGTGTTTATAAGGATATACCTGCTGGCTTTGCAATGAGAGCTTTAATATTGCTATACTAGGAATGACCATGTATGAGTGGCCTCCACCAAACTGGTAACTGCTCACTGGTGATTCTGAAGCCACCTAGAGGAGATCAGCAGTTTGTAATACTGAGCGTAGGAGCTGATGAGATGAAAGACCTATTGGAGTTGTTTAATGATTCCTCCCCATCTCTTGTGGTGTGGGCTCTCCAACTGTGTAATCACAAGAAGTCAGGGAGTCTCCCTAGACAGACTGTATGCCATGTTCTTCCACCACCAAATACCTTTAGAGAATTTGGACTCTGGGCTTATCCCTCTCTAATACCACTTTTCTCCCCTCCCCACTTCACCTAAGCAAGGCCTCATTTATTTCTCTGATACCTTTCCTATTGGTGTTTTCTGGAATATCTGTTAACCTTGACTATTTTGGGACATCTCCTCTGTCAGTGGTGCTTTTGTTTGCTCCCAGATCTCCACCCCATTTCTGGGCTGTCCTGGCACTCTCTGTTTACCTCTTCATCTGACACTGCACTCCCCAGACACTGCTTCACAGTCTCTCACTCACACAAATGACTGGATGTATCCTGGGTTTTCTGCACAGCTCTTTTCTGCTTCTGCTTTCTTATGCAGGTATATAGTATTTGAAGGAGAAGAAGGGCAGGACGCTGGCGGGCTCCTGCGGGAGTGGTATATGATCATCTCTCGAGAGATGTTTAACCCTATGTATGCCTTGTTCCGTACCTCACCTGGTGATCGAGTCACCTACACCATCAATCCATCTTCCCACTGCAACCCCAACCACCTCAGCTACTTCAAGTTTGTCGGACGCATTGTGGCCAAAGCTGTATATGACAACCGTCTTCTGGAGTGCTACTTTACTCGATCCTTTTACAAACACATCTTGGGCAAGTCAGTCAGGTGAGGATGAGGCATAGTCCTGGGACTGTCTTCAGTCCTGGGGGTCTGGTCTTTTTGTGTCCCATCCTTGTGCTCCTTCTTCCCCCCCACTCGCAAACCATGACCCTGTATAATTGTGTTTTTCTAGATATACAGATATGGAGAGTGAAGATTACCACTTCTACCAAGGTCTGGTTTATCTGCTGGAAAATGATGTCTCCACACTAGGCTATGACCTCACCTTCAGCACTGAGGTAGGTCAGGAAATCCTAATCACAGCACATCCCAGCCAATCTGGAAGATCCATTCCAGGTTCACCTTAGAACTAGCACTGCGTGACCTTCTCATAGTTCTAAGGAAGCATCTTGACTTCTTAAAGCTGTAGCAGGTGTTTGTGAGTGACATCACAAACAGGAAAACCAGAATTTGCAGGCCATTTCCTAGTTTCACCTTTATAAAAAAAAAAAAAACTCCAGTACATAATTCCTCATTCCCAAGGGTAGGTCTTTGTAGAAAAATCGTACAAATGTAAGTGGGGGGAAAATGAAGGCAATTAAGGTTACTCTTCTCCTAAATTCTTTTCCTAAGAGATTACATTCCGTTACGTATGTTAGCCATTCCCTTTTCCCTTTTACCACTGATAGTTGCCTTACTCTCTTCTGCCTTTTTTGTGGGTCTTAGAGCCAAAGAGTATTTTCCTCTTTCCTACCCAAAGCCTTTCCCTATAAGGGGAGTTGCGAGCTATGAGTAGTAGAAAAAGTCACTGTTTTGTATGGACTTGCCTCATCTCTCTGCCCAGGACATGGCAAGGGGTTTAGGGTGTGTTCCTAGGTATCTAATCCCATCCTAGACGAAGTCTGATATGTATGATTGGTGTTTTGGTTGTTCTAGGTCCAAGAGTTTGGAGTTTGTGAAGTTCGTGACCTCAAACCCAATGGGGCCAACATCTTGGTAACAGAGGAGAATAAGAAGGAGTATGTACACCTGGTATGCCAGATGAGAATGACAGGTAGGGGAAATGTTCCTAGACCTCTAGTTGCTCAATATGAGAAGAGGTATAAAAAATTAGCCAAGTGTGGCAGCGTGCGCCTGTAGTCCCAGCTACTCGGGAGACTGAGACAGAAGAATTGCTTGAACCCGGGAGGTGGAGTTTGCAGTGAGCTGAGATCCCACCACTCTTCTCCAGCCTGGGCAACAGAGTGAGACTCCATCTCAAAAAAAAAACAAAAAAAACCCAGCTTAACTTCACTGGGCACAGTGGCTCACACTTGTAATCCTAGCACTTTGGGAGGCTGAGGCAGGAGGATAGCTTGAGCCCAGGGGGTTGAGACTAGCCTGGGCAGAATTAACCAGTTGTGGTGGTGCATGCCTGTAGTCCCAGCTAACAGTGGTAGATGGGAGCCAGATGGGGGATCTCTGACCTCTACGGTTGTGTGAGTTTAGAAGTCATTTGGCTTTTTGGTTATCTCACCAGGAGCCATCCGCAAGCAGTTGGCGGCTTTCTTAGAAGGCTTCTATGAGATCATTCCAAAGCGCCTCATTTCCATCTTCACTGAGCAGGAGTTAGAGCTGCTTATATCAGGACTGCCCACCATTGACATCGATGATCTGAAATCCAACACTGAATACCACAAGTACCAGTCCAACTCTATTCAGGTGAGCTGCTGCTGGCATCCCTTCTCATATGGTCCTCTTACCCTAGGCAACGCTAGTTTGTGTGATACCAAATAAACCAGTAGTACTCTTAGAGGAAGTTGCATGTAGAAGACAGTCTACCTATATCTAACTCTTTGTTCTCCTGAAGCATAGCAGACTTCTCTTGGCCGTCTTATGAATGAAAGGAGCTAAAGCTCATCCCACAGAAGGGACTTGCCTCAGATACCAAGTCCAGTCCTGTTTCCTAGATTCCATCCCCTCCACCCTGCTTCTAGGAGCTTTCTACCTAACACTGGCTTCATGGGTCCCTTCCTACAGATCCAGTGGTTCTGGAGAGCATTGCGTTCTTTCGACCAAGCTGACCGTGCCAAGTTCCTCCAGTTTGTCACGGGTACTTCCAAGGTACCCCTGCAAGGCTTTGCTGCCCTCGAAGGCATGAATGGCATTCAGAAGTTTCAGATCCATCGAGATGACAGGTCCACAGATCGCCTGCCTTCAGCTCACACATGGTAAAAGGAAGGGTTTGTTTCTCCTTTTCAGTGCTTAGGTTGAGCTTGCATACTTGATGTTTTCAGGACCCTACCCAAGATTGGGAACGCAAATGTGGCTGAGTCCTGGACCTTGGGTAACTCACAATTTGGTGTTTCTATGGAGGTGATGTCTGAGATGAGATGTGCTAGACACAGTGGAGGCTGGGGAGACACTGTCAGGTAAACAGCACCACAAGAGAGCATGGTGTATTCCAGGGCCAGCGTGACTGGAGCAAGGAGGAGTTGCAGGGAGCAAAAGTCTAAAGAGCTCAGCAGAGGTCCGATTACCAGTGACTCTGAAAACCTCCTTCAAGTTTGCACTTTAGCCTATGGGCGAGTGAGGCCAGGGTGTTTAAGGAGGAGTGACAGGGTCAGATTTTTGGTTTTGGTGCCTGATGGCCAGTTTGGGAGCCAGATAAAGGGGGATATACTGGGCTGAGACAAGATTGGGAGTCATCAAGAAGCAGGGAGTTGGTTTCTTCAGGGAGGGGAGGGGCTGGTGGGCACCATGGGAACACACAGATTTGGTTATCTGTCATCCCTCACCACAAACTGATCTTTCTTCTTTCCTTAGTTTTAATCAGCTGGATCTGCCTGCCTATGAGAGCTTTGAGAAGCTCCGCCACATGCTACTGTTGGCTATCCAGGAGTGCTCTGAAGGCTTTGGGCTGGCCTAATAAGGCCCTGCCCAACTCTGTGGGGTTTTTTTTTACCATTGTTGGACCTGGGGAGGGGGGAGTTAAAAAAAGAACCAGAAAGAACTTGTCAAAAACCAATAAATGAAATCCACCAACTCACCGTGTGTGTCCCAGCTGCCCCATCTTCCCCAGCGCATACCTGTTCCTCTTCTCATTCTTTCCCCGCCGCCTGTTTCCTCACCTTCTCTCCCCTTTCCATGCCGTCCATGATCCCCACCCCATGTGTTTTAAAAAGGCAGTAGCCTTTGCAGGGACCTGTCTGTCCCAACTGTTTGAACAGTGTGCTCCTCAGATTCTGTGTTCAGAAGGATTTGCTGCATTGAGACTTGAAACCTTTGGATAGGGGAAAAAATTATATATATATATATTTTTTTGTTCTGTTTGCATTTCTTAATTTGTGCTTGGAATGTGTTGATGTGCACAGCTAATGATTCAATGCGAGACAAGATTGGCGTCTGTGTTGTGGAGGTTTCAAATAAAGAGCACTCTTCATAACTCACTTTTCACAATGGAGTTTTTTTCAAACTTTAAAAAAAAAAAAAAAACTCTTAAGCACATGCTAGGCATCTGGAGAAAAGATGGATTCTCCAGGAAACCATCCCTGCCCTACCCGCTTGCCCACCTGCCTCCACCACTGGTGCAACTTCCTCCTTCAGAGTCAGTTTCTGCAGTCAGGAGAGATGAGCAGTTCACCAGGAATTGGGGGTAGGGGCATCTGTTTTTTTTTTTTTTTAGAATGGGAGCTGCACTTGGGGATGGTGATGGTGTTAGAGATTGCAGCCCAGGACAAAGTATCACCTTGCTCAAGGGGAACAAACTGCAGCAGGTTGTACAAAACATTCAGAGAGAGCTCACTTGACCCAACCGAGGGTTTTACTTGGTGAGCCTTTCTAGTAGTCTTGAGTCTGGGGCTCAGTTTTAGATTTTTATTTCATTAATGTTTGTTTATTTCTAATTTTAATAAGCGAGTAATTTAACTAGGTCACCAGAAGACCATTCTTTTTGTTTGTCTATTTTTGTTGTCGTCACTCCCTCTCTCGTCATCTGTCTGCCAGTCTGTTCACAGATCACCTTGTAGTCCCTTGTGGTTTTTACTCCATCCAGTGCTTAAAGCTGATCTAAGGACTTCGATGGTTCCAGCCTTCAAAGAAAAAAATAATTTAATAAAAATTTAGTTAGAAAAAATAACCCCAAGTGGTGCTTGCCTTGTGTGGTTTTTCTCATTTTCCTGGGGTGCTACCTCTGAACAGATTGTCCCCTTGACCTTGTCCCAAAGTGTGGGTCTAGGAAAGAAAGGGTGTGTCTTTAACCTGATCCCCTGGTCCTGGAGCCAAGGCTGCTAGCCATTTTCCCCTTTTTTAGTGTTCCCACTCTTTTGTGCCTGGCCCTGCTTTGATGACTGAGAAGGCAGAGGAATTGCCCCATCCGTGTTACTGAGCTTCTAGTAGGGAGGTGAAGACAGTGATTAGTTTTGTGACAGATGAAGAAAGGGGTCTCAGTGCACATAGAAGTGCCTGACCTAGCCTGGAGAGTCAGGGAAAGCTTTCCATCGTCGGTGCACTTGGATTGCAGCCTAAAGCTGAGCAGGAGTTGAGGTTAAGCAGAGAGGGGTCATATAATTCAAGGCAGCAGGAGTTTAGTTGCTTAGGGTCCAGCAGGACTTTAAAATGGAAGAGATACACCAGGTGCGGTGGCTCACACCTGTAATCCCAGCACCTTGGGAGGCTGAGGCGGGTGGATCACCTGAGATAAGGAGTTCGAGACCAGCCTGGCCAAAATGGCAAAACCCCGTCTCTACTGAAAATACAAAAATTAGCCGGGCATGCTGGCGTGCGCCTGCAGTCCCAGCTACTGGCAGTCCTAGCCACCGCGCCAGTCCCAGCCAGGTTCCATGACTCACGCCTGTAATCCCAGCACTTTGGGAGGCTGAAGCAGGAGAATCGCTTGAACCCGGGAGGCGAAGGTTGCAGTGAGCTGAGATCACGCCATTGCACTCCAGCCTGGGTGACCGAATGAGACTCGGTCTCAAAAAAAAAAAAGAATAAGCAGAAAGAGTAGAATTTGTCAATAAGCAGTAAGATTAACTGGTTCTTTGAAATAAAGGTCTGGCAGGTAATTTAAATTTGAAAGTAAAGGGGGGGGGGTTCCTGGGTTGGAGGTTGGGGGTTGGATGTGGAAGCTGGGAGTACAGATGGAATAATCCTATGGGAAATGGAAGCAAATCTCATTCAGTGGGATACTACAAAAATAGAGCATGATCAAGTGTGATTTGCCCCTGGGATATGTGTAGTGTAATATTAATCGCCTCATTGTCAGATGAGAAATCTTTGTCCGTAGATGGCAAGGCATTTGTTCACATTCAAGAACCATTCCTGGCAACCTTTAAAGGTAAAGCTAGCTTGATAAGGTAGTTTCAGACCAACAGCCAACATCACACTTGAAAAATAAGGTGGCTAATTATCACTATTAGTGCTGTTCTGCTATTCTGCAGTTTTCTATTTCAGTAAAACAGGAAACAAAAGGTATAACTTAAACCATTTGCTAACGGAGTCAAAAGTTATTGGAGCGGGGCATGGTGGCTCATGCTTGGAATCCCAAGGCTTTCAGAGGCCAAAGTGGGAGGATTGCTTGAGCTCAGGAATTCAAGACCAGCCTGGGCAACATAGCAAGACCTCTCTAGTGAAATTTTTTTAATCTAGGCATGGTGGCACACGCCTGTAGTCCCAGCTACTCGGGAAGCTGAGGTGGGATGATCGCTTGAGCCCCAAAAATCGAGGCTGCAATGAGCTATGATCACGCCATTGCACTCCGGCCTGGGAGACAGCGAGACCCCGTCTAAAAAAAAAACAAAAAGTATTGGAACTTAAAACAGTCTAGCAAGAAACTTGGCTATAATGAACAAACTATTCACATAAACTTATTACCTAACATAAATGAATTGTGACAAATTCCTACAATGGAATCCTACACAGTAGTAAAAATATCAATTGCATACATCACATGCATAATCTCAATGATAAAGTTTCAGGCTGGGCGTGGTGGTGCGTGCCTGTAGTCCCAGCTACTTGGGAAGCTGAGGCGGGAGTATCACTTGATCCTAGGAGAGAGGTCAAGGCTGCAGTGAGCTGAGATCATACCGCTGCACTCTAGCCTGGGTAGCAAGTGAGACCCTATCTCAAAAAAAGAAAAAGTTTCAGGAGGGTACATACATATAAGACCTGCTCAAAAGTTGCAAAATCATGCAACATGTATGAAGAGTATGAAAAACCATGAGGATGATAAAATCTTGCACAATGTTGAGGATAAGTTATGGGACAATGCAGGGGTAGACAGAGGGGATGTGGCTGGGAAGAGGCACATTACACAGGGCTTCAACTACATTGGTGATGTTTTCTCTTTTTTTTTTTTTTTTTTTGAGTCAGAGTCTCGCTTTGTCACCCAGGCAGGAGTGTGGTGGCGCATGATCGGGTCACTGCAACCTCCACCTCCCAGGTTCAAAAGATTCTCCTGCCTCAGCCTCCCAAGTAGCTGGGACTTCAGGTGTGCACCACCACGCCTGGTTAATTTTTTAAATTTTTAGTAGAGTCAGAGTTTCTTCATGTTGGCCAGGCTGGTCTTCAACTCCTGGCCTCCTGTGATCTGCCCACCTCAGCCTCCAAAAGTGCTGGGATTACAGATGTGAGCCACTGCACCTGGCCTTTTTCTTTTCTTTTAAAGTAATATTTTGTCTTTGTTGAGTCTGAGTCTCAACTCTGTTGCCCAGGCTGGAGTGCAGTGGTGCGATCCCGGCTCACTGCAACCTCTACCATCAGGGCTCAAGCCATCCTCCCACCTCAGTCTCCCAAGTAGCTGGGGCTACAGGCACATGCCACCACGCCTGGCTGATTTTTGTATTTTTTGTAGAGACAGGGTTTCACCACGTTGGCCAGGCTGGTCTCGAACTCCTGGGCTCAAGTGATCCACCCACCTTGGTCTCCCAGAGTGCTGGGATTAGAAGCGTGAGCCACCGTGCCCAGTGATGTTTTGTTTCTTAAGCTGGGTTGTGCTGGGTACGTGAGTGAATTTTCCTTGTAATACTATGTACTGTGAAACTTCATAACTTTTATACATCTGAAATGTTTCAAAACACCCTTTTTGAGATATATAATTTATTAAATTTTACAATGCATTTGAGATGGGTAGCAGGGAGATATCAGTCCTGTTAAATAAAAATTATAGGAGGCCATTGGTTTGAACTAAGCTCCTGCACTAGGCTCCAACAGACCAAACAAAATAAAAATGGAGTCACCCATACTAAAGTTCCACTTCACCAAACCTAAACTAAGTTATTACCTGACCTTCCAACAAATCAGGAGAGAGAGATAACATCCAATTTCCCCAACAAGTCAGTTTAAATCTTCAATCAGCATGATAATAAAGCTCCCTCTGCTTTAATCCTTACACAAAAAAGCCTGAAGTTACCTGATGTTAACTACAATTGACCCTTGAACAACGTGGGGGATGGGGGACTGACCATCCATCCGTGCCAATGAAAGTCCACGTATGACTGGACTCCCCAAAAACTCAAATACTAGCCAGGCACAGTTGGCTCACACCTGTCATCCCAACATTTTGGGAGGCCAAGGCAGGAGGATCACTTGAGTCCAGGAGTTCAAGACCAGCCTGGGCAATACAGTGAGACCATGTCTCTACAAAAAATATAATAATAAAAAAAAAGATGGCCAGGCTTGGTGGCTTACCCCTGTAATTCCAGTACTTTGGGAGGCTGAGGTGGGCAAATCATTTGAGTCCAGGAGTTCGAGACCAGCCTGGGCAACATGGTGAAACCCCGTTTCTACAAAAAATACAAAAAAATTAGCTGGGTGTGGTGGTGCACACCTGTAGTCCCAGCTACTCAAGAGGCTGAGGTGGGAGGATTGCTTGTGTGGGGAGGTGGAGGTTGCAGTGAGCCAAGATCATGCCACTGCACTCCAGCCTGGGTGACAGAGTGAAACACCATTTAAAAAAAAAAAATCCTTAAATAACTAATAGCCTACTCTTGAGCAGAAGCCTTACTAATAACATAAACAGTCTGTATTAGTCTGTTTTCACACTGCTATGAAGAACTGAGACTGGGTAATTTCTAAAGGAAAGAGGTTTGATTGACTCACAGTTCTGCATGGCTGGGGAGGCCACAGGATACTTACAATCGTGGCAGAAAGCAAAGGAGAAGCAAGGCACCTTCTTTGCAAGATGGCAGGAGAGAGCACAGGGGAACTGCCACTTTTAAGCCATCGGATATCATGAGAACTTCCTCACTTCCTCACTATCATGATAACAGCATGGAGGAACCACTCCCATCATCCAATCACTTCCTACCAGGTCTCTCCCTCGACACATGGGATTACAATTCAAGATGAGATTTGGGTGGGGACATGGGGCCAAACCATATCATTCCACCCCTGACCTCTCCAAATCTCATGTCCTTTTCACATTTCAAAACAAATTATGCCTTCCCAACAGTCCCCCAAAGTCTTAACTAATTCCAGCATTAACTCAAAAGTCTGAGTTTAAAGTCTCATCTGAGACAAGGAAAGTCCCTTCCACTTATGAGCCTGTAAAATCAAAAGCAAGTTAGTTACTTCCAAGATACAATGGGGGTATAGGCATTGGGTAAATGTTCCCATTTCAAATGGGAGAAATTAGCCAAAACAAAGGGCCCCAGGTCCCATGCAAGTCTGAAACCCAGTGGGGCAGTCATTAAATCTTAAAGCTCTGAAATAATCTCCTTTGACTCCATGTCTCACATCCAGGCAACACTGATGCAAGGGGTGGGCTCCCAAGGCCTTGGGCAGCTCTTCCCTTGTGGCTTTGCAGGGTACAGCCCCCACGGCTGCTTTCACAGGCTGGCATTGTGTGTCTGCGGCTTTTCCAGGTGCATGGTGCAAGCTATCAGAGGATCTACCATTCTGGGACCTGGAGGACAGTGACCCTCTTCTCACAGCTCCACCAGGCAGTGTCCCAGTGGGGGGACTCTGCATGGGGGCTCCAACCCCTCATTTCCCCTCTGCATTGCCCTAGTAGAGGTTCTCCATGAGGGCTTCACCCCTGGATCAAACTTATGCCTGGACATCCAGGTGTCTCTATACACTCTCTGAAATCTAGGTGGAGGTTCTGAAACCTCATCTCTTTTTTTTTTTTTTTGAGACTGAGTATTGCTCTGTCACCCAGGTTGGAGTGCAATGGTATGATCTCAGCTCACTGCAACTTTTGCCCCCCAGGTTCAAGCAATTCTTGTGCCTCAGCCTCCAGAGTAGCTGGGATTATAGGCATATGCCACCATGTCTGGCTAATTTTTTGTATTTTTAGTAGAGACAAGGTTTCACCATGTTGGTCAGACTGGTCTTGAACTCCTGACCTCAAATGATCCACCCGCCTCAGCCTCCCAAAGTGCTGGGATTACAGGCATGAGCCACCACGCCTGGCCCCAAACCTCAACTCTTGTCTTCTGCACACCCGCAGGCCCAACCCCACATGGAGGCTGCCAAGTCTTGGGGCTTGCACCCTCTGAAGCAAAGGCTGGAGCAATACCTTGGCCCTTTTAGCCACAGCTGGAGCTGGAGAGGCTGGGATGCAGGACAGCAAGCCCCGAGGCTGCACAGAGCAAGGGGCGGGGTGGGGGGGGCGGTGCCTGGGTCTGGCCCACAAAACCATTTTTCCCTAAAAGGCCTCTGGGCCTGTGATGGGAGGGGTTGCTTTGAAGACATGCCCTGGAGATTATTTTCCCCATTGGCTTGGTGATTAACATTAGGCTCCTCTTCACTTTTGTAAATTTCTGGAGCCAGTTTGAATTTCTCCCCAGAAAATGGATTTTTCTTTTCTACTTCATGGTCAGGCTGCAAATTTTCCAAACTCGTATGCTCGGTTTACCTTTTAAATAAAAGTTCCAGTTTCAGATAATCTCTTTGTGAACATTGACTGAATGCATTCAGAATCAGCCAGGTCACCTCTTGAATGCTTTGCTGCTTAGAAATTTCTTCCACCAGTTACCCTAAATCATCTCTCTCAAGTGTAAAGTTCCACAGATCTTTAGGGCAGAGGCAAAATGCCACCAATCTCTTTGCTAAAGCATAGCAAGAGTGACCTTTACTCCAGTTCCCAATAAGTTCATCATCTCCATCTGAGACCACCTCAGCCTGGACTTCATTGTCCATATCACTATTAGCATTTTGGTCAAAACCATTCAACAAGTCTCTAGGACGTTCCAAATGTTCTCACATCTTCGTGTCTTCTTCTGAGCCCTCCAAACTGTTCCAACCTCTGCCTGTTACCCATTTCCAAAATCACTTCCACATTTTCAGATTATCTTTATAGCAGTACCTGAGTCTTCCAGTACCAGTTTTCCGTATTAGTCCATTTTCTCGCTGTTATAAAGAGCTGCCTGAGACTGGGTAATTTATACAGGGAAGAGGTTTAATTGACTCTCAGTTCCACATGGCTGGGGAGGCCTCAGGAAACTTACAATCATGGCAGAAGACGAAGGGGAAGCAGGCACCTTCTTCACAAGGTGGTAGGAGAGATATTGAGAGAGAGGGATAGCTCAGGGGAAACTACCACTTTTAAACCATCAGATATTGTGAGAACTCCCTCATTATCACGAGAACAGCATGGGGGAAACCACCCCATGATCCAATCACCTCCCATCAGGTCCCTCCCTCGATATAGTCAATTCACACATTTAGTATGTTATATGTAACATATACTGTATTCGTGCAGTAAAGTAAGCTAAAGAAAATAAAACATTAAGAAAATCATAAGGAAAAGAGATTTACTGTTCATTAAGTGGAAGTGGACCATCATAAGGGTCTTCATCCTCAATCTTTGTTGTTGAGTAGGCTGAAGAGGAAGAGGAGGGGTTGGTCTTGCTGTCTCAGGGATGGCAGAGGCAGAAGAGGTGGAGAAGGTGAAAGAGGAAGCAGAAGAGGCAGGCACACTGGTGTAATTACAGAAATACATTGTAATTTCTGTCTGACTTTTGCTTTTTCATGCCTCTAAAAATGTTTCTATATGGTACCAATCTTTCTATATGGTTCCACCGTTTGCTTTAGTTTCAGTGCCCATATCATAGTAAGGTCCACATCATAAAAGAAGTCAAAAGTATTCTTTAGTAATCAGAACCCTCTGCCAGATTGTCTTATGTCACTTTGGTTCCTGGCACTGCTTCTACGTCTTCTTGCTCATCATCTGGTATCGGTTCAGAAGCACTCATCTCTATCAAGACATCTTCTGTTACTTGCTCTGGTGTGGTGTTTATTAGCTCTTGAATTTCACTAAGATCCATATCCTGAAGTTCTTCACCCATCACCTTTTTTTGCCATATCCACAAACTCGTGATTTCCTTGATTGGTACTGTCATAAATCCTGTTAAGTTCTGCACAATATCAGGACAGTTTTCTCCAACAGGAATTTATTTCAGGCTTGATGGCTTTTTCTGTGACAATGATGGCATCTTCAGTGGTGGAATCCTTCCAGACTTTCGTGATGTTCCCTCTGTCGGGGTTCTCTTCCACAGCATTAACAATCCTTTCCTTAGAGTACTGTGTGTAATAGCCTTAAAGCCCCTTATGACTCTCTGATCTAGAGGCTGAATTAGAGATGTGGTTTTGGGGGGCAAGTAGACCACTTCAGTGCCTTTTGTGTTGAATTCATGGGGCTCTGGGTCACCAGAGGCATTGTCTAATGTCAAAAGAACTTTAAAAGGCACTCCCTTACTAGCAAGGTACTTCTGACTTCAGAGACAAAACATCAATGGAACCAATCCAGAAAAGGGGTCTTGTTGCCCAGGCCTTCTTGTACAACCAAAAGACCAGCAGCTGGTAGTTTATCTTTCTCCTTCAAGGCTCGGAAGTTAGGAGCTATATAGGTAAGGGCAGTCCTGATTATAAACCCAGTAGCATTTGCACAAAATAGAGGAGTGAGTCTGTCCCTTCCTGCCTTAAATCCTTCTGCTCACTTCTATTCCTTACTAATAAACGTCCTTTGTGGCATCTTTTTTTCCAAAATAGGGCACTTTCATCTGCATTTGAAACCTGTTCAGGCAGATATCCTTTCTCCTCAGTGATTTTCTTTATTATTATTATTATTTTTTGAGACAGGGTCTCACTCTGTTGGCCCAGGCTGGAGTGCAGTGACACAATCATGGCTCACTGCAGCCTTGACCCCCTGGGCTCAAGTCATCCTTCCACCTCAGCCTCCTGAGTAGCTGGGACTACAGGCATGTACCACCATACCCAGCTAATTTTTTATTTTTTGTAGGGAAGGGGTCTTGCTATGTTGCCCAGGGTGGTCTCAAACTCCTGGGCTCAAGCAGTCCTCCCACCTCAGCCTCCCAAAGTGTTGTGATTACAGGCTTGTTACCACACCTGGCCTCAATGATTTTCTTAATGGCATCTGGGAACTTGTCTCTTAGTTGGCAGAAGCTGCTTCTCCTGTTAGCTTGACTTTTTTTATTTATTTGTTTGTCTGTTTGTTTATTATTTGTTTATTTATAGAGATAGTGTCTCACTGTGTTGCCCAGGCTGGCCTCAAACTCCTGGTCTCCTGGGCTCAGTTGATCCTCATGCCTCAGCCTCTCAAGTAGATGGGACTACAGGCTTGCACATGCCTGGATTATCTTGACATTCTTTAAACCAAACCTCTTTCTTATTTTTATTTTTATTTTTCGAGACCAGGTGTCACTCTGTCACTCAGGCTAGAGTGCAGTGGCATTATCAGGGCTCACTGCAGCCTTGACCTGCTGGGTTCAAGCACATTTTTTTGAACTTTTAGTAGAGACAAGGTCTCACTATGTTGCCCAGGCTGGTCTCAAATTCCTGGGCTCAAGCGATCCTCCCACTTCAGCCTCCCAAAGTGCTGGGAAAGTACAAGAGTGAGCCACCGCGCCCGGCCGCCAACCCTCTTTCTAAAATTATCAAACCATCCTTGCTAGCATTAAATTATCCAGCTTTAGATCCTTCACCTTTCTTTGTCATGTAATGACTTCACTTTTTCTAGAATTAGAATCTATAGGTATGCCTTTCTTATGGCAATCCTACACCCACATAAAAGCTGCACTTTAAATACAAGACAAAAAGGTATTTCACAGAAAGCGCAAGGTTTTCATACCTGCTGCCAAAGCCGCAGCAATGGCTTCAAAATTTTCCTTTTCCTTTTTACAATGGTCCTTATCTTGAAATGGTGGGTAACTCCAGCTGCGGACCTCAATCTGTGGCACATATCAAGCAATTCAACTTTTTGGAATGTCTTGACTTTTCTTTGCTTCTTGGGAGCACTTCCAGCATCACTATTGGCACTTTTTATGGGTACTGTGGTAATATTTAAGGCTTACAGTATTGCACTAAACACAGTAAAAATACTTGAGAACTGTGAGAGATCACTTTTTCTGAGATACACTATTTACTGGAGAGATTAACTGCTCAGGGAGAAGACGCATCACACAGCCTTTTAAGCAGATACTTGTAAAACTTGAGCTCATCACAATAGCAACAGGCTATGAAATAATTACAGTAGTACAGCATGTACTACAGTTTTATGCAGTTATAATCTAATACTGCATCTTTACATTTGTTTATATTTCTTTCAACTGGGAAGGGTACCATGTACAATCTTTAAGTGTGTGCCTCAGTTTTTTTGTTTTTTTTTTCCAGCTTCCCAAGTAGCTGGGAATACTGGTGTGCACCGCCACACCCAGCTTCTGTGCATGTTTTGTTTTGGGTTTTTTTTTTTTTTTTTTTGAGACGGGGTCTTGCTCTGTCGCCCAGGCTGGAGTGCAGTGGTTTGATCACCACTCTCTGCAGCCTTGACCTCCCAGGCTCAAGTGATCCTCTCACCTCTGCCTCCTGAATAGCTGGGACTACAGGCATGCACAACTACGCCCAGCTAATTTTTTATTTTTTGTAGAGACAGAGTCTTGCTACATTGTCCAGGCTGGTCTCAAACTCCTGGGCTCAAGCAATCCTCTACCTCAACCTCCCAAAGTACTGGGATTACAGGCATGAACCACTGCACCTGGCCCATAAGTTGTGATAAATTTTAACATTTTATAGTAGATTTGTGTATATTTGATGGTAGTATATGATAAAACAGACTAGCATCTACATGTATTTTATGCATTCATGACACACCTTTTTCTTAATGTCTTCAATATTTCTAGGCTATGTGGTTTTGTTACAGTAGGGTAGGGTAGCTAGTCAGACATGAGCAGGGCAGGAGAGGGCCCTGCCCCCTCCCCCCTAACCAGGAATGTCAGGTGACCATCAGGTGATGGTCAAGTGGTTGTTAACTATCTCTCTAAAATAATAATTGGTTGCAGCCAGTGCCAGGGAAAGGCAGTCTCCTGATAGATAGAAAAACCTGAAACTGGTGATCAACAGCTTCCCAATATCTCAGGAGTTTGACAAGTGGACTCACGCATGCACACTAAGATGTATATGACTTTCTAGGGACATTTGGTAAGGGAAGAATGCCTCAAGTGAGCATGCGTACAACTCCAGTAAACACACTGTGCATGCTCCTCTCCCAAGCGCCGGCAGGCTGCTATGCATGCTCACGCCCACTCCCAGGGAAGAATCAGGGGAGAGGGAATGCAAGATCCCGGAAGCGTGCCAATGTATAAAACCCCAAGTCAAAGGTCAAACTATGCACACTTGATCTCTCAAGTTGCCCGCTACGTCCTCTTCCAAATGTACTTTACTTCTTTTGATTCCTGCTCTAAAGCTTTTTAATAAACTTTCAGTCCTGCTCTAAAACTTTCCTCAGTCTCTCACTCTGCCTTGTACCCCTCAGTCAAATTCTTTCTTCAAGGAGGCAAGAATTGAGGTTGCTGTTATAAATAAAGTTTCAGTGCTGCAAAAGAAATAGCACTTGAATATAAAATATTCTTTTTAATTCTCAGCAAGGCAATGTACTTCTATAGAAGGGTGCACCCTTACAGATGGAGCAATGGTGAGCACACACTTGGACAAGGGAGGGGAAGGGGTTCTTATCCCTGACGCATGTGGCCCCTGCTGCTGTGTCTTTTCCCTATTGGCTAGGGTTAGACCACACAGGCTAAACTAATTCAATTGGCTAATTTAAAGAGAGTAATGGGGTGAGTGGTTTGGCAGGAAAAATGGTTATGGCAGAGCAGGAAATCAGAATGAGTCAGGGTGGAGAATGAGCAGGTAATCGGAATGAGTCAGGGTGGAGCAGGTAATCAAAAAAGGTTGCTTTACGAGGAAGTTAAGTTTAAAAGTACAAGGCAAAGAACTGAACATACTGACATATTGATTCTTTGAAGAGAAATTAAGAATTCATATCTAACATTGCCACAGACACATATGGATTTGCTGCCACTAACAGTTTTTTGTTTGTTTGTTTGTTTTTTGAGACAGAGTCTTGCTCTGTTGCCCAGGCTGCAGTGCAGTGACACGATCTTGGCTCACTGCAAGCTCCTCCTCCCAGGTTCACGCCATTCTCCTGCCTCAACCTCCCAAGTAGCTGGTGTAGCAGGACAAGCCACAGACAAAACCCCTCAGACACCGAGTTAAAGAAGGAAGGGCTTTATTCGGCCGGGAGCTTTGGCAAGACTCAAGTCTCCAACAACCGAGCTCCTCAAGTGAGCAATTCCTGTCCCTCTTAAGGGCTTACAACTCTAAGGGGGTCTGCGTGAGAGGGTGGTGATCAATTGAGCAAGCAGGGGGTACGTGACTGGAGGCTGCATGCCATCAGTAATTAGAACGGAACAGAACAGGACAGAGATTTTCACAGTGCTTTTCCATACAATGTCTGGAATCTATAGATAACATAACTGGTTAGGTCAGGAGTCGATCTTTAAGCAGGCCCAGGGTGCAGCGCTGGGCTGTCTGCCTGTAGATTTCATTTCTGGCTTTTAGTTTTTACTTCTTCTGTCTTTGGAGGCAGAAATTGGTCATAAAACAATATAAGGGGTGGTCTCCTCCCTTATTCCCCCACTTTGAGAACTTCACTCATTAGTGGGAGTTCTCACTTTCATTCTCACTACCCATGTCTTCTTGCAAGACAGATCAATAGTGATTCATATAGTACACTTGTGCTGAAGCATTTTGGTGAACTAAGGCAGCAATGAAGCTTTTTATCGTTTGAAGAAGTACAGGTAGCAAACAAGGGAGCAGTAAGCAGGTTTCTATTACTATTATAACTCCTATTATAAGAGTTTTAAATCTTTCTAGTGCTGGGAACCATTTTCCAAACATGGCCCCAGGATCAAATCCATGCCACACTTGCACAGGCACATGTGCCAGTTTTGTCATATTTCTAACTATGTCTTTAACTACTTGCCCTTGATCATCTAGATGTAGACAGCGATTAGTAAGATTAAATTTTCTACAGACCTCTCCTTCAGCTGCTAGCAAGTAGTCCAAGAGCCGATCTATTTTGATAGATAGCATTTCTCATCTGAGTTTCTTGCCAGGCTAGAATAGTCAAGGCTCTGCCGGTCTTATTAGTGATTATTTCTTTTTTTTTTTTTTGAGACGGAGTCTTGCTCTGTCGCCCAGGCTAGAGTGCAGTGGCACAATCTCGGCTCACTGCAACCTCCACCTCCCAGGTTCATGCCATTCTCCTGCCTCAGCCTCCTGAGTAGCTGGGACCACAGGCGCCCGCCACCACGCCTGGCTAATTTTTTGTATTTTTAGTAGAGACGGGGTTTCACCATGTTAGCCAGGATGATCTTGATCTCCTGACCTCATGATCCACCCGCCTCGGCCCCAAAGTGCTGGGATTACAGGTGTGAGCCACTGCACCCAGCCTAGTGATTATTTCTAAGACAGCTTGTAACCATATGATTTGGTTGAGCATGTAAATGGGGGTCCAGTATCCCCACGAGCCGTCTTGTGCCCAAGTAGCAGGCCCATAATATTGTATGATTTTCTCAGGGAGCCATGTATTATCTTTCTTATTTTTTATAGCTATGCTTCTCTTTTCACGGGAAGCATATACAGGGAAGCCCAGGAATTCACCTGTCTTTATGGGCATTAGGAAGAAAGATGGTTTAATAGTGCCAATAACACAACTACTTGCCCACTGGTAGGGTAATTTGGCATAAGGTCTATGCCCACATATCCAGTATAATCTAGTGGGGTCTGTCCAGTCCCAGTGGGACTCCGGGTGGGTCCACACAGTTTGCAACTTTGGGAATTTACTAAATGGATTTTTCTTAGTATTGTTTGAAATCCACTAGGTGGCTGTTTTGTAGTACTATTATACAGTTTTTGCCCAAGGCAGCTGAGTCTTCCCACAGGAAGGGTGAAGTCCTTCCCCACTCTTGCTGTACAGTATTGTCTAATGATTGAGGCTTTTAGGACCCAGAAGTTACCAGCATGATGCTTTTGAGCCGGGAATTCATCAGGAACTGGGTCTATAGGTACTAATTCTCCGGCTTCCCATGGCCATTGATCTCCCATTACAGTTCCTCGACATACATAACATGAAGTGACATTGAGAGACTGGGCTACATGCTCGGCTAATTGAAAAAACAAATTTCTTGTTTTTCCTGGAATTTCTGGTACTGGCACATTCAGTTCATCATAGAAGGTTTGAAATACTGGCTCAGGAGAGCGTTTATAAACTTCTCCTCAAACTATGATATTTACTTGAGCATCCAGTCTAGCCCCATTGATTTCCAGGGTTACACGTTCCCTTTTTTTCCAGTGAGGATTAAGGGAGTTAGTTATTACTAGTTCTAAGGGGTTACACTCACCACTGGTACGGGAAGGGCCACTTTTCTCTTGCTGAAGGTGACAGGATTTTTTCCATTTTTTATCTAAGTAGCCTAAATGACAAAACCAGTATCCACATTATTTCCGCACAGTCCTAATTCATGACAAATGTACTTATTTTCTGCCATATAGCCTCTTTCTTAATTAAGAGAACCACATCCTATTCCTAACTTATTACTATTAATGACAGCACAGGCATCAAGTTTCAAGGTGACTTGTTTGGGCACCTCTTTTTTCTTCTGTTTTGGCTAACACTTTACTCGTATCGTTTATGAGCCCCCAACAGTCTTCAGTACTTAATCTTATTCTAAAAACTGTGGTCATGGGGGCTCAGATGGGTCATAACACACATTAGGTTGGTCATTTCCTGGGCTACATACCTTGTATAGAATAACATTATACAAGCAAGTTCTTTTTAGAGTTCCAGCACACTTATAATAACCATAAAATAATAGGACCCTAGCAACCTTTTGTCCTACTTCAGTGACTTGATGTATACACTGGGAACAGTCCTCAGTCCAAGGAAGGTCAGTTGAAGTCCTTACTGTAAAAGTCCAAATTTTAAGGAAAATGAGTCCCACGATGAGTTGTCTCATGCTTCAGCCGTGCGTGGACCAGTCAGCTTCCGGGTGTGACTGGAGCAGGGCTTGTCATCTTCTTCAGAGTTACTTTGCAGAGGTTGGCGAAGCTGCTCCCGTCCACATACCGCTCACAGTCTACTGATGTTCAAGGATGGTCTCGGAGGTTGGGTGTACTAGAATAAACTGAGTCCAATACCTCTACACAGTTATGTTCAACCAGGCTCTCTGATACTGGGAGCAAGGTAGCTGGGTTTAGGGTGTTGCAAACTTCAATGGTTATGTAGGGATTTTCACAGATCAAGCTTTGGTACTTGGTTAATCTAGCATTTGCTAACCAATGATGTCCTTTGGTATTCATCAAAGTTACCACAGCATGGGGGGCCTTTATATTCAGGTTTTGCCCAAGGGTTAGTTTATCTGCTTCTTGTGCTAACAGGGCCATTGCTGCCAGGGCCCTTAGACATGGGGGCCAGTCTTTGGAAACCCCGTCTAGTTGTTTTGAGAGATAGGCCACTGGCCTTGGCCAGGGCCTCACAGTCTGGGTTAGAACTCCAACTGCCATTTTTTCTCTTTCTGACACATAGGGTGTAAAGGGTTTTGTCAGGTCAGGTAGCCCCAGGGCTGGGGCTGACATGAGTTTTTCTTTTAACTCATGAAAAGCTTGTTGCTGTTGGTTGTAATAGATGTCGTTTATCTAACCTACATTTTTATTAACTGTCACCCACCAAAATATTGATTCAAATCCTGCAGCTATTTCATTTCAAGCTTTAAATTGATCTGGTATTCCCCGTGGGACTCCAATTGCGTCTAAATAGACAAGAGAGTTGAAAGACCCATAAGGGGCTTCTCTCGCTTTACGATGTCTTATTTTTCCTCCCTCTGGTTGATGAAATGCCAGGGTGAAAGGGATAGCCAATTGGACTAATGTACAAGTGCCACTCCAGTTATTCGGCAGAGTGCCCAGTAAAGGTCCACCCCAATACCACCACACATTTGCTCAGGGATGAACAAGCGCTGACTGATTGATAAGCTCTTGAAAATTATTAAGCTCACTGCATCCCTTCGGGTCTCCAAGGAGCACTAAGTTTCCTCCCTGTCGTGAGAGACACGAAGTGAACTTAGTGTTGGGAGATGGAGGCTGGATGGCCCTTGGGGGCTGACCCGCAGGGTACTGGACTTTGGAATATAGCAGAGAGAGCTTGGCCTGACTTATTACTCCAGGCTGTAGAATCCTGGAAGAGAGCTACTATGCAGCCTACACCTGGTCCACTGGAGGACCAACTTAGTGGAAAGCGGACAATCTGGGCCTCTGACCTGCCATGTGCACAAGCATAACAATTGCTTTTGTTTAAGGTGCAGATGGAATATTTGATCCATTCCAACCAGGCATTTGCATCTTGGTATCCTGTCTTAATTGCCAAAGTTTGTTTTAAGTCTATAACTTCTATGATTATCTAGTAAAATGAATGTATGATTTTAGGAAATTACAAAAACCAGTTGGGGCAGTCCATCCTTGCTCTTTAGTGGTCCACAGAACTTTGGACCAACTATGGCATAAAAGCTCTACACTGGGGAGCAAGACTCCTGGTTGACACTGGAGTCTTTATTGAACTTTCCTCGGATTAAATGGTCCTAATTTACTAATGCCCAGTCTGAGGAGAGTCAGGAGGGACAGAGGTACTTTTCTGAAGTAGAGAGCTGTCTTTGACTTGGCAAGTCCCCACAGGGTATAACAAGACAAGCATTAAATGCAATAGTTTGAGGCAAAATTGACTTGGTTATAACTAGATGGTCAGCAATAGAGCAAGGAAAGAAGAGTAATAGAATAGACGAAAGAGTTAAATTTTTCTTAGCTTTAGTTTGGTAGGGTTTTCCCCTGGGACTATGGCCCATGACTCTGGAGGGGGTGGCGCTTTGTTCACTCAGGTGTGATGAGTCCATCCTTTTTAAGCTGTACGAACAGCAGTCTTGGTGGTTTGCACAAGGTAGGGGCCTTCCTAGGCTGGCTAGAGTTTCCTTTCTTTTCACCCTTTGATGAGAACGTGATCTTCAGGCTGGTGCTGGTTTACTGGAAATTCTAGGGGTAGTACATGTGCTAAAAGACTTTTAGTTTTGAGGGAAAGGAAAGTGGAAGGTAAACCAAGTATATAATTTCTAAGAAACTGACCTTTTGTTTTTAATGTGGGGACATCAGCAGTGGACTTTATAGTTCTTGGTGCCTTTCTACTGAGAAATTTCCTTTAGCACCTATTTTTATTAGTTTTTGGACTAAAGAAGCCAAACACCATTTTATATTTGACAATGCTTCCTGTATGATTTTTATACCAGATAAGCTAAACTTCACCTTTATATTAGTGTGTTATTAATGTTAAACTTAGTTTTAATAAAACTTTATATACATATTTATTCAATTTTTAATGTTGGACCATAAGGTAAGATTTTTATAGACTCTTTTTAACCTTTTATAATTTTTGTTAAAGAGTAGGTTGGTGCTTTAAGAAAAACTCATTGTGTTTTTACTTTAACGTCCAGTTCACAGAAAAACTGGATGATACCCCTTTAACTTTAACTAATATGTTTACACACAGAATTTTCTTTACAATTAACATTTTAAAACTTGCTTAAACCTTCAAAACAATCATTTTTTTAACCTTTTAATGTAGGTAAAGTTTACATTCTTATGCCTCCTTATAATCCTTTTACCAAAGGTATATTTTACTTTCCTTATATACCTTGCACATAAACTGTTTTTTTTTTCAATAGTTTTACATTCAAGAGGCCTAGTTACTTTTAAATTATACAACATTTCTTTCATAAATTCTTTTTTTATAACATTTTTCTCTTTCACGACTTTTGCAGACAATTCTTTGACATGCCTCAACTTTCTGACTTATTACAAACATTTCTTTCTTTAAACAACCAGTTAATTTATTTCAGGACAAGAATTTACCATATAACACTCTTTTTACATAAATTCTGCCCCCCCTTTCTTTCCCTTTTTTTTGAATATGATTACTATTCTTTTCCAAAGCTAACTTCCTTTATGTCTGTGGACTAGACTGTCTAAGGCCACAAGATTAGAAGTTACTATAATACATGTTACACTGTTAACTTTTAGCAAACTTTACTTTTGTTGAAAACCTTGTAAATTTGGGATTTAAATTATCCTTTGCTATTAATAAGATCTTGTTTAGTCCAAATTAACTTAGAATTGGTATAGATGGCTTTTTTTTTTTTCTTTAATTACCTGGGAGGAACCATCTATCATCCTGTCCTGAAGGGAGTTCCTCCTAGGTCTGGTCGGACCTTTGTATGGTAATTAAGATTTAGATCCCCTGTTAGGAAACCTGCTGGGTTAAGGGAATTATCAGTGGTTAATGTTAAATCATCCTTTTTTTTTTTTTTTTTTTTTTTCCTTAAGATACTTCTGAACTGGTGAGGTGTGCTCACAATGAGGTTTCCTCTAAAAGTTATTTTTTTTACTTTTTTCTGTTAGCAAAGCAGTTGCCACTACAGATTGAATGCATTTGGGCCATCCATGGGTTACTGGGTTAAGGATTTTTGATAGGAAGGCCTCAGTGCTTTTGGGATACGCCCTTGTTCACACTGACAATGAAGTGGTATTGGAGTGTTACAGGGTTACATGGAATACCTTCAATTATCAATTATAAGTTTTAGATTTGCCTTGGCTTTTAAAGGAATAGGGTACACTGTTTTTTTTTTTTTTTCTTAACTACTTGTATATCTCTTTCTTTCTCTTTGATTTTGTCTCTTTTTCTCTTTGACTTTCCTTTTGCCTCTGTCTCTTTCTCTGCCTCCCTCTTTCTCTTTCCTTGACTCCCTCTTTCTCTTTCCTTGACTCCCTCTTTGTCTGTCTCAGGATCTGTCTCTTCCTCTTTCTCTTTGCCTCTTTTCCTCTCTGTCTCTTTCCTTTCTCTCTCTCTGCTGGTCTTTCCTTGCCTCTGCCAGCCACTTATGCTACTGTTTTCTCAACCACTGTGGTGGGAGGGGTGGGGGGTGGCGTCTAAAACCAGCTGTAACCAAGTGTCTATGTACGGGAACTGGTCTGGGTGCCCTGGCTTACAGGTTCCCCTGTGCCATACCTTTGAAACAAGGGACCTGTCCAGGCTTCCTTCTGATGGCCAACCCACCTCTAATGCTGGCCAGTCTATCTTACACAAAGTTTTAAGCTTTCCTGGTGTCATAGTACTCCATAGTCTCCCTTAAATCCTTTCTTGAAATTTTTCAACATAGTTCCTAGTGGGGTGGGCTTACTTTGTGCCTGACTCATGCTCCTTTGAGACAAAACACCATGCTCACACCACATGCACACCACAGAACAAGGAACAGGTAAAAAGGGCACACACACACTTTTACAGTTTACACCAAACCAAAATCAAAACCAAAATCAGAGTATCCAGAAATCCAAGCCAGGTCAAAACCAAAACCAAAGTATCAAGCAATCCAAGTCAAGTCAAAAACAAAAACCAAAGTGCCAGTACAGGCATACCATGGGTGCTCAGGCCACGCTTCCACTCAAATGGAGTGGGCAAGTTCCAAAGACTAGTCTTACCAAGTTTCAGATGTCCGGACTCCAAGTGCCCATTCCTTCCCAGTGTTCAGCCACTGCGTTGATCCTCCACAGGGGCCTGCCACGTGCTGCTCTGGCAAAGCGTTCCACTAGGGCAATTGCCTACCCGGGAGCGCTCTCAGGATCCGCGTTGCTCAAGCTGGCCAGAGTCCCCCACAGGGCAGGCCTAAGCCACCTAAGGGACTGCCTCAACCGTACACTAATCACCTCGCTTCCTAGTCAGGGAACCAAGAAATGTAGCAGGACAAGCACAGACAAAACCCCTCAGACACCGAGTTAAAGAAGGAAGGGCTTTATTTGGCCAGGAGCTTTGGCAAGACACACATCTCCAACAACTGAGTTCCCCGAGTGAGCAATTCCTGTCCCTCTTAAGGGCTTACAACTCTAAGGGAGTCCACGTGAGAGGGTTGTGATCAATTGAGCAAGCAGGGGGTATGTGACTGGAGGCTGCATGCCATCAGTAATTAGAACGGAACAGAACAGGACAGAGATTTTCACAGTGCTTTTCCATACAATGTCTGGAATCTATAGATAACATAACTGATTAGGTCAGGGGTTGATCTTTAACTACCAGGCCCAGAGTGTGGCACTGGGCTGTCTGCCTGTGGATTTCATTTCTGCCTTTTAGTTTTTACTTCTTCTTTCTTTGGAAGCAGAAATTGGGCATAAGACAATATGAGAGGTTGTCTCCTCCCTTACTGGGACTGCAGGTGCCCACCACCATGCCCAGCTAATTTTTTTTTTTGTATTTTTAGTAGAGATGGGGTTTCACCATGTTAGCCAGGATGGTCTCGATCTCCTGACCTCGTGATCTGCCCACCTCAGCCTCCCAAAGTGCTGGGATTACAGGCGTGAGCCACTGTGCCTGGCCTGTGTTTTGTTTTGTTTTAAGACAGAGTCTCCCTCTGTCACCCAGGCTGGAGTGCAATGGCACAATCTCGGCTCATTGCAACCTCCACCTCCTGGGTTCAAGTGATTCTCCTGCTTCAGCCTCCCAAGTAGCTGGGATTACAGGCATGTGCCACCATGCTCAGCTAATTTTTGTATATTTTTAGTAGAGACACGGTTTCACCAGTTGGTCTTGAACTCTCAACCTCAAATGATCTGCCCACCTTGGCCTCTCAAAGTGCTGGTGGTATTACAGGCATGAGCCACCACACCCAGCCTGCTTTTTTTTTTAATTGTCACAAGTATCCAAAAATGTTTATTATATATTTTTTGAAAAAGATCTGCATATGAGTGAACCCACACAGTTCAAATCTATGTTGTTTAAGAGTCAGCTTTAATCAGCCTTACTTTGCTTTGTCTCCCTGTCTCCCCTTTACAAAAAAGCAGCTTTGGAAAGACTAATATGCTCTTCATTCTTTGCTTCCACTTTCTTCAGTCTCTCTCTATGAAGCCAACCTCTTCTGCTTAGCTCATTGGAACACTTATTCAGTTTTATGGAATGATATGTGGCCTGGTTCTAGAATCGTGAATAAAGACAACTGAGATCTTTAAACTACATTTGTTGTAATTTGTCTTCTGACAGTCCTATACTACAGATGAGGAAAGCATTTTTCTTTTTCACAAAAGCATTTTAACCACTGACAAAAAAAAGTATGATTAACTCATTGTAGGGACTGAGGGAAAACTTCCCCTTCACTCTCTGAAGATTCACTGAAAATCAACTGGCAAGAGGCAGATTAATAAGAGAAAAGGCATACAAAATGTATTAATGTGTACACATGTGCATGGGTGATATGGTTTGGTTCTGTGTCCCCACCCAAACCTCATGTTGAATTGTAATCCCCATGAGTCAGGGGAGGGGCCTGGTGGGAGGTGATTGGATCATGGGGGCAGACTTCCCCCTTGCTAGTGAGTGAGTTCTCACAAGATCTGAGTATGGCACTTCCCCCTTTGCTCTTTCTCTCTCTGTCCTGCTTCACCATGGTAAGAAGTGCTTGCCTACCCTTCACCTTCCGCCATCTTTGTAAGTTTCCAGAGGCCTCCCCAGCCATGCAGAACTGTGAGTCCATTAAACCTCTTTTTGGCCAAGTGCGGTGGCCCACGCCTGTAATCCCAGCACTTTGGGAGGCCGAGGTGGGTGGATCACTGGAGGTCAGGAGTTTGAGATCAGCCTGGCCAACATGATGAAACCCCATCTCTACTAAAAGTACAAAAATTGGCCAGGTGTGGTGCAGGTGCCTGTAATCCCAGCCACCCGGGAGGCTGAGGTGGGAGAGTCGCTTCAACCTGGGAGGTGGAGGTTGCAGTAAGCCGAGATCGTGCCATTGCACTCCAGCCTGATGACAAGAGCAAGACTTCGTCTCAAAATAAATAAATAAATAAACAAAACAAACAAAAAACCCTCTTTTCTTTATAAATTACCCAATCTCCAGTAGTTCTTTATAGCAGTGTGAGAACAAACTAATACAATGGAAGTCATGTGAAATATGAAAACTCAAAGAAAGAACCAGAAGATTGAAGTTTTATACCATCCTGAGGTTACAGAAATAATAGGGGAACAAAGCAAGACTGGTTATGGGAGGGAGAGGAGAGGAAAGACCTGAGTAGCAAAGGTGGTCTTGTTATGCAGAAGAAACCTCACTGGGCTGGGAGCGGTGGTTCATGCCTGTAATCCTAACACTTCGGGAGGCCAAAATGGGTGGATCATCTGAGGTCAGGATTTCGAGACCAGCCTGGCCAATATGGTGAAACCTCATCTCTACTAAAAATACAAAAAAATTAGCCGTGTGTGGTGGTGGGTGCCTGTAAACCCAGCTACTGAGGAGGCTGAGGCAGGAGAATTGCTTGAACCCAAGAGGCAGAGGCTGCAGTGAGCCAAGATCACGCCATTGCACTTCAGCCTGGGCAACAAGAGCGAAACCCCATCTCAAAAAAAAAAAAGAAAGAAAAAGAGAAAAGAAAGAAACATCACTGGTAGCAGCTTTCAGAATACGTTTCTGTCAGACCCCCATAGGTGTCAGACTCTCAGTCTCTCTCTCCCACAAGCCAATCCTTGCTAGATCCGGACAAGAGGGTGGGGGTGGAGAAAGCCTGGCTCTTTATTTCATCAATGCAGATTTTGTCTACAGATGCAAATGTCCTCCACAAAAGGCAGTTTGCAGGGCTATTCCTGTCTGCAGGCCCTCTGAATAGCCATCTGAAAATATGTCAAAGAAGTATATTTTGGGGTGCAATATTTTTGGTTTTTTTTAGTCCCCCATTTGAAACTTTATTTTCGGAAAGTTTCACATATTAAAGTAGAATTGGTAGCTATGGAGAGATTTGGGTTAGACATTCTGAGATAAGAAATAAGCACAGGGGGAGAAAACATAGATTTGAACAAGTAGGAAAAAAAATTGAGTGTGCTGTTCTGTATCTTCTTTTTTATTATTATTTTTTATGTTAAAGAAATTTTTTTGTAGAGACAAGGTCTCACTATGCTGCCAAGGCTGGTCTCGAACTCCTGGTCTCAAGTGATCCTACCACCTCAGGCCTCCCAAAACGCTGGGATTACAGGCGTGAACCACCACAGCCAGCCCCATATCTTCTTGAATCATGCTTTTAGTCCTGAGAATAGGTTGATTCAGGGTTGGTTGGTTGGTTGGTTGTTTTAGGGATAGAGTCTTGCTCTGTCACCCAGGCTGGAGTACAGTGGCATGATCATAGCTCACTGCAGCCTCAAACTCCTGAATTCAAGGGATCCTCCTGCCTCAGCCTCCCATGTAGCTAGGACTACAGGCATGTGCCACCATGCCATGCTAATTTATTTTTTATTTTTTGTAGAGATGGAGTCTCACTGTGTTGCCTATGCTGGTTTCAAACTCCTGGCCTCAAGCAATCCTCCTGCCTCAGCCTCCCAAAGTGCTGGGATTACAGATGTGAGCCACTGTGCCCAGCCTGTTCAGTTAAATAGTTGTGTCTCATTTCAGGAGATGGTGTTGCAGATGCGCTCTCAAAGCTAGGTCTTTATATATGAGGCAGGCAAATAGATCTTAAGAGGAATTTCTTTTTTTTTTTTTTTGAGATGGAGTTTCACTCTTGTTGCCCAGGCTGGAGTGCAATGGCGCGATCTCAGCTCACTGCAACCTCTGCCTCCTGGGTTCAAGCGATTCTTCTGCCTCAGCCTCCCAAGTAGCTCGGATTACAGGCATGTGCCACCACACCCGGCTAATTTTGTATTTTTTTAGTAGAGACGGGGTTTCACCATGTTGGTCAGGCTGGTCTCGAACTCCTGACCTCAGATGATCCACCCCACGTCGGCCTCCCAAAGTGCTGGGATTACAGGCATGAGCCACAGCGCCCGGCCTTTAAGAGGAATTTCTATGAAAACAGAAGAAAAACAAGGGTTAATGTCTGGAGTACTCTATAAACTAGTATTTCTAGAGTCTGGAGGAAGTCAATTGTGAAAATTAGTGGCAATCTGACAGGTTTTCTGGTTTGTGCATACAACATTTGTCCAAATATAAGCTGTTGGAGTGATGTTTCTTCAAAGCCAAGTTGACTAGCTCCTGCTTGTAGGGCCTTAGGGAAAAGGTAGTTTTAATTTGTAGTGATAACGTTGGGGCTCAGAAGCTGATACCCCAAAATATGGCATTTTAACATGCTGAACTGGAGAAACCTCAAGGTTTCTCTGACCTCCCCACAAATCCCCCACTGTTTCTCCCATATAAGTTGAAGTCCTTTATCTGCCTAAGATCCAGACCCACCAAGGAGAACCATTGTTTTTTCTTCTCCTCCCTGTTCTCTCATCACCTTTTGCAGAAAAGAAGACCAAGATGAACCACACCTGAACAGACCCTTTTTTAAGATAATGACTGTTGGCCAGCGTGGTGACTCAACGCCTGTAATCCCCAACACTTTGGGAGGCTGAGGCGGGTGGATTTCTTTTTTTTTTTTTTTTTTTTTTGAGACAGAGTCTTGCTCTGTCACCCAGGCTGGAGTGCAGTGGCGGGATGTCCACTCACTGCAAGCTCCGCCTCCCGGGTTCATGCCATTCTCCTGCCTCAGCCTCCTGAGTAGCTGGGACTACAGGCACCCGCCATTATGCCCGGCTAATTTTTTGTATTTTTAGTAGAGACGGGGTTTCACCGTGTCAGCCAGGATGGTCTCGATCTCCTGACCTCGTGATCCCCCCACCTTGGCCTCCCAAAGTGCTGGGATTACAGGCATGAGCCACGCGCCCTGCGGTGGGTGGATTTTTTGAGCCCAGGAGCTCGAGGCCAGCCTGGCCAACATGGCTAAACTCCATCTTTACAGAAGATTTTTAAAAATTAGTCAGGTATGGTGGTGCGTGCCTGTAGTCCTAGCTATTCTGCTGAGGTGGGAGAATTACTTGACCCCGGGAGGTTGAGGTTGCCATGAGCCATAATTGTGCCACTGTACTCCAGCCTGGGCAACAGAGCCAGACCCTGTCTCAAAAAAGAAAAGAAAAGAAAGAAACGAAACGAAATGAAACGAAAAGAGAAAGAGAGAGAGAGGAAGAAGGAAGGAAGGAAGGAAGGAAGGAAGGAAGGAAGGAAGGAAGGAAGGAAGGAAGGACTGAAGAAAGAAAATAATTGTCTCCGAGGATCATTTAAATTCCGAAGAGAACTATTTACAAGTTAATTTCTGTCCCCTGATCCAAGATCCAATCATTCTCCCTAGTAATCATTTTCTGCTCCTCAATAGAATTCCTCTTCTCCCTCCTCCCATAACCTGTTTTACTAGGATCCAAGCCACCATTGTCTATAACCTCATGATGATATATGAGCTTCTGAACCTCATGGGGAGGTTGGGTCTTCATTCAGAAGGCTCCTGTGTATGCACATTAAATAAATGTATATGCCTTTTTTCCTGTTAATCAACTGCCTTATGTCAGTGGTTTTCAGCAAACCTTTACGGGGCCAAGAGCCTTAGCCCCCACAATTCCAAGTCAGAAGGGTGGGAGAAAAATTAAAAACATTCATCTAGAGAGTCACAGCCAGACATTGGAAGAAACTAAAATTTTTAGATTCAGTCCAAATAATTTTTAAAAACCAAAAAAAAAACAAAAAAACCAATGGGCAAGGCTAGAATCTTGTTCACTAGAAACAGTAACTAAAAACAGTTCTAACTAGAAGCAGTTACAGTATAGTTTTCTTCTGAAATACAATTTTTCTCTCTCCAGTCCCCTTCATCCATTTTTTACCAAAGATAATCGTGGTAAGATTAATTTGTTTTTTTTTTTCGTTGCTGTTGTTTTTAATTTTTTTTTTTTTTTTTTGAGTCGAGGTCTTGCTCTGTCTCCCAGGCTGTAGCACAGTGGCACGATCTCAGCACACTGCAGCATCTGACTCCTGGGTTCAAGCAATTCTCCCACCTCAGCCTCCCGAGTAGCTGGGATTACAGGTGTGTGCCACCATGCCAGGCTAACTTTTATATTTGTAGTAGAGACAGAATTTAGCCATGTTGACCAGGCTGGTCTCAAACTCCTAGCCTCTGGTGATCTGCCCACCTTGGCCTCTCAAAGTGCTGGAATTACAGGCATGAGCCACTGCACTCAGCCTGTTTTTTTTTTGTTTTTTGTTTTTTGTTTTTTGTTTTGAGACAGAGTTTTTCTCTGTCGTCCAGGCTGGAGTGCAGTGGCACAATCTCAGCTCACTGCAGCCTATGCCTACTGGGTTCAAGCAATTCTTGTGCCTCAGGCTCCTGAGGACCTGGGATTACAGGTGCCCACCACCATGCCCAGCTAATTTTTGTATTTTTTGTAGAGACGGGGTTTCACCATGTTGGCCAGGCTGATCTGGAACTCCTGAACTCAGGTGATCCACCCACCTCAGCCTCCCAAAGTGCTGGGATTACAAGCATGAGCCACCATGCCCATAAAATTAATTTGTAAAATAACTTTAGTTTCATTAACTTGGCCTGATTATACATAAAGTGAATTAAGAATAGGGAATTTTTTTTTTTTTTTTGCTTTTTTTGTGTTTTGGGATGGAGTCTTACTCTGTTGTCCAGGCTGGAGTGCAGTGGCACGATCTCCGCTCACTGCAACCTCTGCCTCCTGGTTTCAAGCAATTCTCCTGCCTCAGCCTCCCAAGTAGCTGGGACTACAGGCACACACCACCACACCCAGCCAATTTTTGTATTTTTAGTAGAGATGGGATTTCGCCATGTTGGCCAGGCTGGTCTCGAACTCCAGACCGCAGGTGATCCACCTGCCTCGGCCCCCCAAAATGCTGGGATTAGAGGTGAGAGCTACCTTGCCCGGCAAGAATAGGGATTTATTAAATGGGCTCTTTTAAAGTTGGCTTTGCTGGAACTTTTTCACAAGGAATCAGATTCCTTTTTTAAAAAAAACCTCTTGAGGCTAAGGAGCCAAGCCAAGGATTTGACTTGCCCTCAGACTGTTTGTAATATGTGCATGAATTGGGTGAATTACTCTCTTCTTCAGGTCCCCAAAATACCTTGAGCTTTTGGGCCTGTCACAAAGTGACATTCTTTACTTTCCACAAGGTTGGGAACCCTGGGAACCCTGTAAGGGAACCATGTAGACAAGGTACCAGGCCAGTTTTTCCAAGGGGCTTTTCATTAGCTCTACTAAAAAACAAACAAACAAACAAAATAACAAACGGCCAGGCACGGTGGCTCACGCCTGTAATCCCAGCACTTTGGGAGGCCAAGGCAGGCGGATCATGAGGTCAGGAGATCGAGACCATCCTGGTTAACACGGTGAAACCCTGTCTCTACTAAAAATACAAAAAAAATTAGCCTGGCATGGTGGCAGGCAGTCCCAGCTACTCTGGAGGCTAAGGCAGGAGAATGGCGTGAACCCAGGAGGCAGAGCTTGCAATGAGCCAAGATCGCACCACTGCACTCCAGCCTGGGCAACAGACCAAGACTCCATCCCAAAAAAAAAAAAAGAAAAAGAAAAAGAAAACAGGCCGGGCGCAGTGTCTGTAATCCCAGCACTTTGGGAGGCTGAGGCGGGCGGATCACCTGAGGTTAGGAGTTCGAGACCAGCCTGGCCAATGTGGTGAAACCCTGTCTCTACTAAAAATACAAAAATTAGCTGGGTGTGGTGGCGCATGCCTGTAATCCCAGCTACTTGGGAGGCTGAGGCAGGAGAATCGCTTGAACCCAGGAGGTGGGGGTTGCAGTGAGCCAAGATCACCTCCATTGCACTCCAGCCTGAGCGACAAGAGCAAAACTCCGTCTCAAAAAACAAAACAAAACACCTCAATCCCTCAAATCAGAGTCTGGTCATATCTGAAAATACGACATTTCAGTCAAAGCCTTGGTAAAATAACCAGCATTTCCAATTGTGTACTGTTACAAAAGAAAACAGATTCTTTTTTTTTTTTTAATTGATCATTCTTGGGTGTTTCTCGCAGAGGGGGATTTGGCAGGGTCATAGGACAATAGTGGAGGGAAGGTCAGCAGATAAACAAGTGAACAAAGGTCTCTGGTTTTCCTAGGCAGAGGACCCTGGGGCCTTCCGCAGTGTTTATGTCCCTGGGTACTTGAGATTAGGGAGTGGTGATGACTCTTAACGAGCATGCTGCCTTCAAGCATCTGTTTAACAAAGCACATCTTGCAACGCCCTTAATCCATTTAACCCTGAGTGGACACAGCACATGTTTCAGAGAGCACAGGGTTGGGGGTAAGGTCATAGATCAACAGCATCCCAAGGCGGAAGAATTTTTCTTAGTACAGAACAAAATGGAGTCTCCTATGTCTACTTCTTTCTACACAGACACAGCAACAATCTGATTTCTCTGTCTTTTCCCCACATTTCCCCCTTTTCTATTCGACACAACCGCCATTGTCATGATGGCCCGTTCTCAATGAGCTGTTGGGTACACCTCCCAGACGGGGTGGCGGCCAGGCAGAGGGGCTCCTCACTTCCCAGAAGGGGTGGCTGGGCAGAGGCACCCCCCACCTCCCTCCCGGACGGGGCGGCTGGCCGGGCAGGGGCTGACCCCCCACCTCCCTCCCAGACGGGGTGGCTGGCCGGGCGGGGGCTGACCCCCCACCTCCTGGACGGGGCGGCTGCCGGGTGGAGACGCTCCTCACTTCCCAGACGGGGCGGCTGCCGGGCAGAGGGGCTCCTCACTTCTCAGAAGGGGCGGCCGGGCAGAGACGCTCATCACCTCTCAGACGGGGTCGCGGCCGGGCAGAGGCGCTCCTCACATCCCAGATTGGGTGGCAGGGCAGAGGCGCTCCCCACATCTCAGACGATGGGCGGCCGGGCAGAGGCGCTCCTCACTTCCTAGACAGGATGGTGGCCGGGAAGAGGCGCTCCTCACTTCCCAGACTGGGCAGCTGGGCAGAGGGGCTCCTCACATCCCAGATGATGGGCGGCCAGGCAGAGACGCTCCTCACTTCCCAGACGGGGTGGCGGCCGGGCAGAGGCTGCAATCTCGGCACTTTGGGAGGCCAAGGCAGGTGGCTGGGAGGTGGAGGTTGTAGCGAGCGGAGATCACGCCAGTGCACTCCAGCCTGGGCAACATTGAGCACTGAGTGAACGAGACTCCATCTGCAATCCTGGCACCTTGGGAGGCCGAGGTTGGCAGATCACTCCCGGTTAGGAGCTGGAGACCAGCCTGGCCAACACAGCAAAACCCCGTCTCCACCAAAAAAATATGAAAACCAGTCAGGCGTGACGGCGCGCGCCTGCAATTGCAGGCACTCGGCAGGCTGAGGCAGGAGAATCAGGCAGGGAGGTTGCAGTGAGCAGAGATGGCAGCAGTACAGTCCAGCTTTGGCTCGGCATCAGAGGGAGACCATGGAAAGAGAGGGAGAGGGAGACCGTGGGGAGAGGGGAGAGGGGAGAAAACAGATTCTTATTGAATGTACGCAAATAGCTACATTGCCGTCAGAGGCCTTGGAACAAGAGTGACTCCCTCTTGCATAGGGGCTGCATAAAATAAGGCTGAGACTTACTGGGCTGTATTCCCAGGAACTTAGGCATTCTTAGTCACAGGATGAGATAGGAGGTCGGCAGGATTGGTATCACAAGATACAGATCATAAAGACCCTGCTGATAAAACAGGATGCAGTAAAGAAGCTGGCCAAACCCTGCCAAATCCAAGATGGTGACAAAAGCGACCTCTGGTCATCCTGTTTATATGTTAATTATAATACATTAGCATGCTAAAAGACACTCCCACTGGGACACCAGGATACTTTACAAATGCCATGGTAATGTCTAGAAATTACCCTATATGGTCTAAAAGGGGAAGGAACCTTCAGTTACAGGGGAAATCCCTGCCCCTTTCCCAGAAAACTCATGAATAATCCACCCCTTGTTTAGCATATATAATCGAGAAATAACCGTAAGTATACTCAGTCGAGCAGCCCATGCCACTGCTCTGTCTGGAGTAGCCATTGTTTTGTTTCTCTACTTTAATAAACCTGCTTTCACTTTACTCTATGGACTCACTCCAAATTCTTTATTTTTTTTTTTGAGATGGAGTCTCACTCTGTGAGGCCATTCTCCTGCCTCAGCCTCCCAAGTAGCTGGGACTACAGGCGCCCGCCACCACGCCTGGCTAATTTTTTGTATTTTTAGTACAGACGGGGTTTCACCATGTTAGCCAGGACGGTCTCGATCTCCTGATCTCGTGATCCACCCGCCTCGGCCTCCCAAAGTGCTGGGATTACAGGTGTGAGCTACTGCACCTGGCCGACTCACTCCAAATTCTTTCTTGTGTGAGATCCAAGAACCCTCTCTTGGGGTATGGATCAAGACCCGTTTCTAGTAACATTGCCATACAATAAGCATACTCACAAATAGTTTCCAAATTCTGAAGAGATCAGGTAGAGAGAAAGGTAAATGTTTCAATTTTGTTGACAAAAGTATACTTTACCAAATTGCTGTAAAGCTATACAGATAGCTTAGAAGGAAAAAAGTTGTCTTGAATCTGGAAAACAAAACGTAAAAAGAATCAGCAATGTTTCAAACAAAAAGAAGTCAATAAAAAAACTAGGCTGGGCACGGTGGCTCACACCTGTAATCCCAACAGTTTGGGAGGCCAAGGCGGGCAGATCTCTTGAGGTCAGGAGTTCAAGACCAGCCTGGCCAACATGGTGAAACCCTGTCTCTACTAAAAATACAAAAAACTAGCCAAGCATGGTGGCGAGCACCTGTAATCCCAGCTACTCAGGAGGCTGAGGCAGGATAATCGCTTGAACCTGGGAGGCGGAGGTTGCAGTGAGCCGAGATCACACCACCACACTCCTGCCTGGGTGACAAGAGTGAGATTCCATCTCAAAAAAAAAAAAAAACAGGTCAGGAGATCGAGACCATCCTGGCTAACACAGTGAAACCCCATCTCTATTAAAAAAAAAAAATTAGCTGGGCATGGTGGCAGGCGCCTGTAGTTCCAGCTACTGGGGAGGCTGAGGCAGGAGAATGGCGTGAACCCTGGAGGCGGAGCTTGCAGTGAGCCAAGATCGCGCACTGCACTCCAGCCTGGGCGACAGAGCGAGACTCCATCTCAAAAAAAAAAAAAAATGCACCATCAGTTAAGTCCCATGTCATTAATTCTTATTGTGCTTGTTGCTGCATTAGCAGTTTTATGAGTCCAGTTTTTTCCATTTGGAGTTTTTGAAATTCTTATCCAGTACTATTGAATAATATGAAAGTCATCACCAGAGGTCTATATTTCAGTGTCTTTATTTCAGAATACTCATCAGATTCTTTTTATCCTTTTCATGAACCTCCATGAAGACACAAAACTTTAACATTATACTTGCTTATAAAGATATTTTAGAAGTATCAGAATAAAGCTATTAACTATGGACAATAAAATTTTTAAAGGTATGGTTAAAGACACACTTGACAAATACATTTGGTTATGTTCTATGGGCTTACAACAATTTAACATAATAATCATAGTTATGACAGATAACATATATCAAGACATATCAATTTTTAGGAATCCCATACAATTCTGGAACACATATTAATAACATATTCATATAAATATACCTAATAAAGACAGCACAACACACACAGAATCTGTTTCTCTCTCCACTTTTTTTTTTGCAGTTTACACAAAAGGTGAACAAAATATTTTATCTATTATTAATACCACGTGAAGAGAAAACCAATTTTACTCTTTTATTAGTGTTTTTTGTTGTTGTCGTTGTTGTTTTTTGAGACAGGGTCTCTCTCTTTCACCCAGGCTGAAGTGCAGTGGCATGATCTCAGCTCACTGCAGCCTTGACTAAGCGATCCTCCCACCTCAGCCTCTCAAGTAGCTGGGACTACAGGCATGCGCCATGATGCCCAACAATTTTTTTTTTCGAGACGGAGTCTCACTCTGTCACCTAGGCTGGAGTGCAGTGGTGCGATCTCGGCTCACTGCAACCTCCATCTCCCAGGTTCAAGCGATTCTCCTGCTTCAGCTTCTCAAGTAGCTGGGACTACAGGCATGCACCACCACGCCCAGATAATTTTTGTACTTTTAGTGGAGACGGGGTTTCACAATGTTGGCCAGGCTGGTCTTGAACTCCTGACCTCAGGTGATCCACCTGCATCGGCCTCCCAAAGTGCTAGGATTACAGGCGTGAGCCACTGCACCTGGCCCCAACTAATTTTTTCTTATTTTCTGTAGAGACAAGGTCTCAATATGTTGCCCAGGCTGGTCTTAAACTCCTGGGCTAAAGTGATTGTGAGCCTTCCGCCTCAGCCTCCCAAAGTGCTGGGATTACAGGCGTAAGCCACTGTGCCCGGCCTTTTTTTTTTTTTTTTTTTTTGAGACTGAGTCTCACTCTGTTACCCAGGCTGGAGTGCAGTGGCGCGATCTCAGCTCACCACAACCTCTGCCTCCCATGTGCCTGGCCTTCTTTTAGGATCATAATGTATAGAGCAATTTCATTTCTGCCACTAGGCCAGTAACAGACCTAATTCTGCATGAAGGCTAATTAATGGCTGCTTGCCCAATAGGATTAAACATGTCTTTTTTTATCCTCTAAGAATTCCCTCCACTGATCTGTTTGTGCATTATGATTACCATTGATTATCTCCTTATTAAAAGAGTCTCTTTCTCTTATAATTAATGTGACCATATAAATTATAATCTAAAGTTAGACAAATTTAAGAATAAAAGGAGTACTATTAATAATTATACTAGAGGCCTGGTGAGGTGGCTCACACCTGTAATCCCAGCACTTTGGGAGGCCAAGGTAGGGAGGATCACTTGAGGCCAGGAGTTCAAGACCAACCTGGCCAACATAGTGAGACCCTGTGTTTTATTTTAAACAAAAATTTTAAAAATTAGCTGGGCATGGTGATACACACCTGTAGTCCCAGCTACTTGGGAGGCTGAGGCAGGAGTTCAAGGCTGTAGTAAGCTCTGATCACACCACTGAACTCCAGCCTGGGAGACAGAGCAAGATCCTGTCTCTAAAAAAATTTTTTTTGGGCCGGGCGTGGTGGCTCACGCCTGTAATCCCAGCACTTTGGGAGGCCAAGGCGGGCGGATCACCACGTCAGCAGACGGAGACCATCCTGGCTCATATGGTGAAACCCCATCTCTACTAAAAATGCAAAAAACTAGCCGGGCGTGGTGGCACGCACCTGTAGTCCCAGCTACTCAGGAGGCTGAGGCCGGAGAATTGCTTGAACCTGGGAGGCGGAGGTTGCAGTGAGCCGAGATCACACCACTGGGTGATAGAGCGAGACTCCGTCTCAAAAAAAAATTTTTTAAATAATAATTATGCTGGGCAATAGGTGTGAACAAACCACATAAACTGGGATGTGTGGCTCTGTTTTATTTTATTTTCAATTTATGATGGGTTTATCAGGATATAATAGCCTTGGAAACTGAGGAGCACCTGTACAGCTTTAGCCTCTCTCTAGTCCTCCCTCCTTCTAGATAAGATTTATTCATATACCCAACCATAGAATTACTTCCACTTCTGGATAGCATTCAACCTAACGTAAAACCTCACTTCCTTAAGCCCTCCCCCAAAACATCTAACACAAGCCCAAATCCCATAACACATCTGTTCTGACACTCTCTTCCCGAGATGCCCCGTAGTTCTCTATGGTGTGCATTCTCCTCTGCTGCACAAAGTAATAAACCCAACTTGTTCAACTAAGGGCATGTTCATATTCCCAGTCTTTGGCTGCAGGGCACTGACAATGACATATTACAGGGCATTCACGTCTGTAATCCCAGCTACTTGGGAGGCTGAGGCACGAGAATCACTTGAACTCAGGAGGCAGAGGTTGCAGTGAGCTGAGATCATGCCACTGCGCCTGGCCCATCTTTTTCTTTTTGAGAGAGGGTCTCACTCTATCGCCCAGGCTGGAGTGCAGTGGCAGGATCTTGGCTCACTGCAGCCTCGACCTCCTGGGCTCAAGCAATCCTCCTACCTCAGCCTCCTGACTAGCTGGGACTACAGGTGCATGCCACAGTGCCCGGCTAATTTTTGTATTTTTTGTAGAGATGGGATTTCACCATGTTGGCCAGGCTGGACTTGAACTCCTGGGTTCAAGCGATCCACTCGCCTCGGCCTCCCAAAGTGCTAGGATTGCAGGTGTGAGCCACCAAGCCCAGCCAGTGAGTGACCTTCTTATGAGTCTTTCAGACCAGCTGACATCAGTAGTTTTACTGGCATGCAGGATCTAAAACAATATTTCAAAGGGAAAACGTTTTATAATGTTCAAGTTGTTATCTATAGAGTAGTTAAGGGCAGGATAAACTAGGGGTTATGTGATTCTGGGAAAATGGGCAGCAAACAACTCTGAGGAAGCAGGTCAGGGAGCAAGCTGACCTCATGGTGAATGCTGAATGTCCTGCAAGCTTGGTTTATTTTTGTTTCTCCCCTTCCCTTCTTCCCTGATTAATTTTCTTTTTTAAGTTTATGGGATAGTTTCAGCTCCCCTGAACTTGATTATCCCTCAGTCCTGAGGTGAGAGTTAATATGGTGGGAATCGGGCAAAGACCACTCCAGCTTTTTTCTTTCCTGGCAAGGGGCATAGTCGGAGTGAGATTCAGGATTAGAGGAATGAAACTGCCTGGCAGTAACCTGTAAGTATCTACAAGTGCCCCGTCGAGGATTTCAGGGGCATGAACACATTAGTGCTCCTGTGCACTGTCTTAGCATAGCATTTAATGATACAATGGACTATAAAATAAATTATAAACCCTCTTGTCAGAAACCAGAAGCCAATTTTTTTTTCTTTCTTTTTTTTTTTTTGAGATGGAGTTTCGCTCTTGTCACCCAGGCTGGAGTGCAGTGGTGTAGTCTTGGCTCACTGCAACCTCTGCCTCCCGGGTTCAAGCAATTATCCTGCTTCAGCCTCCCGAGTAGCTGGGATTACAGGTGCCTGCCACCACGCCCAGCTAATTTTTGTAATTTTAGTAGAGACGGAGTTTCACCATGTTGGCCAGGCTAGTCTCAAACTCCTGACCTCAGGTGATTCGCCCGCCTCAGCCTCCCAAAGTGCTGTGATTACAGGCATGAGCCACTGCCCCCAGCCTTTTTTTGAGACAGACTCTCACTCTGTCGCCAGGCTGGAGTGCATGGCTTGATCTCCGTTCACTGCAACCTCTGCCTCCAGGGTTCAAGGGATCCTCCTGCCTCAACCTCCCGAGTAGCTGGGATTACAGGCATACACCACCACGCCAGGCTAATTTTGGCGTTTTTACTAGAGATGGGGTTTCATCATGTTGGCCAGGCTGGTCTCAAACTCCTGACCTCAGGTGATCCGCCTGCTTTGGCCTCCCATAGTGCTGGGATTACAGATGTGAGCCACTGCATGGGAGCCCAGATTTTAAAAGTCCTTGTAAAACAGACTGAAAACCTTGGGGTAGCCATGAGATTTTATTTGACAGAGCCTGTTTTGTCGGTCTTATGATCTGATCTCTAGAGATCTTAACATTAATGCTGGTCAGCTGTTGTGTCTAAACCATAAAAGAGAGGGGGTATAATGAGGTGTGTCTGACCTCCTGTCCTATTATGACTGGAACTCAGTTTTAAGCTTTTGGGGGAGTCCTCAGCTAAAAGAGGGTCCATTCCATTGGCTGAGGGAACTTAGGGTTTTATTTTTCATTTACATTTCCCCTTTTGTGGCCAAGATTTGTCAGAGGCAGCACTGATAGCCAAATTTTAAATTTTGTCCCATATCATCGTTAGGGTGGTGCAGCTACCTAGCCTGAGTCCACCTTGTCCCTTGGTAAGACCCCTGTGGCCAAGGGACTTAGAGCCAAAAGAATGATAGCCAATTAAATGTTTTAGGGCAGATGGGAGTGGAGGTGGGCAGACATTCATTAACCCTTAAAACCTTTTAAGTAATATCTGTCAAAAGCCAAAAGCCAAAAAAATAAGGTGGCCAGGTGCAGTGGCTCACGCCTACAATCCCAGCACTTTGGGAGACAAAGGTGGGAAGATCACTTGAGCTCAGGAGTTCCAGACCAGCGTGGCAACATGGTGAAACCCCATCTCTACAGAAAATACAAAAATTAGCTGTGTGTGGTGGTACACACCTGTAGTCCCAGCTACTCGGGAGGCTGAGGCGAGAGGATGGCTTGAGCCCAAGAAGTCGAGGCTGCAGTGAGCCATAAGCCAAGATCCTGCCACTGCACTCCATTCTGGGCAACAGAGAGAGACCCTGTCCAAAAAAAAAAAAAAAGGTAAGTTTATAGAATTGAATCCTGGTCTTAGCTATTGACTTTTAGTAATTAGGTATATAAAACATTAATATTTTGTTAAACTCATTTGAGTTAAGAAATTTAGAGAGGCAAAGTTCCTCAGTTTGTCAGCTATTTAAGCATCTGTGTGTCTTTCCTTGATTTGGAGGGTCTGAACTAATTGCATCCCTCAAAACCAGCCCTTATAATCTCACATGCCCATCTCTTCTGTGATAGTCCCTGGGCCTAGATGGAGGGTGTTTTAACATTGTATAGCTTTAGCTGCAGTGTGTTGACGACAGAAAACAGATGGTCCCAGTGGGATTGAATAGTTTTAAATTCTGGTCCTGTCTCTCATGAAAGCAGTTAATTTTTTATTTTTTTATTCTTTAGTAGAGAGACAATCATGTCACATGCAAAAGATAATAAAATGATCTTTTTATTATCTTTTTCTGGTGTTGGGATGAACACAATGTCTTTTATCCTTAAGAATGAGGTTGGCTATAGTTTCTATGTAAGTGCCCTTTCAGAAGTTGAGGTAGGTCTCTTCTATTCCTAATTTTTTAAGAGTTTGGTTTTGTTCAGTTTTATTATGTTTCATTGAGTCAGGAATGGATGTTGACTTTTATCAAACACTTTATTAGCATCAATTGAGATGATCATATTTTTTCCATAGTCTGTTAATATGCTGAATAACACTGATTGATTTTCTTTAACTTTTTTCAATTATTTATTAATTTATTTACAGACAGGGTCTCACTCTGTTGCCCAGGCTGGAGTGCAGTGGTGTGATCTCAGCTCACTGCAGCCTTGACCTCAGGGGCTCAGGTGATTCTTTTACCTCAGCCTCCCAAGTAGCTGGGACTACAAGTGCATGCTACCAGGCCCAGCTAACTTTTTGTATTTTTTGTAGAGATGAGGTTTTGCCAAGTTGGCCAGGCTGCTCTGGAACTCCTGGGCTCAAGTGACCAACCCACCTCAGCCTCCCAAAGTGCTGGAAGTACAGGGATGAGCCACCACGCCTGGCATGATTGATTGTCAATGTGTCAAACCAACCTCATGTTCGTGGGATAACCCCCAGTTGGTTGTAATATATTATCCTTTTTTTTTTTTTTTTTTTGAAATGGAGTTTCCCTCTTGTTGCCCAAGCTGGAGTGCAATGGCGTGATCTCAGCTCACTGCAACCTCTGCCTTTCGGGTTCAAGTGATTCTCATGCCTCAGCCTCCCAAGTAGCTGGGATTACAGGCGCACACCACCACGCCTGGCTAATTTTTTGTATTTTTAGTAGAAATGGGGTTTCACCACATTGGCCAGGCTGGTCTCGAACTCCTGACCTCAGGTGATCTGTCCGCCTCGTTCTCCCAAAGTGTTGGGATTACAGGCATGAGCCACTGCACCTGGCCATATATTATACTTTTTATGAATTGTGTTGGATTTGATTTACTCTAATTTTGTTAAAAATTTGCATATCTATGTTTGTGGGAGATATTTGGTCTGTCAATTTTTTTTTTGTGATGTCTTTGGTTTTGATATCAGGATCAAGGTAATGCTGAACTCATAGAATATGTTGGGAAGTATTCCCTCCTTGTGGTAGACAGAATTCTAAGATTCCCAGCCACTGGTGCACGTGCACACCTCTAGTTATTTAATTAAACACGAATCTAGCTACTGCTGCTAAGGGATTTTGCAGATGTAACTAAGGTCCCAAATCAGTTGATCTTAAAATAGACAGATTATTTGGGTGGGCCTGACCTAATCACATGAGCCCTTTAAATTTGTGTCTGAAAGAGAGAAGAATGAAATGTATTTCACACATTGTTGCTGGCCTGAAGACACAGGAGGCCCCATGGCAAAAAATGTGAGTGTCCTCTAGGAGATGAGAGCAGCCTTGGCTGACAGCCAGCAAAGAAACAGGATCCTCATTTGCACAACTGCAAATAACTGAATTTTACCAACAACAAGAATGAGCTTGGAAGTGTGTTTTTCCTCAGAGCCTGCAAACAAGAGCTCAGCCTGGCTAACACCTTGATTTCAGCTTTGTAGTACTTTGAACAAAAAAAAAAAACTGTTGTTTGGGACTTCTAACCTACAGAAGCTGAGATAATAAATGGGTATTGATTTAATGTGTTATGCGGCAACAGAAAATTAATATATTTCTCTTTTATTTTCTGGAAGAGTTTGTGTACAACTGCTATTATTTCTTCCTGCTTGGTCAAATTCACCATTGAAGCCATCTGGGCATGGGGTTTTCTTTTGTTTGTTTATTTGTTTGAAACAGGGTCTTGTTCTGTCGCCCAGGCTGGAGTGCAGTGGCGTGCTCATAACTCATTATAACCTTGAACTCCTGGGCTCAAGCGATCCTCCCGCCTCAGCCTCCCAAGTAGCTGGGACTACAGGCACACACCACCACACCATGCCCTGGGACTATAGGCACACACCACCACACCATGCCCGGTTAACTTCTTTTTTTTTTTTTTTTAGATGGAGTGTCGCACTGTCAACCAGGCTGGAGTGCAATGGTGCGATCTCGGCTCACTGCGACCTCCACCTCCCAGGTTCAAGCGACTCTCCTGCCTCAGCCTCCTGAGTAGCTGGGATTACAGGCACCTGCCACCATACCCAGCTAATTTTTTTTTTTTTTGGTTGTATTTTTAGTAGAGACGGGGTTTCACTATGTTGGCCAGGCTGGTCTCGAACTTCTGACCTCATAATCTGTCCGCCTCGGCCTCCCAAAGTGCTGGGATTACAGGGGTGAGTCACCGTGCCTGGCCCTCGCTAATTTTTAAACTTTTTGTAGAGACAGGGATCTCGCTTGGTTGCCTAGGCTAGTCTTAAACTCCCAGCCTCAAGTGATCCTCCCACCTCAGCTTCCCAAAGTGCTGGGATTATAGGCGTGAGCCACTGCACCTGGCCAGGGAATGGGGTTTTCTTTGTGGGAAAGTTTTTAACTACAAAATAAATTTATTTAAAGACAGGGCTATTCAGGTCGTCTTTTGTCTGGAGTGAGCTTTGGTAGCTTGTATATTTTAAGGAATGTATCCACTTCATCTTCAATGTCAAATTTATGAACACAAGTCTCTTGTTTTGGGATTCTCCTGCCTCACCCTCCCGAGTAGCTAGGATTACAGGCATCTGCCACCACGCCCGACTAATTTTTGTATTTTTAGTAGAGATGGGGTTTTGCCATGTTGGCCAGTCTGGTCTTGAACTCATTACCTCAAGTGATCTGCCCGCCTCGGCCTCCCAAAGTGCTGGGGTTACAGGCATAAGCCACCGCGCCCAGCAGCCTTTATCTTTATTATTCCCTTTTATCTGTTTACTTCGGGTTTAATTTCCTCTTTGTATCATAGTTTCTTAGTGTACAAGCTGAGGTCATTGATTTGAGACCACTTCTTTCTAATATAAGAATTTAGGCTGGGCACAGTGGCTCACACCTGTAATCCCAGCACTTTGGGAGGCCAAGGTGGGAAGATTGCTTGACCCTGGGAGTTTAAGATTAGCCTGGGCAACATAGTGAGACCCTGTCTCTACAAAAATAAAAAAAAATTAGCCAGGTGTTGTGGTGCATGACTATGGTTCCAGTTACTTGGGAGGCTGAGGTGGGAGGATTGCTTGATCCCAGGAAGTCGAGGCTACAGTGAGCTATGATCTCGCCACTGCACTCCAGCCTGGGCAACAGAGTGAGACTCTGTCTCAAATAATAATAATCATAATTTAATGCTATAAATTCTTTTCTAAGCAGTCCAACTTTGTTTTTCCTTCATTCCATAAATTTTGGTATGTTGTGTTTTCATTTTAATACAGTTCAAAATACTTTCTGATTTCTTCTTTGACCCATAATATGCTGGTTATTGATTTATTGCCTCTCAACTTCAAATTCAACTTTCTGTCTGCTCTGTGAAAATGGAGCATATTTTAACTATTTTTTCCTTTGCCAGCTGCCACTGAAGCTTTCTCAGAGGGTGCTGGAGAGATATTGCAAAAGGAAAAGGGGCCTCCTTCCTGATTCCTGTGCTCACTCGGCAGGCTCCCGCTGCCTGGCTTTTTCTAACTCCTCCAGTGCTCACAGCCTTTCCAGTGCCTGGTTCCTACCTTGCATGGTGGCCAATAGCACCCAGTGACCAGCAGCTTTCCCCTTCCTCCAGCACTCACTCTCAGTTTTGTAGCAGAGTGTCTCTGGATCCCACAGCACTCACAGCTTCCCCAGTGCCGGGCTCCTGCAGTGGACAGATACCAGCAGCACTCAGCAGCAAACAGCTTTCCCCAGCACCATAGCTAACAGATTTCCAGAGGGTAGATTTCCAACAACTTCCATCAGTGCAGCACCACAATGAACTTCTCTACCATTCAGTAACTACAGCCATGGTTTTTCCAACAAGCTCTGGATCTCAACCTCATCGGTGTTCTGTCTCAGCCTAGGGATGGTGACTACGCCTTATATCTGTTATTCCTGTATTCTTTAGAGATCTTCTTACATCTTAGTAGCCAATCCCTTGTTATTCTAAATCCCTGTTATAGGTTTTTTTTTTTCCCACCCAACTACACCAGAACAGAGGTAATTTTTCTTTTAATTTTTTTTTTTTTTTTTTTTTTTTTTTTTAGACAGGGTCTCAGTCTGTCACACAGGCTGGAGTGCAGTGGTACGATCATAGCTCACTGCAGCCACAACATCCTCAACTCAAGTGATCCTCCTGCCTCAGCCTCCCGAGTAGCTGGAACTATAGGCATGCATCACCATGCCCAGCCATTGTTGTTTATTTTTTGTAGAGATGGGGTTTCGCCCTGTTGCCCAGGCTGGTTTCAAACTCCTGAGCTCAAGTGATCCACCTGCCTCAGCCTCTCAAAGTGCTGGGATTACAGGTGTGAGCCACCATGCCTAGCCCAGGGGTAAATTCTTATATTAAACTTTCTCTGCTCAAATTCCTGTGTCATTCTGTCTCCTAACTGGACTAAGACTGATACAGAATTGTTGCCAGGAATGGTCCCAGGAAATGTACCTGGAGAGATTGGACTTGGGGATTGGTTTGTTCATGCTCTGGGCTTGAGCATAGTGCTGAACTCTTTGCCAATGAGAAATGGATGCTAATAATCCCTGGCATGTAGAGGCATCACAATTAATTAACCTAGGGTTGATTGTGATGAAGTGCCAACTGAAGCACATGCCTTGGGAGCCCAAATGACTGCCGCACTTGACCACCACGACAGCAATCGTGACTATAAGGACTGTGTTGTGGGATGGATTGTTCTGAATGCACTTGAGCACTTACAAAGAGAAAATGATGGGCCAGGCGTGGTGGCTCACGCCTGTAATCCCAGCACTTTGGGAGGCCGAGGCGGGCGGATCACAAGGTCAGGAGATCAAGACCATCCTGGCTAACATGGTGAAACCCCGTCTCTACTAAAAATACAAAAAATTAGCTGGGCATGGTGGCGGGCGCCTGTAGTCCCAGCTACTCGGGAGGCTGAGGCAGGAGAACTGCTTGAACCCAGGAGGTGGAGCTTGCAGTGAGCGGAGATCCCACCACTGCACTCCAGCCTGGGTGACAGAGCGAGACTCCGTCTCAAAAAAAAAAAAACAAAGAGAAAATGATGGCCAGACACAGTGGCTCACGCCTGTGATACCAACACTTTGGGAGGCCGAGGTGGGTGGATCACGAGGTCAGGAGTTCAAGACCAGCCTGGACAAGGTGGTGAAACCCCATCTCTACTAAAAATACAAAAATTAGCCTGGCATGGTGGCAGGCACTTGTAATCCCAGCTACTCGGGAGGCTGAGGCAGAATTGCTTGAATTCGGGTGGCAGATGTTGCAGTGAGCCAAGATCGCAGCACTGCACTCCAGCCTGAGCGATAGAGTGAGACTCCGTCTCAAAAAAAAAAAAAAAAAAGAAAAGAAAAGAACAAGGTGGGGTCCATTGACTTCTCAGCTCAAGTCACAGTCTGAGAACCAGAGAACTTTCATGATGCCTAATGGGCTGATACTACTGACAATCAAACACAACATTTAATTGTGCAGTGCAAGTTGAACTCACAGTCTTGACAAGTCTCTCATGTGAAAGATAAAGAATGGGATCCTGAAACTTGGATCTGGAGGGGCATCTGTTTGGTCTCAGATGAAACTGACAATCTTGAACTACCAAGTCACTCTGAGTCTCCCGTACTAATGGAAATAGCTTGTCCTTCAGTGTTTCAGTGTCTGAGACTAGTCTTTCTCTCCTTGAAAACACTGAGATAAACTGACCTGGGGAGGATGCCTTGAAAGGGAATGCCCATTCTCCCCTCTTCCTGCCACGACCACCCCCTATTGCCATAAGACCAATAATTAAGGTTAAATCTCAGCATGGTCCAGGGGAACAAGTGCACACTATGAACAAGGAGGAAGCAGCTTATACACCAAAAGCATTGTAAGATTGCTAATATATATTGACAGAAATATAGGGAATATATGCAGAAGTGGTTTCCAAGGTTATTAGACAAAGGAGAGCAAAATATAATACTAGATAGGGCAGAATTCATTGAGATAAGTACACTTATTAGAGACTCTGTATTTAAAGTGTCAGCTTATGCAGCTGGAGGTAGCTTTAAGAGCTTATTTGGTTGATTGCCTGAAGCTTGGACTCAATTATGGCCCTACAGTTAATTAAGTTGAGAAGCCTGAGCTGCCCTGGTATGATATGGGAAAGGGAATCCAAAGGCTTAAGGGGATAGGAATGTTGGAGATTTATTATGTTCGACTTGCCCACAACTCCTAACTATGTTCCATGAAAACGGTTGAAAGACACTCCCTTCACCAAGGCATTGAGAAATCCATTACTGAGAAAAACACCTGCATCCTTGGAAAGCTCTGTGGCTGCTCTTCTTTGTAGGCAAGGTATGACTGTAAGGGATGGGCTCCCTGGTTTCAGTGGGGTTCATGGAGTACCAAAGTAACAGAGGTCAAGTGGCAGCATTTAACTGCCAAATACAGCACCGTGGATGTTCAGGCACATTGACCACCATTTCCCTGGGCATGAAACAGATGGATACCCTACTAGAATATTGTTCAGTCTATATGATAGAAAAAGTTATAGATCTAGTAGCCAAAAAACTGACTCAAGTCACCACAGTGGAGAGTCAGCCTGTCACTCAGTGTCCAGACTGAAGTCAATTCACAGATCAAGAGCCCCTCTTTTTTTTTTTTTTTGAGACGGAGTCTTGCCTTGTTGCCCATGCTGGAGTGCAGTGGTGCGATCTTGGCTCACTGCAAGCTCCGCCTCCCGGGTTCATGCCATTCTCCTGCCTCAGCCTCCCGAGTACCTGGAACTACAGGTGCCCGCCACCACGCCCGGCTAATTTTTTGTATTTTTAGTAGAGTCAGGGTTTCACTGTGTTAGCCAGGATGGTCTCGATCTCCTGACCTCGTGATCCACCTGCCTCAGCCTCCCAAAGTGCTGGGATTACAGGCGTGGGCCACCGCGCCCGGCAAGCCCCTCTTTTTTAAAAAAATTATTTTATTTTATAGTTTTTAGAAATGGGGTCTCGCTGTGTGGCCTAGGCTGGTCCCAAACTCCTGGACTTAAGTGATTCTCCTGCCTCAGCCTCCCAAAGTGCTGGGATTACAGGTGTGAGCCACTGAGACTGGTCTAGAGCCCCTTTATTGAAGGGGCAGCCAGGTCCTCTTGAGGGAGAAGCCTGCACCATTGCCACACAAACATACTGTAAATCTTCCTCCAAGCCTTCCTGAAAGGGACCTGTGGCCATTTACTAGAGTGACTGTACCTTGGGGAAAAGGAAATACCTAGAACTTTTGAGAATTACTAGATACCGGCTCTGAATTGACACTAATTCCTGGGGACCCACAATGCCATTGTGGTCCATCAAAGCAGGGGCTTTAGGGTGGTCAGGTAATAGTCTTAGCTCAGGTTTGATTCACATTGGGCCCAGTTGGTCCAGTGGCCCACCTTATAGTTATTTTCCCACTTCCTGAATTTGTCATTGGAATAAACATACTTAGAAACTGGCATAACTGGATGAGCGTGGTGGCTCACACCTATAATCTCAGCACTTTGGGAGGCTGAGGTGGGAAGATAGCTTGAGCCCAGGAGTTCCAAGACCAGCCTGGGTAACACAGCAAGACCCCGTCTCTACAAAAAAATTGTAAAAATTAGCTGGGTGTGGTGGCACGTGCCTGTGGTCCCAGCTACTCAGGAGGCTGAGGTGGGAGGGTCACTTGAGCCCAGGAGGTTGAGGCTGCAGTGAGCTGCGATCGTGCCACTGCACTCTAGCCTGGGTGACAGAGACAGACTCTGTCCTCCCGCTCCCAAAAAAAGAAACTGGCATAACCCCCACATCAGTTTGCTGATCCACGGGGTGAGGGCCATTACAGTAAGAATGGCTAAGCCAAAGCCCCTGGAACATCCACTCCTTTGAAAGCTAGTAAACCAGAAGCAATAATGCATACCGAGGGGAATGCAGAGATTAATAGCACCAGAAAAGACTTGAAAGAAGTAGGGGTGGTGACACCTATCACATCTCCATTTAACTCACCAGTTTGACCAGTGCAAAAGTTAGATGAATCTTGGAGAATGACTGCAGACTACCATAAACTTAATTAGATGGTGACTTCACTTGTAGCTCCTGTCCCAGATATAGTATATTTACTGGAACAACTCAGCACAACCCCTGGCACTTGGTATGCAGGTACTGGCCTGACTGATGACCTTTTCTCTGCACCAATTTTCAAAGACTACCAGAAACCATTTGCTTTTACCTGGCAAGAACAAGAGCATAACTTTATGGTGTTGCCTCAGGGCTGTGTCAATTCTGCTCTCTGCCATGATATAGTTGGCAGAGATATGGCTCATCTTGATACTCAATTAAACATCACACTGGGCCACTACACTGATGACATGTAGATTGGATCTGGTGAGCAGAAAGGAGCAAATAGTTTAGACGTCTTATTAAGAATGAAAGGGGAACAGGTGCAGTGGCTCATGCCTGTAATCCCAGCACTTTGGGAGGCTGAGGCAGATCACTTGAGGTGAGGAATTTTAGACCAGCCTGGCCAGTATGGTGAAACCCCATTTCTACTAAAAATACAAAAATTAGCCGGGTGTGGTGGCACGTGCCTGTAATCCCAGCTACTGGGGAGACTGAGGCAGGAGAATTGCTTGAACCCCAGAAGCAGAGGTTGCGGTGAGCCAAAATCACACCATTGCACTCCAGCCTGGGTGAAGAAGCAAGACTCTGTCTCAAAAAATAATAATAATAAATAAAATAAAAAAGAATGAAAGGGCTGGGCACAGTAGCTCATACCTGTAATCCCAGCACTTTGGGAGGTCAAGGTGGGAGGATTGCTTGAGTCCAGGGCTTCGAGACAAGTCTGGGCAACATAGTGAGACCTTGTCTCTACAAAAAACAAAAACAAGGCCAGGTGTGGTGGCTCATGCTTGTAATCCCAGCATTTTGGGAGGCCGAGGTGGGCAGATCACGAGGTCAGGAGATCGAGACCATCCTGGCTAACATGGTGAAACCCCGTCTCTACTAAAAATACAAAAAATTAGCTGGGCGTGGTGGCAGGCACCTGTAGTCCTAGCTACTCGGAAGGCTGAGGCAGGAGAATGGCGTGAACCCAGGAGGCAGAGCTTGCAGTGAGCCGAGATTGCGCCACTGCACTCCAGCCTGGACAACAGAGCGAGACTCTGTCACAAACAAACAAACAAACAAAAACAAAAAAAATTAGTCAGGCATAGTGCACATGCTTGTAGCCCCAGCTACTTGGGAGGCTGAGGTGGGAAGACTGCTTGAGCCCGGGAGGTGGAGGCTGCAGTAAGCTGTGATCGTACCACTGCACTCCATCCTGAGCGACAGAGCAAGACTTTGTCTCAAAAAAAAATATATATATATGTAAATTGGTGGACTTTGAGTGAAACAGATTGCCCTCTATAATTTGGGTGAGCCACATCCAATCAGTTGAAGGCCATAATAGAACAAAGACTGACCTCCACCAAGCAAGAAGGAATTCTGCCAGCAGGAGGCCTTTGAACTTAAACTGTATCATCAGCTCTTCCTTGGGACTCCAGGCTGCCAGCCTACCCTGCAGAGTCTGGACTTGAAAAAATGCCAGCCTCCATAATCACATGAGCCAATTCCTTAAAATAAATCCCTCTCTAAATATATACACATTCTATTGGTTCTGTTTCTCTGAAGAACCCTGCCTGATACAGTTGGGTATAAACCTCACAAAAATTCAGGGGCCTGCCACCTCAATGAAGTTTCTAAGAGTTAAATAGTCTGAAGAATGTCAAAAGATTTCCTCCAAGGTGAAAGACAAGTTGCTATACCTCACACCTCCTACCACAAACAAAAAGTTACAACCCTTGGTAGGCCTTTGTATTTTGGAGGCAACTTTTTTTTTTTTTTTTTTGAGACAGGGTCTCACTCTGTCGCACAGGCTGGAGTGCAGTGGCATGATCGTGGCTCACTGCAAACTCCGTCACCTGGGCTCAAGCAATCCTCCCACCTCAGCCTCCCAAGTAGCTGGAACTACAGGTGCACGCTACCACACCTGGCTAACTTTTTTTTTTTTAATTTTTTGTAGAGATGGGGTTTTGCCATGTTTCCCAGGCTGGTCTCGAACTGCTGGGTTCAAGAGATCTGCCGTCCTCAGCTTCCCAAACTGCTGTAATTGCAGGCATAAGCTACCACACCCAGCCTTGGAGGCAACATTTGGGTGTGCTACTTCATTTTTTTTTTTTTGAGATGGAGTCTTGCTCTGTTGCCCAGGCTGGAGTGTGATGGCGCGATCTCGGCTCACTGCAACCTCCACCTCCTGGGTTCAAGCAATTCTCCTGCCTCAGCCTCCCGAGTAGCTGGGATTACAGGCACCCACCACCACACCTGGCTAATTTTTGTATTTTAGTAGAGACGGAGTTTCACCATGTTGGCCAGGCTAGTCTTGAACTCCTGACCTCAAGTGATCCACCCAACTCAGCCTCCCAAAGTGCTGGAATTACAGGTTTGAGCCACCATGCCTGGCCTGAGTGTGCTACTTCAAATCCATCTATAGAATCACCCAAGGTTCCCAGTTTTGAATAGAACCAGACAAGAGAAAGCTCTGCAATTCAGACTGCAATACAAGCTGCTCTTCCACTTGACCCAGCAGATCCCATGAAGTGTCTGTGACAAATAAGAATATTGTATGGAGTTTCTAGCAAGCACCAATGAGAGAATCACAGGGTAAGCCTCTAGGACTTTAGAGCAAGTATGTGCTCTCTTTTGCAGAAAACTATTCTCCTTTCAAGAAACAGCTCTGGCTTACTGCTGGGCCTCGGCAGAGATTGAAACACCTAACCATGAGATATTAGGTGACCATACAGCCTGAGACTCTCATCATGAACTGGTGTCTTCTTTGACCCACATAGCCATAAGCTTAGGCATGCATAGCAGCAATCTATTATTGGATGAAAATGGTACATAAAAGACTAAGTTGAGCAGGTCCAGAAGGTACAAGTAAGTTGCATGAGCAGGTAATTCAGACTCTTTTGACACCAACTCCTGTTGCTTTGCCTCCTCTCCTTCAATCCATGCCTATGATATCACAGAGTGTTCCTATGACCACTTGACTGAGGAAGGAAAACTGAAGCCTACCTTATATATGGGTCTGCATGTTATACTGGTACCATCCAAAAGTAGACAGATGCAGCACTACAACTGTACTCAGGGGTGACTGGATGACAATGGTGAAGGAAGATCCTCTCCAGTGGGCAGAACACTGAACAGTATGTTTAGTTGTCCACTATGTGTGGAGTAAGAGATAGTCAGAAGTATAGATCTACACTGACATGTAGTTGGGGACTTGAAAAGAACAAGATTGAAAGATTGGCGACAAGGAAGTCTGAGGAAGAGAAATGTGACCAGCCTTCTCTGAGTGGGGACAGACTGAAGATATTTGAATCCTATGTGAATGCCCACCAAAAGGCATACATTGCATAGGAGACTGTTATGAATCCAGGGGACAAAATGATGTGGTCTGTTGATGTGCATCAGCCTCTTTCACCAGCCACTCCAGTATTTGCTCAATGGGCCCATAAAGAAATAGGCCATGGGCAGGGACAGAGACTATGCCTGGGCTCAACAACATGGACTTCCCCTTACCAAGGGTGGCATGGTTGCTGAGTGCCTAATCTGCCAACAGCATCAACCAAAATTGAGTCCCTGATATGGCACTATTCCCTATGGGGACCAGCCAACCACCTGGTGACAGGTTGATTACATTGGAAGTCTTCCATCATGGAGGGGGACAGAGATTCAGTCTCACAGAAACAGATGTATTTTCTGGATATAGTTTTCCCTACTCTGCCCATAATCCTTGTGCCAGCACTACCATCTGTAGACTCTTCTGCACAGCTTTGCTTCTGGTTTGCAGCAAAGTAAGTGCAGCAATGGACTCATGCCTATGGAATTAACTGGTCTTACCACATACCACATCATGTTAGAGTAGCTGGCCTACTTGAAGGGTGAAATGGCTTACTGAAACTTGGTTTTGATGCCAGTTGGGAAATAACATCTTGAAACAATGGTATACTATTTTTTGGAATGTAATATATACTTTGAGCTAGAGACTATTATACAGCACTATCTCTCCCATAGCCAGAATAAATGGGTCCTGAAACCAAGGGGTAGAAGTAGGAGTAGCTCCTCTCATTATTACAACTAATAACCTACTCACAGAATTTTTGCTTCCTGTCTCAGCAATTTTGAGCTTTGCTAGTTTGGAGATCTTAGTCCTCAAAGGGAGACTGTTTCTTCCAGGGGACACAACAATAATTCCAGTGAATTGGAAAGTGAAAAATGTGTGACATTTTGGGCTCCTTATGCCAATGAAACCACAAGCCAAAAAAGGGGATGAGGTAAGACTTAATTTACTGGCTCGAGTGATTGATCCTAATTACCAAGTGGAAGTTGAGCTGTTGCTACACAAGGGAGGCAAAGAGGACCATGTTTGCAACCCGGAGAATTATCTGGGGTGCCTCTTAGTACTTCCATGCCTAATAGTAAAGTTTTGTTATTGTTATTGTTGTTGTTGTTTGTTTTGTTTTTTGTTTTGAGATGGAGCCTTACTCTGTCACCCAGGCTGGAGTACAGTGGCACGATCTTGGCTCACTGCAACTTCCGTCTCCCAGGTTCAAGTGATTATCCTGCCTCAGGCTCCTGAGTAGCTGGGACTACAGGCGCATGCCACCACGCTTGGCTAATTTTTGTATTTTTAGTAGAAACGGGGTTTTGCCATGTTGGTCTCAAACTCTTGACCTTAGGTGATCTGCCTGCCTTGGCCTCCCAAAGTGCTGGGATTACAGGTGTGAGCCACCGTGCCTGGCCCCCATAGTAAAGATTAATGGTTAAACTCCATTAAAAGGTTAAACTCTAGTAACTCAAAACAGGCAGGATGATCAAGTACTCAGACCCTTCCAGAATGAAAGTTTGGGTGACTCCTTCAGGTGGAAAAGAGCATCTGAGGTTCTGAATGAAGGCAGGGGAAATGCAGAATGGATAATAACAGAAGAAGGAAGCCATAGATGTCAATTACAGCCTTGAGATCAATTACAGAAATGAGTACTATATTACCTTTCCTAATTTGCCTTCTGCTTGTTATATGTATGTGTTTATTTGCATAATCTAGCCATGTTCTTTTTCTCTTTTTCCCATTTTTATTTTATATACAAGAAGTTGGAAGGTAATTTTACAATTTACTCTTTAGGTACTAGGATATCAGCAGGACCATGGCTAAATTTGAGGAGTAATTAATACAGAAAGTGATGTGTCTTCTCATTTGGGTGAAAGGGTAACAACTTCCTCTCTTGTAAGAAGGATAGCTATATCTTGTTGGGTAGGAGTAAAGTTGTGTTATTCTCTTTTTTTTGAGACAGAGTATTGCGCTGTCACCCAGGCTGGAGTGCAATGGCGGGATCATAGCTCACTATAACCTCAAACTCCTGGCCTTGAATGATCCTCCCACCTCGCCCAAGCTGTTTTGTTGTACAAGAATTCAAATATGTGCACATGAAAGCCAAGAAGTCAAAGGGGTGGACTGTACCACTTACCAATTTTTACCTCTCAGCTTCAAATTCACTCTTCTGCCTGCTCTGTGAAAACAGATCTGGTCCCTTTACATGTTTCCTTTGCCACCTGGCACTGAAGCTTTGCCAGTAGAGGGCACTGGAGAGACATTTCAAGAAGGAAAAAGGTTTTGCTTCCCGGTGCTGGAGTGCCCACTTTGCAGGTTACTGCAGTGTCTGCAGCTTTCTATAGCAACAGAGTCCTACAACTTCTCCAGTGCCTGGCTCCCACAGTGTGTGGTGACCAGCAGCACCCAGTAGCCAGCAGCCTCCCTCTGGAATTCCCCATCAGATGGGTTAGTAGCAGTTTGCCTCTGGCTCCTGAAGGACTCACAGCTTCTCCATTTTCCAGCTTTTGTAGTGCAGGGCAGCCAACAGCACCCAGTAGCCAGCAACATCCCCTGGCACTCTCCCTCAGGTAGTTTTGTGGCAGAGTGCCTCCAGCGAGACACCTCCCCATGAACAGCTTTCATTGGCACTCTAGATGGTGGATTTCTGGCAAGTTCCAGCAAGCAGATTTCCAGCAAATTCTGCCATTCAAAGAGTCACAGCCGTATTCTCTCCAAGGACTGATCTCAACCCTGAACTAAGGTGGGTGCAGGGACAACAGGGAAGGGTCTTCCTTTGGTGCTCGATTTCAGTCATACTCATGCTTTCCTATGCCTTTTTTTTTTTTAAGAGAGAGAGACAGGGTCTCACTCTGTCACCCAGGCTGGAGTACAGCAGAGCTGTGATCACAGCTCACTGCAGCCTCAAACTCCTGGGCTCACATGATCCCCCTGCCTCAGCCTCCCGAGTAGCTAGGACTACAGGCACATGCCACCATTCCCCGCTCCTATACCTTCTTGAATGTATGGAATATATTTATAACAGCTGTTTTCACGTCCTTTTTCTACTCATTCTATCATCTGGATCATTTCTGGGTCATGTTCTGTGGATTATTTTTCCCCTCATTATGGGTTGTATTTTCCTGTTTCTTTGCATGCTTGATAATTTTTTATTGGGCGTCAGATGTAAATATTGAAACGGGAAAAGTTCCCTATCCCCCTAGCAGGGTGTGAGAGCGGGGTGTGGCTCGCTTCTTTGGTGCACCACTGCTCAAACCTCTAGGGGGAGCATGCAGATGGGCAGGTTGTGCGGCTCCAGCCCCACGGCAGTGTCTAGGAGTGAATGTTTACAGCTGAAGCCCCAGTGGGCATGTGTTACAGCATGCTCTTTTAGTTTTGCTGTCTGTAGGCAGTTTGTGTTAATCAGCTCAATTAGACCCTTTGCCTTATCCCAAGGACAGAGGGCTTTCTGTATCCCAGGGTTCTTGCCTTGGTGTACTGGAAGAACCGGATCACATGTGGGCTTGGAGAAAGAGTGCAAGGTTTTTTATTGAGTGGTGGTAGCTCTCAGCAAGGTGGATGGGGAGGCCAGAAGGGGGATACAGTGGGAAGGTGGTTTTCTCCTGGAGTTGGGCCGCCCAGCAGCCAGACTCTCCTCCAACCCCCGGCCAAACTCCATGTCATTCCACCAGTTGATGGCCTGCCGGCATCTGCCGGTGCCTGTTGGTGTGCTCTTCTGCAGGTGTGCTCTTCTTGATGTCCAGCTGTTTGTGTCTGTGCCCCCTAGGGTCTCGGGGTTTTTATAGGCACAGGATGGGGGCGTGACAGGCCAGGGTGGTCTTGGGAAATGCAACATTTGGGCATAAAAACAGAAATGCCTGTTCTTACCTAGGTCCGTGGGCACAACCCCAGGGTGGACCCCTAGCCAGGGACCCACCCTTCTCTACCCAGCACTTCCCTGCCCCACTCCCATATCAATATTACCTTATTGGGTGCTGACTTTTTTGTACTTAAAAATTTTTTTGTTTTGTTTTTGGCCGGGCACGGTGGTTCATGCCTGTAATCCCTGCACTTTGGGAGGCTACTAAGGGGGCTGAGGCAGGAGAATAGCTTGAACCTGGGAGGTGGAGGTTGCAGTGAGCTGAGATCATGCCACTCCAGCCTGGGCGACAGAGTGAGACCCTATCTAAAAAAAAAAAAATTTGTTTTGGTCTAAGACGCAATTAATCAATTTGATCTTTTTGAGGCTTGTTTTTAAGGTTTTTTGTTGTTTGTTTGTTTTTTTCTTTGAGACAGGGTCTCACTCTGTCACCCAGGCTGGAGTGCAGCAGTGTGATCATGGCTCACTGCAGCCTTAACCTCCTGGGCTCAAGCGATCCTCCCATCTCAGCCCCCTGTGAGCTTAGTAGCTGGGACTACAGGCGTGTTCTACCACACCTGGCTAATTTTTGTAATTTTGTACAGACAGGGTTTCACTATGTTGCCCAGGCTGGTCTCAAACTCCTGGGCTCAAGTGATCCACCTGACTTGGCCTCCCAAAGTGCTGGGATTATAGGCATGAGCCACCGCACTTGGTCTGCTTTTAAGGTTTTTTTTAGGCAGGACCTGCATAGCCTTTAGTCTAAAGCTAGTTTGGTACTGAGGCAATACCATCCTGAGCTTTCTACTCAATGTCTTATGTGTTAGGAGGTTTCTCCACTCAGGCTAGTGTGGAGATAAAGTATTCCTGGCTCTGAGGATTATTATTCCTCCTGATCCTTTGCAATGGCCTTTCCCTACGAGGCAGGAGAATAGGGTCTGGAAGCAGGGAACCTAAGGCCGATTCACACTGACTTCCTAGAACTAATTCAAAAGGAAAACCCCAACTTCTCAGGCCCAAGTAACAAAAAGATCAGAGGCTACTCCCTTTGCAACCTACCCCCTTCTTCTGCATCACAGATGAGAAAGGAAAGTACCTTTGATTGGTCTCCTCCCACAACCAATCAGACTGGTTGTGGGCCTAGTCTTCATTTGCATAGGGGTGTAACTTTGTAACTTCACTTCAGCCTCTGATTGGGCCCCTCCTATAATCAACCAGACGTTTGCATAGGGTGTAACTTTGTAACTTCACTTCAGCTTCTGATTGGTCACCTTCCACGACCAATCAGACTGATCGTGGGCCACTACTCTATTTACATAGTGTAAACCAAGTAACCAATGGGAAACCTCTAGAGGGTATTTAAATCCCCAAAAATTCCGTAACCAGTGCTCTTGAGCCGCCTGCTCCAGCTTGCTCCCACTCTGGAGTGTACTTTCGTTTCAATAAATCTTTCCTTTTGTTGCTTCATTCTTTTTTTTTCTTTTCTTTTCTTTTTTTTCCTGAGACAGAGTCTCGCTCTGTCACCCAGGCTGGAATGCAGTGGTGCAATCTCGGCTCACTGCAACCTCCGCTTCCCAGGTTCAAGCAATTCTCCTGCCTCAGCCTCCCGAGTAGCTGGGATTACAGGCGCCCACCACCATGGGCAGCTAATTTTTCTATTTTTAGTAGTGATGGGGTTTCACCATGTTGGCCAAGCTGGTCTTGAACTCCTGACCTTGTGATCCACCCGCCTTGACCTCCCAAAGTGTTGAGATTACAGGTGTGAGCCACCACACCCAGCCTGCTTCATTCTTTTGTGGCTTCATTCTTTCGTTGCTTTGTGCGTTTTGTCCAATTCTTTGTGCAAAACGCCAAGAACCTGGATGACTCCACTTTGTTCGAAATGCCCAATTCTTTCTTCAAAATGCCAGCACCCTCCACTGGTAACACCTGGACTTCAGATAGTTTCCTCATATATGTGTGCTGATCAGAATTCAGCTGAAGGCTTGAAAGGAACCCCCTATAGATCTCCAGAGCTTTCTCTCTGTGTGCAGCGCTCTCCTCTATGGTACTCTGGGCTGCCCTGTGTATTCTGGCTGCTGTCACTGCCAGAAACTCATTTAACTATGTCATCTAAACTCAGAGAGGCCACAAGGCTCTTTTTTAGTCCTCCTCACCGCCCCGCCCCCGCAACCAACATACGCCTGGAAACTCTCTCCAGGCCATCATATGGTTCACTCAGTTGTTTCTCTTCTCTCATGGGATCATGGTCCCATGCTTCCTGTTGTCTAATGTCTGGAAACCTTTGTTTCACATATTTTACCTGGTTTCTTAGTTGTTTAAGGCAGGGGAGTAAATCCAGTCCCTGTTACTCCATCATGGTTGGAAATGTAAGTCTTCAAATGCCCTTTTCTGACCCATATCCTGAGACTTTGCCTTCTGGAACTCACACTCAGTCATCAGCAGAATCCATTAGTCTAGAGCTGAAGGATACTTCTCTGAAGGTTGAGCTCACCTTCTTGCTCCAATGGGAACATGAGTGGGTCTTCCTTGACAATACTGCATCACTCTTAAGCAGTGGCTAGTTTTCTCTTCCACAGCTCTCATCACAGTGATTCCAGAGGCATAAGTGTCCTCCATGCACTTCATGCACTCCTCCCAGACCATGGTCCCTCTCTCCTCAGGAACCCCCCACCCCCAGCTCCTCTGAGGCACAAGCATTAGACTCCATAGCCTTCTACTCATCTTCATCACACTCATCTACCAAGCCCGTCATCACTCCCCTTTGGTTTATCCCTGGCTCACTGTCACCCTCTCCAATACCTCTCTTGTCCAGAACTCTTGGTGATTTCAAAATACACATTGATAGTGGATTAAGGCCAGGCACAGTGACTCACACCTGTAATCCCAGAACTTTGGGAGGCTAAGGCAGGAGGATTGCTTGAGTCCAGGAGTTCAAGACCAGCCTGGGCAACACAGCAAGACCTTGTCTCTATTTTTTAAAAAAATAAAGAATAAAGGCTACTCTGGGCACACTGCCTGTGAGGTAGCCCTGCTTCGCAAGGAGCAGTTATTAAAAAAAAAAAAGGTAGGGGATTAAAAATTCACAGTCTGGCGGGTGTGGTGGTTCACGCCTATAATCCCAGCACTTTGGGAGGCTGAGGCAGGTGGATCACTTGAGCCCAGGAGTTTGAGACCAGCCTGGGAAACATGGCAAAACCCTGTCTGTACTAAAAATACAAAAAGTATCCAGGCATCGTGGCATGCACCTGTAATCCTGGCTACTCGGGAGGCTGAGGCATGAGAATCATTTGAATCCAGGAGGTGAAAGTTGCAGTGAGCTGAGATCGCACCACTGCACTTCAGCCTGGGCAACAGAGATAGACTCGGTCTTAGAAAAAAAATCCAGAGTCTAACCCTGGTCTCTTTGTTCTGTGAGCTCTACTCCACTGATACTGTGCCCACTCCACTTCTGCCACGCACACCACTGTTGTACCATTGACCTTGTGGTTAACAATAGCTGCAGCCTCTCCATAACCTCAGTTTCAAAGTTTTCACTTGTTGACCACTACCTCTTCAACTTCCAGTTCACCTCCCCATTGTATTAGTTAGGATTCTCCAGAAACAGAAACAATAACTTGTAAAGATATATACATGTCCATATACAGGGGGAGATCTATTATAAGCAAGTGGCTCATACAATCATCAAGGCTGACAGGTCCCAAGATCTGCAGGGTGAGTTGGCAAACTGGAAACCCAAGAGAGCTGATGGTGTATTCAGTCCAAGTCTGAAGGCCTGAAACCCAGGAGAACCAATGCTGTAGTTCCAGCTTAAAGGCCAGCAGGCTTGAGACCCAGGAAGAATCAATGTTTCAGTTTGAGTCCAAAGGCAGGAAAAAGCGAATGTCCCAGTTAGAAAACAGTCAGGCAGAATTCTGTCTTTCTTCTGGCGGGCGGGGGTGGGGGGTCAGCCTTTTTGTTCTATCCAGGCCTTCAACTGATTGGATGTTGCTACCCCACATTAGAGCCAGCAATCTTCTTTACTCAGTCTACTGATTTAACTGTTAATCTCATCCAAAAACATCCTCACAGACACATTCTGAATCACGTCTGACCAAGTATCTAGGCATCCTGCAGCCTAGACAAGTCGACACATAGAATTAACCACCACAAATCCATCTCTTGCCAACGAGACACCCACACACATCCCTTTAAACCATACTTAATCTCCAATAAAGACAATAACAAGGTCATAATTCCACCTGACATGATGCAACTATCCTGTGCACAATTGAAAAATGCATTAACCCCTTCTCCAAAAGATGTGAAGTCCTTGAGTGACATTTATTCTTTTCCTTGATAGTGTGTAACTTAAATACTATGATGTAAAGTTAATACATATTAAATTACATGATATAAGAATAAGAAAGGGGGCTGGGTGCGGTGGCTCATGCCTGCAATCCCAGCACTTTGAGAAGTCCAGGCAGATGGATCACCTGAGGTCAACCTGCCTCTTGGGTTCAAGCGATTCTCCTGCCTCAGCCTCCCAAGTAGCTGGGATTACAGGCACCCACCACCACGCCTGGCTAATTTTGTATTTTTAGTAGAGACAGGGTTTCACCATGTTGGCCAGGCTGGTCTTGAACTCCTGACCTCAAGTGATCCACCTGTCTCAGTCTCCCTAAGTGCTTTAAGTGCTGGGATTACAGGCGTGAGCCACTGTGCCCAGCCAAAAAGAATTTTTTAGTAAGGAAGAAATACTCATGCCAATTACCATCTTCATTTCTGTAACCAGTCATGTGATCATAGCTGGTGTTCATAACTACCTTCTTCCACTAGCCATTCCATACTCCCTTTGCCTTCAGCAAGCACCTCAGCTGGCTATGGTTCTTACCTGGTGGGGTGACCCAAACCTTCATTCCTGAAGGGTCTGGGCCATTTATAGTCCTGCCTGGATTGGGTTGTAGTTTTTCATTGACCTTAATCACAGGGAATGGTAATATTCAGAGATGCCCTAAGGGATCGCCTGCATTCCAGAATACTCTTCCTTCCCTCCATTATGAAGTAGTAGTCCAATGTCCCCTTGGTAGGCAGGATTGATCACCCCAGCCAGCATAATAACTCCCTTCTTTGCCTGTTGATTCAAAGACATGAGGAGGCCGGGTGTAGTGGCTCACACCTAAAATCCCAACACTTTGGGAGGCCGAGGTGGACAGACCACCTGAGGTCAGGAGTTCGAGATCAGCCTGGCCAACATGGTGAAACCCCGTCTCAACTAAAAATATAAAAATTAGCCGGGCATGGTGGTGCATGCGTGTAGTGCCAGCTACTTGGGAGGCTGAGGCAGGAGAATTGCTTGAACCTGGGAGGCGGAAGTTGCAGTGAGCTGAGACTGTGCCACTACACTGCAGCCTGGGCAACAGAGCGAGACTCTGTCTCAAAAAAAAAAGAAAAAGAAAAAGAAAAAGAAAGAAAGAAAGAAAAGGAAAAACAAAGACAAAAGGAGCCCAAAGTAGCCACAGACTTAACTTCTAGTTCAATGGAATCATTGTTGTGTCTCCTGGTGGAAGCCTTCCCTCCTCTGGGATTACCACCTCTAGGCCAGCAGAGGATAAAGTCATAAGAACAAGAAGCACCTTGTGGCCCAGTCAAAATGACAAATAAAATTAACCATCACACCCTTCGACCCCATTAGAATCTACAATTTATTGATCTTACTACCTTTTCAGTGTTTCACACCTCTCTCGTGTCCTCACTTCCCTCTTTACCCAGCTTAAATTCTAGAGTCCATAATTGTGGTTCCTCTTTTTTTATTGTTCCTCTCTTCATTTAACCCAACAGGCAAAACTACAGCTTAGCTTCTTTTTCTGGAGCACAGTGGTGCAATCATGGCTCACCACAACCTTGAACTCCTGGTCTCAAGTGATCCTCCACCTCAGCCTCCCAAGTAGCTGAGACTACAGGCATGCACCACCATGCCCTGCTAACATATATATGCTAATATATATATATGCTATATATATATATATTAGAGACAGGGTCTCACCATGATGCGCAAGATGGTCTTGAAGTCCTGGCCTCAAGCGATCCTCCTGCCCTGGCCTCCCAACGTGCTGGGATTACAGGCATGAGCCACTGTGCCCAGCTTCCAACTTAGTTTCTAAAGAAACCCTGGATCTAGCAGTGATCACCAATGGTTGCCACAGCCCCAAAAGAAACACTGTGTATCACTGATGTGCATGACTATATTCCCTTCTACAGTATAGTGTGTTTTGGGATAACTTATTTAGCCAGGTCTGGGTGCATGTGAGCCCTGTCTGCATACCCCTTTGCTTCTCAATACCTCTGCTTGCGTGTGTGTATCTATGAGGCTGCATCTGCACAGGTCTGTGTTTGGTATCACTGTATGTCAGCCTGTGTGTGGCTCTGCCCATGTCTATGCTAATGGGCTGTGTGTCTCTATATGGCAGGTAGGTCTCAGTGTGACTTGTGTCTCTTTGTGAGTGATTGATGGTTACTATACTGGGTATCTCTGAGTGACTGTGCCTGTATATGTCTCTGTTTGCTGCTGCCATATGTCAAAGTGTGTGTGTGTTGGTGTCTGTGCTTGTGTGCTATGGGTTTGTGTGTGTGTGTGTGTGAGAGAGAGAGAGAGAGAGAGAAAGAGAGAGAGAGAGAGGGTTTCGTATGGTCACTGTACGTAGGTATCTGGGTGACTCAGAGGCTGTGCCTGTGCTGGCTTCTGTCTATTCATCTGTGCCTCTGACTGAAGAGAGAGAGAGAGAGAGAGCTGGCAAGAACACCTTGATCTAGAATCTTCTCCCCACCTACTCCCATAAGCCAAGACTGCCATCTTGCAGCCTCAGGCATGTGCCACTGGAGTCAGGTGACCCACTGGGTGAGAGGCACCTGCCACCTGCACCCATGGCTCTCCTCAAAAGCAGGGCTTCCAGGGAGGGAGGGAAGGAAGGAAGGAGGAGGGAGGGAGAGAGATAAGTGAGGTGGCCCCTTAGGGCTCTCCCAAGGGTTCAGGAAGACCTTACTCTACCTTTCCACCATCCCCTCTCCAGTTCCAACCCTGACTTTCCCAGCCCTCAAGGCATAACTCTATAGTGGCCCTACTCCAGCAGTCACCCAAATGCCATAAACCCATACCTACCTCCTTTGCTCAAGGCATTTCCTGCCATCACCTGCACCTACCCCACTTCAGGAGAGCCTCTCTCCTCCCTCCTTTGCCCTTCACCCTGCTCCCCCAGCACTACCAGATTGGGCCAAACTGGAGTGTGTGCCTGGCAAAATCTGAGCCCCAAGTATTTCTGCCCTTATTGGAACTTTGTTACTAGCCAAGTTCATTCCCATCTCAGGACCTTTACACTGTCCCTGCCTAGAACACCCATCCCCTAGACTGATGCACAGCTGGCTCCTTCAGCTCAGGGTTCCAGTCTCGGGTCATGTGTCACCTCAGTGAGGCCTTCCCTGTTCACCACTGCTGAGTGCCCACCCACCTCAGTCTGCTCTACCTCACCTCCCTGCTTCATTTTCTTCAGGGCATTACTCACTACCTAACACCGTCACCGCTGCCCCCACCAGAATGACACCTCTCTGAGAGCAGAGATTTATGTCTGTTCTGTTCACCATGGTGTCCCCAGAACCCAGGACAGGACACTCAATAAGGAATTGGCTGGATGAGTTAAAAGATCTCCCAATATTAGATGCAGACTCCAGTCTCCCCTCATCCCTGGCTGTTGATCTCGCCATCCATAGCTCCAAGGAAGGTAGAATGGACTGGACTGAAGGTGAAGTCACAGGACTGGTGAGGTCAAGGGCACCGAGCCAGCCAGCACCTGGCAGTTCCCACACCAGGCACCCTCCCTGCGACCACCCCCAGCTCTTAGGGACCTTACACGGGGCAGGGAGGGGCTGGTTAGGGATGTTGCCCCAACTATGCCTGCTCAGGTCAGCAATATGGACATGCTGTTTAGCTGAAAGGAGCCTTTGCTGGCCTGGGGTGAGGACCAGGCCCAGAGTCCCTTCAGAGAGGGTTCTCCTGCTTCCCCCACCCAACACAGACCCTGAAAGTGGCAGGAATGGAGGGACTTCCACCAGAGTTTTCAGATGCCCACCATGGCCCTGGGGTAAACAATCATATTCACTTATGGTTTATCCTTCCTGTGTTTCTTTTTGCAAAAATAAGCAGATACATGTCTATATTCTCATTTCTTCACTACCACAGACTTTCTCTCTTCTCTTCTCTTCTCTTTCACAGGATCTCACTCTGTCGCCCTGGCTGAGTGGAGTGGTGTGATCATGGCTCACTACAGCCTCAACCTCCTGGGCTCAAGCAATCCCCCCACCTCAGCCTCGCAAGTAGCTGGGACTATAAGGTGTGCACCACCATCCAGGCTAATTTTTAATTTTTTTTTGTAGAGATGAGGTTTCGCTATATTTGCCCAGGCTGGTCTCGAACTCCTGGTCTCAAGCAATCCTCCTGCTTCAGCCTGCCAAAGTGCTGGGATTAGAGACATGAGTCACTGTGCCCAGCCTAGCCCTTTCTTTTTTTTTTTAATCTTCTTTTTATTCCTTTTTATCATTCCTTTCTTTCTTTCTTTTTTGAGACGGAGTCTAGCTCTGTCACCCAGGCTGGAGGGCAACGGCACGATCTCGGCTCACTGCAACCTCCGCCTCCCGAGTTCAAGCGATTCTCCTGCCTCAGCCTCCTGAGTAGCTGGGATTACAGGCACCCGCTACCACGCCAGGCTAATTTTTGTATTTTTTAGTAGAGATGGGGCTTCACCGTGTTGGCCAGGCTGGCCTTGAACTCCTGACCTCATGATCTGCCCCAGCACTTTCTTTTTAAAACCCAATTGACTAAATGACCAATTCACCAAATTATCAAATCTCCTAGAATCCAAATGACAAAAGCTAACTTGCTACAAAATCAATGTGCTGAATTCTTGAGGATTTGAGGAAATGTTGAGTTTCCCTTTCAATTTTTGAGTTTCTTTCCCAGGTGGTACAAAACACATTCAACCAAGTCTACGTTAATTCTCTACAGCTGTTTGGCAGCCAGAGGCAGCATGGTTGACGTGGTCTATTGATGATTGAGCATCCGGGGGCGGATCCTGGGCAGCAGGGTGGCTAGAGCCAGGGTGGGGCTGGAGGTCAGGAAGTGAAGATGAGCAGTGGCAATGTCCATCTGAAAGTGGAGCAAACATTTTCCAAGCTACTGAGAGCCATGAACTGAACCCCACCCCAAGAAAAGGCTCTAGTAAATTTTCATGCTCTTGGATTGGACAATGGATTCCTAGCTATGACACCGAAAGTACAGACAACAACAACAAAAACCAGATAAATTGGACTTCATCAAAATTAAAAACTTTTGTGTATCAGAGGACAGTATTAAGAAAGTGAAAAGACAACCTATAGAATAGGAGGACGTATTTGTAAATCATATATCTGACAAGGGTCATGTATCCAGAATATATAAGGAACTCTTACAACTCAATGACAAAAACAAAAACAACCAGATTTTTTTAATGAGCAGAGGACTTGAATGGATATATCTCCAAAGAAGATATACAAATGGCTAAGAAGCACATGAAAAGATGCTCAACATCACTAGTCAGTAGGGCAATGCAAATCAAAACCACAGTGAAATACCACTTCATCACCACTTGGATGGCTATAATCAGCAAAACAGAAAATAAGTGTTGGCAAGGATGTGGAGAAACTGGGACCCTCATACATTGCTGGTGGGAATACAAAATGGTTCAGCCACTGTGGAAACAGTTGGGCAGTTCCTCTAAAAGGTAACCATAGAGGCCGGGCGCAGTGGCTCACGCCTGTAATTCCAGCACTTTGGGAGGCCGAGGCGGGCGGATCACGAAGTCAGGAGATCAAGACCATCCTGGCTAACATGGTGAAATCCCGTCTCTACTAAAAATACAAAAAACTAGCCGGGTGTGGTGACATGTGCCTGTAGTCCCAGCTACTCGGGAGGCTGAGGCAAGAGAATCACTTGAACCCAGGAGGCGGAGGTTGCAGTGAGCCGAGATCGCACCACTGCACTCCAGCCTGGGCGACAGAGCGAGACTCCGTCTCAAAAAAAAAAAGATAAAGAGAATCATCATATTGTAGCAGGATGAGCCGCATACAAAACTCCTCAGACACCGGATTAAAGAAGGAAGAGGTTTTTATTCGGCTGGGAGCGTCGGCAGACTCGCGTCTTAAGAGCCGAGCTCCCCGAAAAAGAAATTCATAGCCCTTTTAAGGGCTTACAACTCTAAGGGGTCCACGTAAAAGGGTCATGATAGATCAAGTAAGCGTGAGGAACGTGACTGGGGGCTACATACATCAGCTAACAGAACAAAAAGTTTTATAGTGCTTTCTCATACAATGTCTGGAATTTACAGATAACACCAGTAGTTTTGGTCAGGGGTTAATATTATTATTATTATTTTAACCACCAGGACCAGGTGGTGGCGCCAAGGTCGTCTAGCTATTTATCTTCTGTTTCTTTCCAACTTTTTGCTTTCTCCCTTTTCTCATGTCTTATAAACTAGGGAAAAGGGAAGGTGGGGGAGAAGCTGGGAAGGACAACAGGAGAAGTGGTGGTCTCGTTCCAATATGATCTAGCAATTCCACTCCTAAATATATACCCAAAAGAACTGAAAACTGATACTCAAGCACATCTAACACATGTTCATAGCAGCGGCATTCACAACAGCCAAAAGGTGGAACCAGTCCAAATGTCCATCAACAGATGAATGGCTAAACAAATTGTGGTACAGTTTGAGTATCCCTTATCCAAAATGCTTGGGACCAGAAGTGTTTTACATTTTGGATTTTTTTTGATTTGGGAATATTTATACATACATAATGAGATATCTTGGGGTGGAACCCAAGTCTAAATATGAAATTCATTTATGTTTTACATTCACCTTATACACATAGCCTGAAGGTAATTTTATACAATATATATGTATGTGTGTGTGTGTATGTATGTATTTCTTTTTTGAGATATGGTCTTGCTCTGTCACCCAGGCTGGTGTGCAGTAACGTGTTCTCAGCTCACTGCAGCCTCAACTTCCCAGGCCCAAGCAATCCTCCCACCTCAGCCTCCCGAGTAGCTGGGACAACAGGCATGCACCAACACATTCAGCTAATTTTTGTATTTTTTATAGAGACAGGGTTTTGCCATGTTGCCCAGGCTGGTCTTCACCTCCTGAGCTCAAGTGATCCACTCACCTTCGCCTCCCAAAGTGCTGGGCCAGGTGCAGTGGCTCATGCCTGTAATCCCAGCACTTTGGGAGGCTGAGGCAGGTGGATCACCTGAGGTCAGGAGTTCAAGACCAGTCTGGCCAACATGGTGAAACCCTGTCTCTACTAAAAATACAAAAATTTGCTGGATGTGGTGGTGCATGCCTGTGATCCCAGCTACTTGGGAGGCTGAGGCAGGAGAATTGCTTGAACCTGGGAGGCAGAGGTTGCCATGAGCCGAGATCGGGCACTCCAGCCTGGGTGACAGCAAGAATCTGTCTCAAAAAAAAAAAAAAAAAAACAGTGCTGGATGACAGGCATGAGCCATCGCGCCTGGCCAATTTTATACAATATTTTAAATAATTCTGTGCATGAAACAAAGTTTGTGTTAAGTACTTATTTGTGGAATTTTCCACTGTGGCATCATTTCGGATCTGAAAACATTTTGGATTTTGAATTTTCAGATAAGGGATGCTCAACTTGTATATACATACAATGGAATATTATTCAGCCATGAAAAGGAATAAGGTGTATGCTACATGATGCCAAAGATCAACAAAGCCAGATATTAGTTAACAGTGGTGAAACCTGGCCCAGCGCGGTGGCTCACGCTTGTAATCCCAGCACTTTGGGAGGCCAAGGTGGGCAGATTGCTTGAGGCCAGGAGTTTGAGACCAGCCTAGTCAACATAGCAAAACCCTGTCTCTACTAAAACTACAAAAATTAGCCAGGCATGGTAGCGCACACTTGTAGTTCCAGCTACTCAGGAGGCTGAGGTAGGAGAATCGCTTGAACCCAAGAGGCAGAGGTTGCAGTGAGCTGAGATTGCTCCACTGCACTCCAGCTCGGGTGACAAGGGCAAGACTCCGTCTGAAAAAAAAAAAAAGTCACATATCGTATGATCCCTGAATAGGTAAATCCATAAAGACTGAACACAGATGAATGATTGCCAGGGGCTGAGTGGGGCCGGTCTCGGGTACGTGGTGCAAGAAATGGGGAGCAACTGCTTAGTGAGTATAGGGTTTTTCTTTGGGGTGATGAAAATGTTTTGTAACTAGACAGAAGTAGTGGTTGCACAATATTGTAAATGTACAAATTGCTACTAAATTGTTCATTTTGCAATGGTTAATCTTATATGGAATTTCACCTTGATTTTTTTGTAAAAAAGAAGAAAAGGTTCTAACTCCCTGGTGGAGCCTGGGGGAGTGGGTTTTCTTTCAGATTATCACAGTAATTCATGAGCATGGGAATAAGTCCCATATCCTGAGGGGATTTTGATAAAAAGCAAAGTTTCTGCCTATCCTTCCTGAACCCCAGTTCCAGCCCTAGAGACAACTGTTTCTACCTTTTCAACCTCTTTCTGATTTTAGTTCTTCCAGAGCTTTCTGTCATAACTCTAGACCAGCACCGTTCAATAAAACGTTCAGCAATTATGGAAATGTTCTCTATCTACACTGTCCAGTATGGTAGCCACTAGCCACATATGTCTATTGAGTATTTAAAATGTGGCAAATGGGCCGGATGCAGTGGCTGACACCTGTAATCCCAGCACTTTGGGAGGCCGAGGCAGGCGGATCACCTGAGGTCAGGAGTTCGAGACCAGCCTGGCAAACATGATGAAACCCTGTCTCTACCAAAAATACAAAAAAATTAGCCAAGCGTGGTGGCAGGTGCCTGTAATCCCAGCTACTTGGGAGGCTGAGGCAGGAGAGTCACTTGAACCCGGGGGGGCAGAGGTTGCAGTGAGCCAAGACCACGCCATTGCACTCCAGCCTGGGCAACAAGAATGAAACTCCGTCTCAAAAAAATAAAAAATAATAAAAATTAAATTTAAAAAAATTAGCCAGGCGTATTGGCTCGTGCCTGTAGTCCCAGCTACATGGGAGGCTGAGGCAGGAGAATCGCTTGAACCCAGGAGGCAGAGGTTGCAGTGAGCCAAGATCATGTCACTATACTGCAGCCCCTGGGCGACAGAGCAAGACTCTGTTTCAACAACAAAAAAAGAACATTTGCTTTTTTTTTTTTTTTTTTTGAGACAGAGTGAGACTCTGTCTCCCAGGCTGGTGTGCAGTGGTGTGGTCTTGGCTCACTGCAACCTCCATCTCCCAGGTTCAAGCAATTCTCCTGCCTCAGCCTCCTGAGTAGCTGGGACTACAGGCACGTGCCACCACACCCGGCTAATTTTTTGTATTTTCAGTAGAGACAGGGTTTCGCCACGTTGGCCAGGATGGTCTCGATCTCTTGACCTTGTGATCCACCTGCCTTGGCCTCCCAAAGTGCTGGGATTACAGGCGTGAGCCACTGCGCCTGGCCGAACATTTGTATTTTTATGCAACCATTACCACCACACATCTCCAGAATCTTTTCTTCTACCCAACCTGAAACTCATACCTGTTCAGCCATAACTCCCCATTCCCTCCTTCTCCCAGCCCCTGGCAACCACCGCTCTACTCTCTGTCTTTAGGAATTTGACTAAGTAGCTCATATAAGTGAAATCACTTTGTGATTGGCTTATTTCACTTAGCATATGGTCCTCAAGCTTCATCCATGTTGTAACTTGTGTCAAATACTTTACTTAATCTAATTATTTTTTAAAAATAGAGACAGGGTCCCACTCTGTCACCCAGGCTGGAGTGCAGTGGCACGATCACAGCTCACTGCAGCCTTGAACTCCTGGACTCAAGCAATCCTCCTGCCTCAGCCTCCTGAGTAGCTAAGACTACAGGCATGCTCTGCTAATTTTATTTTTTGTGGAGACAGGGTCTTATTTTTATTCTCAGGCTGGTCTTGACCTCCTGGTCTCAAGCAATCCTCTCGTCTAAGCCTCTCAAAGTGCTGAGATTACAGGCATGAGACACTGTACTTGGCCATAATTTTAATTAATTTAAATGTAAATAGCCACATGTAGCTAGTGGCTACTATACTGGACAGTGCAGCTCTAGATAATATGCTTTATCATTTTGTGTCAATTTATCAACATGATATAAACTGCTGCATAGTAGTGAAAAAGGAAATTCTCCAACTGACTTACAGCAACTCAAGTACTGGGAATTTTCCTAGACAATGTTGATAGGATTTTATTTCCCACCCTCCTCCCATGCCACCCCACTTCCAGGAAAAGAAAAACAGAAATCAGCCGGGCACCGTGGCTCACGCCTGTAATCCCAGCACTCCAGGAGGCTGAGGCAGCCGGATCACCTGAGGTCAGGAGTTCGAGACCAGCCTGCCCAATGTGGTGAAACCCCGTCTCTACCAAAAATACAAAAATTAGCCGGGCAAGGTGGCAGGCGCCTGTAATCCCAGCTACTCAGGAGGCTGAGGCAGGAGAATTGCTTGAACCTGGGAGGCGGAGGTTGCAGTGAGTGGAGATCATGCCACTGCACTGCAGCCTGGGTGACAGAGCAAGGCTTCGTCTCAAAAAAAAAAAAAAAAAAAAAAGAAAGAAAAGAAAGGAAGGAAGGAAAAAGGAAAACAGAAATCATATTTAGGATTGAGGAAGTATGTTTTGGGCCAAAATGTGCAAATAGCCTTTGAAGATGAGCTATGAACCTCACTTCTGTCTTAACATCCTGGGTGGAGGGTCTTGGAAATAAGATGCCCACCTGCCTCTGATAGAGTGTGTAAGAGAATTATCTTTCTTTTTCATTTCTCTCCCTCTCTTTTTTTTTTTTTTGAGACAGTGTTTCACTGGAATGCAGTGGCGTAATCACAGCTCACTGCGGCCTCGACCTCCTGGGCTCAAGTTATTGTCCTGCCTTAGCCTCCCAGGTAGCTGGGACCACAGGCATGGGCCACCACACCCGGGAACTCCTGGGCTCAAGCAGTCCTCCCACTTCAGCCTCCCAAAGTGCTGGGATTACAGGTGTGAGCCACCACGCCCAGCCTATCTTTTTTTGAGACAGGGTCTCGCTCTGTTGCTCAAGCTGGAGTGCAGTGGTGCAATCATGGTTCACTGCAGCCTCCAACTCCTGAACTCAAGGGATCCTCCCACCTTAGCCTTCTGAGTAGCTGCTACTGCAGGCACGTGCCACTGTACCCGGTTAATAGAATTATCCCGAGGGCTGAGCTGGGCTGGGGCTACTCCTCTGATATTCTGCCAGATCCATTCATTCATTCATGCATGCATTTATTCCATGGATGTTTATGAACTGCTTAGCTCTGTACTAGGCTATGTTCTAGCTGCTGGGGACACAGCAGCACAGCAATGAGACAAAGCCTCTGGCTTCATGAATGTCACTTTCTCACAGGACAGAGACAGATAATAAACAAATAATACAAATAAGAAACTCGAGACAAGTGTGGTAGCATGTGCCTGTAGTCCCAGCTACTTGGGAGGCTGAAGTAGGATGATTGATTGAGCCCGGGAGTTCAAGGCTACAGTGAGCTATGATAATACCACCGCACTCCATCCTAGGTGACAAAGCAAGACCCCATTGATTTAAAAAATAAAAAATAAAAATAAGAAGGTCAGACCAGGCATGGTGGCTCACGGCTATAATCCCAGCACTTTAGGAGGGAGAGGCGCGCAGGTCATTTCAGGTTGGAAGTTGGAGACCAGCCTGGCCAACGTGGTGAAACCCCGTCTCTACTAAAAATATAAAAAATTAGCCGGGCGTGGTGGTCCCAGCTACTCAGGAGGCTGAGGCAGGAGGATCACCTGAGCCTGGGAGGTGGGAGTTGCAAGGACCTGGGATCGCACCACTGCACTCCAGCCTAGGCAACAGAGCAAAACTCTGTTTCAAAAAACAAAAAACAGGCTGAGTGCAGTGGCTTACGCCTGTAATCCCAGCACTTTGGGAGGCCGAGGCGGGTGGATCGTCTGAGGTCAGGAGTTCAAGACCAGTCTGCCCAACATTGTGAAACCCTGTCTCTACTAAAAATACAAAAAAAAATTAGCCAGGTGTGGTGGCGTGTGCCTGTAGTCCCAGCTACTCAGGAGGCTGAGGCGGGAGAATCACTTGAACCCGGGAGGTGGAGGCTGCAGTGAGCCGAGATCACACCACTGCACTCCAGCCTGGGTGACAGTGAGACTCCATCTTAAAAAATATCAAAAAACAAAAACAAAAGACCTTTAAAATGACAGAGCCTCCACACTCAGGGACATTACACTGTCAGAATATTAAAACCTGACCATCAGGGAAGGAGGTCCACAAAGGTTGAGAGTCCCCATCTCCTGTATAGCAAAAACACAAAAAGCCCAGAGGCCTTATACCCAGGTAGAAAATAAACAAACTGACCTGGAGAATTCACAGTCTAGAAAACAGGGCACCAAATAGCTTAGAAACCTCACACCTGGCTGGGCCCGGTGGCTCATGCCTGTAGTCCCAACACTTTGGGAGGCAGAGGTGGGTGGATCACTTGAGCCCAGGAGTTTGAGACCAGCCTGGGCAACACAGCAAAATCCTGTCTCTACAAAAAAATACAAAAATATTAGCCAGGTGTGGTGGTGCTCGCCTACAGTCCCAACTACTTGGGAGGCTGAGGTGAGAAGATCCCTTGAACCCGGGAGGTGGAGGTTGCAGTGAGCTGAGATCGTGTCACTGCACACCAGCCTGGGTGACAGAGCAAGACCCTGTCTCAAAAAAAAAGGAAAGAAAAGAAAAGAAAGAGAAAGAAAGAGAGGGAAAGAGAGAAAGAGAGAGAGAGACAGAGGAAGGAAAGAAAGAAGGAAGGAAGAAAGGAAGGAAGGAAGGAGAAACAGAGAAAGAAAGAGAGAGAAAGAGAGAGAGAAAGAGAGAAGGAAGGAAAGAAAGAAAGAAAGAAAGAAAGCCAGCCTTACACCTTGGACAGAGATTTCCCCAAAAGCTTAGAGACCTCACACTATGTGACACAAGCCACAAAAGAGCTCAGAGATTTCACTCCGTGGAAGAAAGACCCAAGTAACTCAGATACCATACACCATGGTATAGAGACTCTCAAACAGATTAAAGATATCACAGCCTGTACAAAGACCCTCAAGCTACTCAGGGACCTGGCACTCTAGCACACAGAACCCCCCAACAGCTAATATCACCACATGATAAAATGCTCCCACCAGTCTTTGAGATTTCACAACTTGAAATACAGACTCCCAAAATTACTTGTACATTTAACATCCTACAAAAAGATACTGAAGAGCTCATTGGCCAGGCACGGTGGCTCACGCTTGTAACCCCAGCACTTTGGGAGGCTGAGGTGGGTGGATCACCTGAGGTCAGGAGTTCGAGACCAGCCTGGCCAGCACAGTGAAACACCGTCTCTACTAAAAATACAAAAATTAGCTGGGCGTGGTGGCAGGCGCCTGTAATCCCAGCTACTCAGGAGGCTGAGGCAGGAGAATCGCTTGAACCTGGGAGGCGGAGGTTGCAGTGAGCCGAGATCGAGCTACTGCACTCCAGCCTGGGCGACAGAGCTAGACTCCATCAAAAAAAAAACAAAAGAAAGAAAGAAGAAAGAAGAAAAGAAAGAAAGAAAGAGAGGGAGGGAGGGAGGAAGGAAGGAAGGAGGGAAGGAAGGAAGGAGGGAAGGAGGAAGGAAGGAAGGAAAGAAGGAAGGGAGGAAGGAAGGAAGGAAGGAAGAAAGAAAGAAGCTCATTGACCTCACATTTTGGATATAGTCAATAAATCGGCTCAGAGACCTGGCATATGGGTAAATATGCCTTGGAAGAATAACGTGGCCTCAAACTCAAGGAGAGAACCTCAAAAGTTCAGAAATGTCCACAGTCAGGGACACCAATCCTCAAAAATGGTAATCACCTCACAATGATGAAAATGGACCCATAAAGAGTTCAGAGAACTAACACCATGATAAAAATAAACCAGCTCATATGTTGCGGTAAACTGAGGAACAGAGAGACCAATATGGAGTAGAGGAGAATTGTTGTTTATTTTAGGTACACACTGGCTCAGCTTTTTGGATATGAATCCACTGAGCCGGTGCGTACCTAAAATAAACAACAATCCTCATGTACTCCATATTGGTCTCTCTGTTCCTCAGTTTACCGCAACATTTTTGGCGACCACAAAAGGACTGGAGAGGGCCCACGGGTCTCGAACCACCCAGAGAGGTTGGTTTCCTAACCATGGAAAGCATTGTTGAAGTAACCGCTGAGCTAAAGCCAGCCCCTAGAGGCAAAGGAGACATTTATAAAACATAATAATGCTTAAGAAGCCTGCGAAAAGAGTAACAGTAAAAGAATCTGTCTTTCTCTTTTTATTCCTTCAACCTTGCTCTGGAAGTTGGCGGGGCGGGGTGGGGGTGTCTGGAGCCCATCCCTTTGGCCTTGGGTATTCGGACAGCATTGTATTAAAACTGTCTTTGAAGTGAACTTGCTAGGCAGAGGAAAACTTGTTCTTTTCTTTTTAACCCTTGCCTTGCCTGTTACTTTTCTTGGAATGAATAAATGCAGTACTTATTATTACTATTAGTAGTATTTTAAAATTTCTGCCTCACATAGAACTCACATTCAAGGAACTGTGAGATGTCACATGTTGGGAGGTAGAACCCTAAAGGATTCAGAAGCCTCACAGCCTGGCCTATAGATCAGAGACCTGGGAAACAGCCTACAGTCTTCACACCCTGAAACTCAGACCCCCAAATATCCCAAGAAATTCATAGTCTGAAAGAAAAATATTTCAGTGACTTCACATCTTGTGACACAGGCTCCTAAACACCTCAGGACCTCATACTGTTGGTCAGCAACCTCCTGAGGTCAAATACCTCAGAAAGCTCACACCTTGGAAAAAAAATGCAAAGTACTCAAGGTCCTCACATTATTGCTATGAAAGGTGTCAGAATCTAAATGGAGTCACTTATGTTTAAAAAAAAACCCAGAAAAACAAAACAACAAAACAACAACAACAAAAAAACAGAGCCAGGCACGGTGGCTCACGCCTGTAATCCCAGCACTTTGGGAGGCCGAGGCGGGTGGATCGTCTGAGGTCAGGAGTTCGAGACCAGCCTGGCCAACATAGTGAAACCCCGTCTCTACTGAAAATACAAAAAATTAGCAGGGTGTGGTGGTGCATGCCTGTAATCCCAGCTACTCAGGAGGCTGAGGTAGGAGAATCTCTTGAACCTGGGAGGTAGAGGTTGCAGTGAGCGGAGATCGTGCCATTGCACTCCAGCCTGGGCAACAAGAGTGAAACTCCATCTCAAAAACAAACAAACAAACAAAAACTGGCAAATAGAGCTGGGGAAGAGAGGGTTCTCAAGTTTGTATACCTGATAACAAAAAGTATCACCAAAGACTGCAAAAAAAAAAAATCCTGTTTGGGTGTGGTGGTGCACACCTGTAATCTCAACTACTTGGGAGGCTGAGGTGAGAGGATTGCTTGAGCCCAGGAGTTCAAGACCAGCCTGGGTAACATAGAGAGATCCCATCTCAAAAGAAAAAAAAGAAAAAAGGCCTGGTGCAGTGGCTCACGCCTGTAATCCCCGCACTCTGTGTGGCTGAAGTGGGAGGACTGCTAAAGGCCAGAAGTTCAAGACATGCGTGGGCAACATAGCGAGACCCCATCTCTAAAACAATTTTTTAAAGAAAAAAAATTTTTTTGAGGCAGCGTATCACTATGTCACCCAGGCTAGAGTGCAGTGGCATGATCACAGCTCACTGCAGCCTTGGTTGAGGCTCAATTTATCCTTCCACCTCAGCCTCCTGAGTAGATGGGGCTACAGGAGTGCACCACCACTCCTGGCCAAAAAAAATATATTTAAAAAAGAAAAAAAACCCACAATTTTGCACAAAGGCCATTACAACCTTAAGCAAAAAATACTTTGAGGACATCTGCCTAGCAACTGCCTATCCAACTCTGGATTGGCATCACCCTTGTTACTGATCTTTGTGGCCAAGGACAATCATTTGAAAACAATTACATAACTCTCCTCATTTTTCCTTTAAAAACCTTTGCTTTCCTTTACCTCCCTGAGTATGTACATAGTTTACTATGGCACACATATTCCCATTGCAATGCCCCATCCCTGAATGAATATATTTTTCTTTCTTTTTTTTTTTTTTTGAGACAGAGTCTCACTCTGTCACTCAGGCTGGAGTGCAATGGCACGATCTTGGTTCACTACAACCTCTGCCTCCCGAGTTCAAGTGATTCTCCTGCCTCAGCCTCCTGAGTTGCTGGGACTACAGGCACCCGCCACCACGCCTGGCCAATTTTTGTATTTTTAGTAGAGACGGGGTTTCACCATATTGGCCAGGCTGGTCTCGAACTCCTGACCTTGTGATCTGCCTGCCTCAGCCTCCCAAAGTGCTGGGATTACAGGCGTAAGCCACCGCGGCCAGCCAAATATCTTTTTCTTTAGAGAGCCTCTCTGTTATTTAGGTTAACCCTGAGAAGCAGAACCTCAAATAGTTTGTAGATATCACACCCTAAGACACAGATCCCCAAAGAATTAAGAGATCTCGTACCTGAGACACAGTCCCTCAAATAAGCCTTACACTTTCCCCTGTAGATTAAGCCGTTTGTTCTGTAAGGGTAACAGGCTACGTGGTCTAGGAAGTGTGGTAACTGTTTCCCTCCTCCAGCCAGCACCACAGGGAGCAAGAAGGAATCTTTCTCCAGATTCTCTCTGTTCATTCAGTGAGAGTCTGGTGAGGTTTCTGGAGTAAAAACCTGCAAAAGTTAGCCAGGCGTGGTGGCTCACACCTATAATTCCAGCACTTTGGGAGGCCGAGGCAGGTGGATTGCTTGAGCCCAGGAGTTCAAGACCAGCCAGAGCAACATAGTGAGACCTTGTCTCTATTATAAGTAAATAAATAAATAACAATTTTAGACCGGGAGCAGTGGCTCATGCCTGTAATCCTAGCACTTTGGGAGGCCAAGGCAGGCGGATCACCTGTCAAGACCAGCCTGGCCAACACAGTGAAACCCCGTCTCTCTAAAAATACAAAAATTAGCTGGGCATGCTGGCAAGCGCCTATAATCCCAGCTACTCAGGAGGCTGAGGCAGGAGAATAGCTTGCACCCAGGAGGCAGAGGTTGCAGTGAGCCAAGATCGCGCCACTGCACTCCATCCTGGGCAACAGAGAGAGACTCCATCGCAAAAATAAATAAATAAAAATAATAATAATTTTAAAATAACCTGCAAAAGGGTGGGAACTCCCCTATGACAGCGGTGCCCAAAAGCTTCACACTCTTTCCGTAGCCTGCACTCGGCCTCCAGAAATCCATCAACATTTCAAGTTAAAACTTCCTATCAGCTCATATAGCATCTGGCGGCTTCAGCCTGGGGTAAGCAAATGCTCCAGTCCTGTGTCTCTCTGCAGATACTGTCTCTCTCTCCAGATTTCAGGATGGTCACCTGTCCTGTGATCTCAGTTCTCTGATGAGTTCGTGCAGTTGTTCATTTGCTTTCTGCCCAGGTTTTTTCTTGTGAGGTTAGGAGTTTCTTTTCAGTTCTTTTTATGTCCATGTTAAAACCGGAAGCCTTTTATTTCTTTTTGATCTTAAAATCTTTTCTCCTTTTCCTCTCAAGCCATTATCTGTTGTTTTTATTTGCTCTTATGTTAATTCTAGTTTGTTTGTTTTTAGAGAGAGAGTCTCAATCTGCTGCCGAGGCTGGAGTGCAGTGGCGCAATCATGGTTCACTGCAGCCTCAAACTCCTGGGCTCAAGTGATCCTTCCACCTCAGCCTCCCAAGTAGTTGGGACTACAGGCATGTGCCACCACACCCAGCTTCCTTCTAGTTTAGTCTGCATTTCTGAAATGACTTTTTGTTTTGTTTCTAATTATTTCTCAAATTCTATTACCCCGTTTCTGAATTTTTCTCTTTCTGATATATGCTGTTCTTTCTTATCTTTTATAATTTCTTAATCTCTGAGCTCATTTGGCAATATTAGGATAGAATTTTCATCTGTTTTGCAGGCACATCTTTCTGGCATTCTCCCATTGTCTGTAGTGAGGTCATTCTGCTCTGTATTTTCTATTTTCTTACAATAACTTTTTACGGGATTTGACTTCCATCTTTTTATACGACATTACTTTTCCGGCATGTTTAGAAGGAAAGCTCTTCTAAGTTCACGGTTATAGCTCCCTCTTCTGTTTCTGTGAAAAGCTCAAAATGATGGGAGCTCGCTTTCAGAGATAGTCAGGTTCTGTTGTCTCTCACTTTTATATGAACTTTGTTTTTCCTTGATTTATATGTTCCCCCTACTCACATTGGATTCTATTTCCAGTTTTTCCAGTGTGCCTATTTTGACAGTTCATGGCACCCAGAATGTTCCAGCCCTTTCAGAAGTATTCTTTATTTTGGTTTATGTTTTAAAAGTTCTATTAATAAGTTATAAAAATCTATATCTGACACACACACATACACAGAAAGCGAAAGAATGAAAACACTAGAAGATTACATAATAAATGACTAATAACGATTAATGGTGGGATGGACACTGGGTAGATGGACTGTGATGGCAGGAAGCTTTCCACTGCCCTTTTTGTTTTTTTGGTTTTTTTTTGAGATGGAGTCTTGCTCTGTCGCCCAGGCTGGAGTGCAGTGGCGCAATCTTGGCTCACTGCAACCTCCGCCTCCGTTCAAGTGATTCTCTCCTGCCTCAGCCTCCCAAGTAGCTGGGATTACCGGCACCCACCACCACCCCTGGCTAATTTTTGCATTTTTAGTAGAGACACGGTTTCACCAAGTTGGCCAGGCTGGTCTCAAACTCCTGACCTCAGGTGATCTGCCCACCTCGGCCTCCCAAAGTGCTGGGATTACAGGCGTGAGCCACCATGCCCAGCCCACTGCACTCCTTTTCACCTTTGCTTCTGAAGCATATGCGTATCACATATTCAAAAATTAAGTAAGTCTTTAAAAATGTGCCCACATACTGGGTATATACCCAAAAGAAAAGAAATCGTTCTACCAAAAAGACACATTGCAGCACTAGTCACAATAACAAACACATGGAATTAGCCTAGATGCCCATCAATAGCAGATTGGATAAAGAAAATGTGTCAGATATACACCATGGAATACTACACAGTCATAAAAAAGAACGCAGTCATGTCCTTTGCAGCAACATGGATGCAGCTGGAGGCCATTATCCTAAGCAGATTAATACAGGAAAAGAAAAACAAATACCACATGTTCTCACTTATAAGTGGAAGCTAAACACTGAATACACATGAATGTAAAGATGGGAAAAATAGAAGAAGCATGCTTAGTTTGCATGCTGAGCTCTGCACTGTGGCCCCTGCTGTCTGTGAGGTTAGATGAACCTGGAAAGAAAATCCAGGAGCGTCCAGAAAGGGAGGAAAGCCAGAGGAAAAGATGCTAGAACCACAGGAGAATGGCATGATTGACCTTCCAGATTATGAGCATGTAGAAGATGAAACTTTTCCTCCTTTCCCACCTCCAGCCTCTCCAGAGAGACAAGATGGTGAAGGAGCTGAACCTGATAGTCAGGAAGTGGAGCACTTGTTCCTGTACCTCCAAAGAGAGCAGTTAAAAGAAATATATCCAAGCTGGATGCTCACAGATTAATTTCAGAGAGAGGGCTTCCAGCCTTAAGGCATGTATTTGATAAGGCAAAATTCAAAGGTAAAAGTCATGAGGCTGAAGACTTAAAGATGCTAATCAGACACATGGAACACTGGGCACGTAGGCAATTCCCTAAACTGCAGTTTGAGGATTTTATTGACAGAGTTGAATACCTGAGAAATAAAAAGGAAATTCAGACCTGTTTAAAATGAATTCGACTTGATCTCCCTATTTTACATGAATATGTTGTTAGCAATAATGAGGAAGTTGGGGAAAATAATGGACATGGTGTAACTGCTACTGAATTAGATCCCTTTCTGACAAACTCATCTGAAAGTGAGATGTTTGCTTCTGAGTCAAGTAGAAGCCTAACAGATGAGCAACAACAAAGGATTGAGAGAAATAAACAACCGGCTTTGGAAAGAAGGCAGGCAAAGCTGCTGAGTAATAGTCCCTAGGAAATGATAATGTTAATGAATACACCCAGGGTACAGACAATTGAAGAGGTTAATACTGATGAAGATCAAAAGGAGGAGTCAAATGGATTAAACAACGACATTCTAGACAATCTATGTAATGATGCTCCTGCCAATACTTTAAATGAAGAGAATGATTTAACATGAGAGGAAACATAGCTGGACCAGTCTTTTAAAAATGTGCAACAGTGGCCAGGCATGGTGGCTCATGCCTTTAATCCCAGCACTGTGGAAGGCCGAGGTGGGCAGATCACCTGAGGTCAGGAGTTCCAGACCAGCCTGACCAACATGGAGAAACCTTGTCTCTACTAAAAATACAAAATTAGCCGGGCATGGTGGCACATGCCTGTAATCCCAGCTACTTGGGAGGCTGAAGCAGGAGAATCGCTTGAACCCGGGAGGCAGAGGTTGCTGTGAGCCGAGATTGCACCATTGCACTCCAGCCTGGGCAACAAGAGTGAAACTCCATCTCAAAAAAAAAAAAAAAGGCTGGGCGCAGTGGCTCACGCCTGTAATCCCAGCCAAGGCAGGCGGACCACGAGGTCCAGAGATTGAGACCATCCTGGCCAACATGGTGAAACCCCGTTTCTACTAAAAATACAAAAATTAGCTGGGCGTGATGGCATGTGCCTGTAGTCCCAGCTACTCGGGAGGCTGAGGCAGGAGAATGGCTTGAACCCGGGAGGCGGAGGTTGCAGTGAGCTGAGATCGCACCACTGTACTCCAGCCTGGTGACAGAGAGAGACTCCGTCTCAATAAATATAAAAAAATTAAAAAAAAAAATGCAACAGTAACTTGATGCTTCATCCAGAAATGCTACTGAAGCTAGATAGGTTTCCATTAAGAGAAAATGTATCTGTTAACTCCCCATTCTGCAAGCTTGGCGTTACTATGTATTTTTTCTTCTTTGAGTGAAAATCCTTAGGTAGTAAAACTTTTATAGATTACTATTTAAAATCTGGTAATCTGGTATTTATTTATAAGTATGCCTGTCACTTTAGTTGTCTATTCTCTTTAGTGTTTGTTTTTATATAGATATGACTTCATAAAATGATTATTAGGTAATAAGCAGTTTCTGCTGCTGGTCTGCCATTGAATGCCTTGTTTTCACTAAATTGGGAGATTTTGTTGTTGTTTTTTACTGCTCCTTACAGAGCAGGACTAACCCATGGACAGTGTGCCCAGAGTAGCCTGGGTGAAGTTTTTTTTGTTGTTTTTGTTTGTTTGTTTGTTTTTTGTTTTTTGTTTTTTTATGAGATGGAGTCTTGCTCTGTCACCCAGGCTGGAGTGCAGTGGCGCGATCTCAGCTCACTGCAACCTCTGCCTCCCAGGTTCAAGTGATTCTCGTGCCTCAGCCTCCTGAGTAGCTGGGATTACAGGCATGTGCCGCCACGCCTGACTAATTTTTGTAAACCTGGGTGAAGTTTTAAGGTATACATATATATTGAATATTAATATCCATTTTTTAAAGGAAGTAAAAATAAAAATTATCTTGCAAACTAAAACAAAAAAAGATGGGAAAAATAGATACTGGGAACCATTAGATGGGAGAGGGAGAGAGAAGGGCGTGGGCTGAAAAACCACCTGTTGGGTACTATGCTTACTGCCTGGGCAATATGATGATTGGGACCCCAAGCCTCAGTGTCATGCAATTTACCCATGTAACAAATCTGTGCATGTACCCTTTGATCTATAATAAAAGTTGAAAAAAAATCCACATTTAAATATCAGGTTTTTTTTTTTTTTTTGAGACAGAGTCTCGCTATGTCACCTAGGCTGGAGTGCAGTGGTGTGATCTCAGCTCACTGCAACCTCTGCCTCTTGGGCTCAAGCAATCCTCCCACCTCATCCTCCTGAGTAGCTGGGACTACAGGCGCATGCCACCACAACTGGCTAATACTTTTTGTAGAATGCGGTTTTGACTTGTTGCCCAGGCTGGTCTCAAACTCCTGAGCTCAAGCAATCCACCCGCCTTGGTCTCCCAAAGTGCTGGGATTACAAGTATGAGCCACCACACCTGGCCCTAAAATATCAGGATCTAATTGGGAAAAAAGAAACAAACACCACATGTTCTCACTTATAAGTGGGAGCTAAACATTGGATACAAACAGACATAAAGATGGGAACAATGGACACTGGGGTCTCCAAAAGGAGAGAGTGAGGGAAGGTGGGCAAAGGTTGAAAAACAACCTATTGTGGCCAGGTGCGGTGGCTCACGCCTGTAATCCCAGAACCTTGGGATGCCGAGGCGGGTGGATCACCTGAGGTCAGGAGTTCGAGACTAGCCTGGGCAACAGGCGAAACCCCGTCTCTACTAAAAATACAAAAATTAGCCAGTGTTGGTGGCACATGCCTGTAGTCCTAGCTACTTGGGAGGCTGAGGCAGGAGAATCGCTTGAACCCAGGAGGTGGAGGTAACAGTGAGCTGAGATGGCGCCACTGCACTCCAGCCTGGGCAACAGAGCAAGGCCTTGTCAAAAAAAAAAAAAAAAAAGAAAAGGAAAAAAGAAAAAGAAAGAAAAGAAAAGAAAAAGAAAAAAGAAAAACTACCTATTGGGTGCTGTATTCATTATTCAGGTAACAGGTACAATAGAAGCCCAAACCTCAGCATCATGCAATATACCTATGTAACAAACCTGTACATGTACCCCCTGAATCTAAAAAAATGTTTCTTTTTTTTCGAGACGGAGTCTCACTCCATTGCCCAGGCTGGAGTGCAGTGGCGTGATCTTGGCTCACTGCAAGCTCCGCCTCCCGGGTTCACGCCATTTTCCTGCCTCGGCCTCCTGAGTAGCTGGGACTACAGGCGCCCGCCACCACGCCCGGCTAATTTTTTGTATTTTTAGTAGAGACAGGGTTTCACCATGTTAGCCAGGATGGTCTCGATCTCCTGACCTCATGTTCCACCCGCCTCGGCCTCCCAAAGTGCTGGGATTACAGGCTTGAGCCACCGCGCCCAGCATTCTAAAAATTTTTTAAGTGCCAACATACTCTTATACACTGCAGGTAGGAATGCAAAACAGTACAACATCTACAGAGGACAATTTGGCAACACCTATTTAAATTACAAATGCACATCTACCTACCCCTTAACCCAGCAATTTCATTTCTGGGAATATGCAAAATGGCACATAAACAAGATAATTCATTACAGCATTTTGATAGACAGAAACTGAAACCAATCCAAGATGAAATCAAGTAGGGTACATGCACACAAAGAAATGCTAATGAGCTGTTAAAAAAAAAAAAAAAGAATGGGGAAGCTCTCTATGTACTGATGTGTAATGATTTCCAGGATACATTGTTCATAAAAGCAAGGCACAGAAGGTGTAAAGAGTATGCTACCTTTTTAGTGCATGCCTGTAATCTGAGGCAGGAGAATTGCTTGAACCCGGGGGCCAGAGGTTGCAGTGAGGCAAATCATGCCACTCCACTCCAGCCTGGGTGACAGAGTGAGACTCTATCTCAAAAAAAAAAAAGAAAGAAAGAAAGAAAGAAAGGGGGAAATGTGTATGGGTACTTGCTTGCAGATGCATAAAGAAAAATTCTGGATGAATACACATTGAACTAACAAAGGTGATTACAGAAGAAAAGCCAACCTCTTGGCCTGGAATACAAGCCCTTCTAGGATATGCCTTGAAAGCCAGACTGCCACTTTGGCATATGACGTTGCACAAATTATGTTTCCACAGCTGCAACACAAGGATGATAATAGTACCCATCCTCATAGAGTTGTGAAGATTAAATGGATTAATATACACTAAGTGAATGGTACACAGTTAACATTCAATAGGCCAGACGAGGTGGCTCATGCCTATAATCCTAGCACTTTGGGAGGCTGAGGCAGGAGGATCACTTGAGCTCAGGAGTTCCAGACCAGCCTAGGCAACATAGCAGGACTCTGTCTCTACCAAAAAATTTTAAAAATTAGCTGGGCAAGGTGGCACATGCCTATGGTCCCAGCTACTCAGGAGGCTGAGGTGGGAGGCTCACTTAAGCACAGCAGGTCAAGGTTGCAGTGAGCCGTGATTGCACCAGTGCACTCCAGCCTGGGCAACAGAGACCACGTCTGAAAAAAAAAAATCAATAAACATTAGCTAATTTATAGTCACTGGTATCTGGCTCTAGCCGACCTTTCCATCCATGTCCTCAACAGCTCCCCTACAGCTGTGGCTCTCAAGCCCAGTTGCAGATTATGATCACCTGGGGGACTTTTAAAATATACTGATGCCAGGACTGCGCTACCAGACCATATAAATTAGAATCATCTTGGAGGATGGGAGGGGAGTAGAGGCCAGGGATTGATATTTTATCCTTTTTTCTTTTTAAAATTTATTTATTTATTTATTGAGACAGGGTCTCACCGTGTTGCCCAGGCTGGTCTTGAACTCCTGAGCTCAGTCAATCCTCCCACCTCGGCCTCCACAAAGTGCTGAGATTACAGGCAAAAGCCACTGCGCCAGGCTTTTTTTTTTTTTTTCTTAATTTAAAGTAAGTGTATTCAGAAAGTAAAGAAATAAAAAAAGATATTTTGGCCAGGCACAGTGGCTCATGCTTGTAATCCCAGCACTTTGGGAGGCCGAGGCAGGTGGATCACTTGAGACCAGGAGTTCAAGACCAGCCTGGCCAACATGGCAAAATCTCATCTCTACTAAAAATACAAAAATTAGCCAGGTGTGGTGGCATGTGCCTGTAGTCCCAGTTACTTGGGAGGCTGAGGCAGGAGAATCAAATCAACCTGGGAGGTGGAGGTTGCAGTGAGCCAAGATCACACCACTGCACTCTAGCCTGGGCGACAGAGCCAGACTCTGTCTCAAAAAAAAAAAAAAAAAAAAAGATTTTTTAAAAAAGTGCCCCAGATAGGCTGGGCGCGGTGGCTCACGCCTGTAATCCCAGCACTTTGGGAGGCCGAGGCGGGTGGATCACGAGGTCAGGAGATCGAGACCATCCTGGCTAACACGATGAAACCCTGTCTCCACAAAAAAATACAAAAAAATTAGCTGGGCGTGGTGGCAGGCGCCTGTAGTCCCAGCTACTGGGGAGGCTGAGGCAGAATGGCGTGAACCCAGGAGGCGGACCTTGTAGTGAGCCGAGATCGCGCCACTGCACTCCAGCCTGGGCGACAGAGCAAGACTCCGTCTCAAAAAAAAAAGTGCCCCAGATGACTGTGATCACTCCTACCAGAGGATCGGTTCCTTCACTGTGTCTGACACATGTCAAACTCATCCTGCCTCCACATCTTTGCTCACACTTTTCTCTGCTCCTGTCCCTTCTTGGGAAGCCTTCTTCTCCATCCCACATCCCTGCCTGTTGAAATTCTACTACTCCTCCAAGACCCAGCTTAGATGCCACCTCTCCATAAGGCCCTCCCTGCTCTCCCTATATTCCTTGCTTCGATGATGCCTGGCTGCCTACAGAGTCAAGCCAGGACTTCTGGGTATGGCACACAAGGCCCCCATCTTTCCAGCCTCATCACCAGCTTCTCCCCTGCCACATATGTGTTCCATGTGCTTCTACCACCCTAAGCCTTTGCACATGCTCTTCCTAACTCCCAGCCTCAACCATGCCCTTAACCAACTCCTACTCAACCTTCAAGACTTGGTTCACTCATGCAGCCCTCCTGTGAAGCCTACCCTTAGCCCCTCTGCCAGTCTTCCCAAGGTAGAGTTAGGTGTTCTCTGCTTTCTGTTCCTTGGACTTATCTCTAGCACTTAGCCCATTGAGTTAATTGTCTGTATATATGTCCAGGTTGCCTGTTTGTCTGAGCTTCTTGAGGGCAAGGATTATGATTTTCTCATCTCTGTCTTCCTTCCCTGTAGCACAGGCCCAGCATAAAGGAAGTACTTAGAGTGTTTGCTGAATTCTGTTACTCTGTAGAGGTTTACTGGTATTCATTGTGAAAATTGCTGGTCTCTCCTTCAAGTCAAAGCCCCAGTGACTGAACACAATAGTGTAAGACTAGTATGAACAACCCTAAGGAAAATGGATTATCACCTCCTTCATTTTAGCCCATTTCTGTTGATAGAATCTAGGCCTAAGATCTCAATACCTTATTTACATCGTATTATCAAGCCAGCCTTCAAGGTGTAAGATCTTATTAATGTTAACAAGCCAGCCTTTGAGTTTCGCCCCCTCAGCCAATTCACTGCCTGACAAATTGCTTTGCTTAGTCAATGACTTGCAACCCCAACTATACATTCAAACCAGCTGGGGAGCTTTTAAACATCCTCCTATTCAGTCCTCCCTCTAGGCCAATTATGTTAGAATTTCTGGGGGTGGATTCCAGGCATCACTAGTTGGCGAAGCTCCCCAGGTGATCCCAATGAGTGGCCAAGGTTGAGTATGAGAATCACTGATAGATTTAAAGCTATACAGCTCCCTCAGCTGGTTCTGCCCCCTTTTTTTTCCTTCCCTTGTCTACCCTTCCTTTCTACCCTCTTCTCCATGCTCCTTTCCTCTCTCTCCCACTTGCCTGCCCTCTGGTTACTCACCCTTCTTGTCTTAATGATGCGACTCATGGTATTATTCAGATAGCACCCAAGCAGAGGAGCCACAGTGAGCGAGGAGTCAGAAACCTGGGGCTCTGCCCCTTTGTGGTCTTCACTTCACTCTCTGAGTCTCAGATTCTTCTTGAGTCCTGAGGGGGTCATGACATTTGTTGTGAGGATCATAGAAAATAATGGACCCTGAAGTCCTTGGATGCTGGAGAGCACCATGTCAATTAAGAGATATCTAGAGCTATGTGTACAAATATAGACAACGTTGAATGATAAAAAGCAACCTGCAGGAGGGGCCCCACAGTGTCAATACGGGTCTAAGGTTTCAAGACACACAAAACAAGACCATATCATGTTCTTTAAATTACTAGAAAATATTTATGAATACATTCATATAAAATTGAAGGACAAAACATGTATGGGAATGAAAAACTCCAAATTCAGGACAAGGGAAACTGAGGGCTTACAGGGGATGCATCTTGGGGACCTAGGGAAGGGAACCAAGGGAGAGTCAACTGGATCTTTCATGCTTTATTTTTAAAAAATTAAATCTAGGCCGGGCGTGGTGGCTCACACCTGTAAACCCAGCACTTTGGGAGGCCGAGGTGGGTACATCACCTGAGGTCAGGAGTTTGAGACTAACCTGGTCAACATGGTGAAACCCCATCTCTACTAAAATTACAAAAATTAGCCAGGCATGGTGGCAGGCACCTGTAATCCTAGCTACTTGGGTGGCTGAGGCAGGAGAATCGCTTGAACCTGGGAGGCGGAAGTTGCAGGGAGCCGAGATCATGCCATTGCACTCCCACCTGGGCGACAAGAGTGAAACTCCGTGTCAAAAAAAAAAAAAATTAAATCCAAAGTAAACATGGCAAAATGTGAAGATCTGATATAACTGGGAGTGTTTTATTTTCTATCATTCCCTTCTGCACACTTGAAAAGAAGGTAAAATATATACAACATAAATATAATAATATAAACTTTTTTTTTTGAGATGGGGTCTTGCTCTGTCACCCAGGCTGGAGTCCAGTTGCGCGATCTCGGCTCACTGCAACCTCCGCCTCCTGGGTTCAATTGATTCTCCTGCCTCAGTCTCCCAAGTAGGTGAGATTACAGGCACACACCATCATGCCCAGCTAATTTTTGTATTTTTCGTAGAGACGGTGTTTTGCCATGTTGTCCAGGCTGGTCTCAAACTCCTGAGCTCAAGCAATCTGCCCACCTCTGCCTCCTGGGTTCAAGCGATTCTCATGCCTCAAGCTCCCAAATAGCTGGGATTACAGCCTCCCAAAGTGCTGAGATTACAGGTGTGAGCCACCACGCCTGGCCTATAATATAAACATTTTTAAAGCAAAATAAATAAAAGGAATTCTTATCATCTTGCCCTAGCTTAGGTCTGCTGTCCATCCTGGTATAGTGGCAGGAGAAGATAAATCTTGGAATTGACAGCTGCTCCAAATCCTTTTTGTAAGATAGAGATGCATAAATTGATAACTCAATAAATTTTTTTTAAAACTTGTCTGTTTCCTCTACCTGATTTTGGAGACATCACTGAGGACATTTTTGCATGTGCTGTACATACTAGTGCTTAATAAATGCTCTGTTGAAGAAATAAAAGGAGGCCGGGCATGGTGGCTCATGCCTGTAATCCTAGCACTTTGGGAGCCTGAAGTGGGTGGATCACTTGAGCTCAGGAGTTCGAGACCAGCCTGGCCAACATGGTGAAACCCCATCTCTACTAAAAATACAAAAACTAGCTGGGTGTGGTGTGCATGCCTGTAATCCCAGCTATTTGGGAGGCTGAGGCATGAGAATCGCTTGAACCCAGGAGGCAGAGGTTTGCAGTCAGCTGAGATCGCACAATTGCTCTCCAGCCTGGGTGACAGAGCAAGACTGTCTCAAAAAAAAAAATAAATAAAGGAATGTGAGAGAGACTGAGGAAGGTCTTGAGTGGGGAGAGAGAAGGGAATGCAGGAGGAAGAGGGGAAAGAGGGGTTCATTCATCTGGATGAAGTCACTCTCAAATATCAATGAGTACCTGAACATATCATCCTTTCCCTTGTACAGCTGTCACAGCAGTTTCTCCATGGAGGTGCTGAACATGCCCATTGAACAGCCACTATGGGCCATTGTAATAATGTAAAATAAACTCATTTTTCATGGCTATCTTTTCTTAAGACAGCTGCCTCAGCTTTTTCAATAACCTCATAACTGGTCTGCTACCCTGGCAACTGCTAGCTCAGCGCCTGGCCCACAAGCCACAGCTAACCCATAGAACACCTTCATACTATTTATTATTATTGTTGGTTTTTTTTTTAGACAGAGTCTCACTGTGTCACCCAGGCTGAAGTGCAGTGGCAAGATCTTGGCTCACTGCAACTTCTGCCTCCCGAGTTCAAGCAATTCTCCTGCCTCAGCTCCCGGAGTAGCTGGGATTGTAGGCACACATACCACACCTGGCTAATTTTTGTATTTTTAGTAGAGACAGGGTTTCACCATGTTGGCCAGGCTGGTCTTGAACCCTTGACCTCAGGTGATCCGCCCGCCTTGGTCTCCCAAAGTGCTGGGATTACAAGCGTGAGCCACCGTGTCCAGCCCCCTTCATGCTATTTAGACAAAAATGCCTGTCTTAGTCTATTTGGGCTGCTATAACAACAACAACAAAAAAAAACCATAAACTGGGTAGTTTATAAACAACTGAAAATCATTTCTCACAGCTCTGGAGGCTGTAAAGTCCAAGATCAAGGCACTGGCAGATTCAGTGTCTGATGAGGACCCACTTCCTAGTTCATAGATGAGACCTTCTCACTGTGTCCTCACCTGGTGGAAGGGGCAATTGAGCTCCTTTGGGCCTGTTTTATAAGAGCACTAATCCCACTCATGAAGGTGGAGCCCAGCTCCCAAGGGGTCACATCTCCCAATAACATCACCTTGGGGGTTAGGATTTCAACTTATGAATTTAGTGGTGAGGGGGCACAAACATTCAGACCACAGCAGTGCCCCTCTGGGCAGATGCAACCCCTCTGGCTCACAGTTTGCCTAACTTGTGGTTATTGGGAAAAGGCACCCTTTTCTTCTGGCTGACTTAGCCCTGTACCAGGATGTACTGTTCAACTTGGTGAACATAGTACAGGTGCAATTTTAGGTCCCTGTCCTCATCCCTTCAGCACAAGCTGCCCTTATACAGTGTAAATTTGCATGAGTTTATGGGGTGGGCCTGCTGGCATATAGTCCTTGTGATCTGGCCCCTGAGTATCTCCAAGATCTCAGACTTCAATTGTTCCACCATCCCCTGCCTTAGTCTCACCCTGTTCACCGCTTTCATTGAGTGCTACCCGTGCTCCAGGAAAACGGGACTTCCCTCCTGCCCTGGCAAAAGACAGGCCTGGTCCTGCCTCGGGGCTTTTCACTTGTTCTTCCCAGGCCTTTGTATTTCTGGATTCTCAGTTCACCAAAATAGTCAATTCCTTCTCCCAACCCTCCTTGTCTTCAAATATCACTACCTGAAAGTCATTTACATGTTTATTGTTGGTTCCACACTCCCCCTCAAACTGCACAAACTCTATGCAGAAACACTGCATTGAAATCCCTGCACTAAGAGACTGGACCAAACTTTGTCATAGCTTCTAGTAGCCTAAGGCTACCGCTTGGGGGCAGCCCAGCTCCCTTTTGAGTTCCAGTCTGAAAAAGCTCAGGGCTGTCAAAAGAGTGTTGTCATTCGTCCTAGCCAACACCTGACAAGGATGGGTCCTGACCACCTTCTTCCTTAGCTCTAAGAAAAGTTTACCATTATGAGGCCGCGGTGGCTCACGCCTGTAATCTGAGCACTTTGGGAGTCCGAGGGGGGTGGATCACAAGGTCAGGAGATCGAGACCGTCCTGGCTAAAACGGCGAAACCCTGTCTCTACTAAAAATACAAAAAAAATTAGCCAGGTGTGTGGTGGGCACCTGTAATCCCAGCTACTTGGGAGGCTGAGGCAGGAGAATGGCGTGAACCCGGAGGCGGAGTTTGCAGTGAGCTGAGATCCCGCCACAGCAATCCAGCCTGGGCAACGGAGCAAGATCTCAAAAGATAAAAAATAAAAATAGAAATAAAAAATAAAACTCCTAGTCATGGACCGGGTGCAGTGGCTTACGCCTGTAATCTCAGCACTTTGGGAGGCCAAAGTGCGTGCCTGTAATCCCAGCTACCTGGGAGGCTGAGGCAGGAGAATCACTTGAACCTGGGAGGATGCAGTGAGCCGAGATCGTGCCACTGCACTGCAGCCTGGGCAACAGAGTGAGACTCCATCTCAAAAAACAAAACAAAACTCCTAGTCACCTCTGTGCAAATAAGAATGAAGCTCAGCTCTTTCCTCTACTGTCAGTAGTTATTGAATAAAATCGGTTTTTACCACTAACTAATGTTGGCTGTGTTTCTTTACCTTCACCCTCCTTCAGAGAGTTGCAGACAGGGACCACGTGTATTTTGTTCACTGCTGAGTCCTCAGTGCCTCCGAGAACACCCAGCATAATAAACATCTGCTGAATTAACAAATAAATGTTTGTTAAAATGCATGTAGTGGGCCGGGCGTGGTGGCTCACGCCTGTAACCCTGGCACTTTGGGAGGCCTAGGTGGGTGGATCACCTGAGGTCAGGAGTTCAAGACCAGCTTGGCCAACACGGTGAAACCTCGTCTGTACTAAAAATTTAAAAAAAAAAAATTAGCTGGGCGTGGTGGCCCACACCTGTAATCCCAGCTACTCAGGAGGCTGAGGCAGTAGAATTGCTGGAACCCGGGAGACAGAGGTTGCAGTGAGCTGAGATTACGCCACTGCACTCCAGCCTAGGCAGCAGAGCGAGACTCCGTCTCAAAAAAAAAACAAAAAAAAATGCATGTAGTGAAAGGCCCCAAGGCTGGAAGAGACCTTGGATCTTCGTCTCATCTTTTGTCTTGGTTAACTAATGTGTTGCCTGAGTCAGGCTGCTTCATCAACTTGGTCCAACTACTACTTGTGTGACCTAGGGCAAGATTAAAAAAAAAAATTTTTGTAGCCGGATGCAGTGGCTCATTCCTGTAATTCCAGCACTTTGGGAGGCCTAGGTGGGAGGATTGCTTGAGCCTAGGAGTTCAAGACCAGCCTGGACAGCATGGTGAGACCCCTTCTTTACAAAAAAAAAAAAAACACAAATTAGCGAGGCATGGTGGTGCACACCTGTGGTCCCAGCTCCTCTGGAGTCTGAGGCAGGAGGATCACTTGAACCTAGGAGGTCAAGGCTGCAAGTGAGGCAAAATTGCGCCACAGTACTCCAGCCTGGGTGACAGATCAAGACCCTGTCTCAAAAAATCCCAAAACATTTTTTGGGGTAGAGATGGGGTCTCGCTATGTCACCCAGGCTGGTCTTGAACTCCTGGCTTCAAGCGATCCTCCCACCTTGGCCTCCCTAAGTGTTGGGATTGCAGGTATGTGCCACCTTGCCCAGCTGGGCAAGATATTTGACAAAGACTGTCTCCTTTGACCAAAACCTTAGTCAGTCTCCTCCAGGTACTCTGCTTGACTAGGCCCGACCTGTCCTTATAAAGGTCCTTATAAGGACTCTCTCTATCCTTATTGAATCTAGTTTGAGCAAGAATCCTGCTAAGTCAATTTAGGGGAAATTTCCCACCCTTGGTATCTGACTACACTGGATTCTTATCATCCTGGCCTGCCTTCAGCAATAATCCTATCAAGTCAGTTTAGCCAGAAACCCCTTGTCCTAGATGTTTCCTCTTAGTAATTTCTCATCCACTGACCCCACCCTGCTCCTTGGTTACAAATCTCCACTTGTCATTGTTGGACTTAGAGTTGAGTCCAATCTTTCTCCCACTGCAAGACCCCATTGCAGTGGTCTGCATACCTGTCGCCATGGCCTTGAATAAAGCCTGGCCCTACCATCTTTAATAAGTGTCATGAGTAATATATTTCTTTAAAAATATGTAACCTCTCTTTGCCTCAGATTCATCCCTCACAGGGTCATTTGGAAGATTGAAATAGTGTGAGAGAAGGTGCTTAGGAAATGAGTTCCAATCTTGACCTCTACTGGGTCTCTCTTATCTGTTCTCTTCCCCAGAGCAGTATCACTTGTGTTCAAAAGAGTGCAGACTCTGGAGCCAGACTGCCTGAGTTTGAAGTCCTGCTTTGCTTCTGACTAGTTGTGAGAACTTGGGAAGTGGCTTAACTTTTCAGTACTCACTTTCTTCATCTGTAAAACGAGGAGGATGGTAATGCCTACCTCATAGGGTTGTTGTGAGGATTAAGAGTAAATATGGCCGGGCGCGGTGGCTCAGGCCTGTAATCCCAGCATTTTGGGATGCCGAGGTGGGCGGATCACAAGGTCAGGAGATCGAGACCATCCTGGCCAACATGGTGAAACCCCGTCTCTACTAAAAATACAAAAACTAGCCAGGCGTGGTGGCACATGCCTGTAATCTCAGCTACTCAGGAGGCTGAGGCAGGAGAATCGCTTGAACCCGGGAGGTGGAGGTTGCAGTGAGCTGAGATCGTGCCACTGCACTCCAGCCTGGCAACAGAGCGGGACTCTGTCTCAAAAAACAAAACAAAACAAAAAGGAGTTAATATGGGCCGGGTGCGGTTGCTCATGCCTGTAATCCCAGCACTTTGGGAGGCTGAGGCAGGTGGATCACCTGAGGTCAGGCGTTCGAGACCAGCCTGGCCAACATAGTGAAACCCCGTCTCTACTAAAAATACAAAAATTGACCAGAGTGGCTCATGCCTGCAATCCCAGCACTTTGGGAGGCCAAGAGGGGCAGATCACCTGAGGTCAGGAGTTCGAGACCAGCTTGGTCAACATGGTGAAACCCCATCTCTACTTAAAAAAATAGCAAAAAAAAAAAAAAAAAAAAAATTAGCCAGGCTTGGTGGCACGCACCTTCAACTCCAGCTACTTGGGAGGCTGAGGCAGGAGAATTGCTTGAACCCGGGAAGCAGAGGTTGCAGTGAGCTGAGATCAAGCCACTGCACTCCACCCTGGGTGACAGAGTGAGACTCTGTCTCAAAAAAATAAAATAAAATAATAAATAAATAAATAAATAAGTAAATAAGAGTTAATATGCTCACAACAGATCCTGAGACATGGTATGTGAGTTAAACAGTACTACTGGGTATGAATGTTTCTCATTCATAAGAACCATTAGGTTTTAAGGTCCCTGAAGCCTCAACTTAACATCTGCAGAAGGAGCAGCCAGAGGCTCCCTTTCCTTTGCTTACAGGGGTCTGGGGTCAAGGTCATTAACCCAATCTCCCACTGTCTTAACTTCCTGAATGGTGGTCTGGAGTTATTCTTCTGGGTGCTTGCCAAGGCCCATCTGCGGGTCCTCCTCAGTCTCAGTGGCAGATGAGGAAGCAGTGGTTTCCCCAGGCCAGAGACATCTCCACAGCAGGTCCCTCAACTCCACCCTGCCCAATGGGCCCTCCTTTTTGACTCAGAGGCCCCCAGAATGTGGGGTGGGCCTTTGGAGCTGACTGAAGGACTCCAAGGGGATAGGGTAGGGCGTGGTTACCGCCCAAATTTAGCCTTTAGTCAGGGAAGGGGGTGGTGGGGGAGTAGATGGTTTGGGGACGACTGGACCTCAGACTGGGTCCCTTGTAAGGATGTGAGGGCAGGCTCAAGAGGGGTTTTCTCCGAGTCAAACACATTCACTCCCCTCCGTCTTCTGGTTTTTAGTCCCTGCCAGGGGACCACACAGGTGAGTCCAGGTGAAAGGAGCAACCACAACTGCCGGCCACCTCTACTCCGCGCCAGACGAAACCGCCCCAAGGGCGCCGCACTTTACCGCCCTCTGTGACCTGTCGCTGTCACACACCGAGTGAGTGTGAGAAGACGAGACCTCGGGAGAAGGAGGGCGACAGCGGGCACCAAGATACACAGGTCCTTTATCCATACCTCCTAACAGCCACCCGCTATGGGCCGGGCCTCCGTCCTCCCAACTGCCAGCTCCACTGGAGACACTCCAGCCGCACTGGGAGCGCCTTGTGAGCAGGACACGCATGCGCGGGTAGCACCTCCACTAGCGAGCCGGCTGACCCCGCCGGGGACCTGGCAGGGATGGGGAGCGCATGCGCAGATGGCGCGCACCGCTCCCAAAAGACAGGGTGTGGGTGGCGACTAGACTCTGGACCTGTGGATCTCGGTGCCCGCTGTCGCCCTCCTTCTCCCGGGTCTCGTCTTCTCATGCTCACTCGGTCAGGTCTATAGTACAGCCTCGTACTGGAGTCTTAGTGTAAGTCCTTCCGTTTAATCAGCGGTCCCTCTAATAAAGAAAATGAATGAGTGAATAGCAAACATGGTAAATCTAAGGTGACTTTGCTTAAAGCGGGTGAGGCCAGTACATCGCCACCCAACCCTTGGTTCCGGAGCAGGCGTCTTTTCTTCCTCACCTGGAAGTGGCAGAAAAAAAAGAACTTGTCTTCTGCCCGTGCCCGATCAGGGGCTCCCCACTGCACCCCACATCCCCGCCTTTGGGACAGTCTCACATGGCGAAAGTGGCCTAGGGTGGAGGGCACTGCACTAAGCACGACCCTGACTACTGACTGACCGCTTTTTATAGCCCAGGCACCTTGCAGACATGATTCGTTTCGGGTAAGTCAAGTATTCATATTCCCACTTCACAGTGGAGGAAATTGAGGCTGACCCCAAAGCCGCCCCTTTAGTGGGTGCGCGATCAAGACTTATTACATAAACTGCCTTTAAGGGATGGCACCACCACCCCGCGGGCCCCCTACTTCTGGTTGTTGCCCAATCACACTGGCAGGGGTTTCACTGGCAGCTGCAGCCCCGCCCGGCTGACTCATCTTCCCCAAAGCCGTTTAATTCTGTTCCAAGTCTTTCCTAACTCGACCTTGGCGGGCGCGGAGCGGAAGGGATTATTGTCCTCCGGATTTGGGGCCGGGGGAGTTGGAAAACTAGTCTAACTCCCGGGCTGGAGAGCTAGGAAGCCCAAGAGGGCCAAGTCCTGGCTGTCTGCCTCTGACGACGAGCAAGGTGGAGGCCCTTGGTTAGCAGGATGGGTGGTGAGGAGTCCGGGAAGGAGAAGAAAGGCTCAGCGCGGCTTGCCTGAGCCTCCCTCCTCCCAGCTCCCGGCCCCTGCTGGCGGCGGCTGTCACTCCTCGCTGTGGTGCCAGCTGGCTCCCGCTTCCTCGCCTTTATTCCTACCTGCTTGCTCTCCTGCCTTCCTTCGGGCTTTTCACATCCTCTTCTTTTCCTCTCTTGCTCCCCTCCTGTTTGCCTTTCTCGACTTTCATATCGCCAGAAGATGGTCGTCTCCCTCCCGTTCCTCCCAACTCTGAATAAAAAACAGAAAACCCAACTGGTCCTATAATGGCTTCCCTAAGTCTACAGATGACTCCTGGCTTTCTAGCTCACCTGCTGGGGGGGATGTGTAAACCATGAGGTGATTTTTCCAAGACTGTGAAAGGAAGGTGGATATAAGCGGAACTGACACCGTATACTGATCACAACACTTACTGATTCCACCGGAAGATACAGGTTTATTGCTATGTCACACATATGCATTCATTCACTTAGCAAACACTGCCATCTGTTCTATGCCAGGCTCTCTGTGTTGCGTAGCAAGAATACAGAGATCAGAATAGATCCTCAGTCTCTCAGGTGGGTAAGTGTTGGTTCAGAGCTGTGGGACCCTCAGAAAGGGCATCGCACCATCCTGGGGGTTATCTGTGGGGTAGGGTTGCCACATTTAGCAAATAAAAATACAGGGTGCCCACAAGTCTGAATTTCAGATAAATAACAAATAGTTTTACAATATAAGCATGTCCCAAAGATTGCATGGGGTTACTTATATGAAAAAATTATTCGGCCGGGCACAGTGACTCACACCTAGTACTTTGGGAGGTCGAGGTGGGTGGATCATCTGAGGTCAGGAGTTCGAGACCAGCCTGACCAACATGATGAAACCTCGTCTCTACTAAAAATACAAAAATTAGCTGAGGGTGGTGGTGGGCGCCTGTAGTCCCAGCTACTAGGGAGGCTGAGGCAGGAGAATTGCTTGAATCCAGGAGGCAGAGGTTGCAGTGAGCTGAGATCGTGCCACTGCACTCCAACCTGAGCGACGGAGCAAGATTCTGTCTCAAAAAAAAAAAATTCATCTTTATCTGAAATTCAAATTGAATTACTGAGCATCCTATACCTCATCTGGCAACACTACTGTGGGGGTATCAAGTAGTGTGTTGTTACTGGAAAGTGTCGTGTTATAGAGGCCGAAGTTAGCCAGCAGCCATCGGATTATGGAAAGCCTTAAAAGTGAGGAGGTGGGGGCCGGGCGCGGTGGCTCACGCCTGTAATCTCAGCACTTTGGGAGGCCGAGGTGGGCAGATCACCTGAGGTCATGAGTTCGAAACCAGCCTGGCCAACATGGTGAAACCCTGTCTCTACTAAAAATACAAAAATTAGCCGGGTGTGGTGGTGGGCGCCTGTAGTCCCAGCTACTCGGGAGGCTGAGGCATGAGAATGGCTTGAACCTGGGAGGTGGAGGCTGCAGTAAGCCAAGATTGTGCTACTGCACTCCAGCCTGGGCGACAGAGCAAGACTCCCTCCAAAAAAAAAAAAAAAGTGAAGAGGGGGCACTGAAGGGGTTTGAAAGCAAGTGGGTAACAATAAAAATTGGGTTTTAGGAAGAGGCTTCTGCTGGTTTCTTGGATGATCCTTTTAAGAGCAACAATAGTGGAGTCTGACCAGTTGCAATTGTACAGGCAAGAGATTTTGGATGGTGATAATAGGAAAGTAGGTGGGAGGAGGTGCCAGATCCAAAAAGTATGTAGGAGTTAAATCAGCAGGACTTGGCAGTTGCTTAGATGGGGTGAAGAGGGCGTGAGTCCCAGGATCTGGCTTGGGTGTCTGGGAACTTAGTACTGCAACCAATTGAGATACAGCAGTTTTAGGGGGCAATGATTGAGTTTAATTTAGGACATCTGGTGTAGAGGGCCAGCAAATTATTTGCTATATGATTCTGAAGTTCAGTGGAGAAGATGAGCTCAAAGTAGAGACTGGGAAGTCCTCAGCAGAGAGGGAGTATTGAAACCAGGAGATGGATAAGCTCCCCAGAGAGGGGGCAGAAGAAAAAGAACCCAGGGAAGAGACAAAAGAACAATCAGAGGAGTACAAGAAACCAGGAGAGTCAGGCTTCCTGGAAGCCAAGTGGGAGTTTCTAGGAAGAGCAAGTGATGAATATGTCAAACGCAGCCAGAAAGGTCTGATTACACAAAGCCTGAAAAATGACAGTTGATTTAGGCAACGGTAAAGTCATCATAACCTGAGGCTGTCATCCTTCAGGCTCATTCAGACATCAGCCCCATTTATTCAAGTGGCAAACACTCAGCCAACATGCGTCCTCAGCATCCTCTCAAACGCTCGCCACAGTAATTTTCATGTCCCCTGCAGTCCTTCAGCGTTTAAACCAATCATTCAGATTGTGCCCCAGCTCACTCAGAAATGACAGGCTCTGTATAATCATCACTTGGGGTTCTTCTTTTCCCCTCACATAGATGATGATATAATTGGGATTCTTTATATTTGTCAATGTCACCTCAGAGCCAGCTGGAACCAGTGCAGCTCTGTCTTTGCAGAGGTAACTGCAGGTGCCCACAAGAGTTAAATGGGTTATCTTGTGGTTGTTACCTCCCAGGAGTGAAGACCACCCAGGAGTAAAGACCACCTTGGTTTTTCTCTGTTTCCTGGCATGGCTAATTTGACACAATGCTGCGTGTTGCTTGTTTTGGTGTCCTTGCTGGGCCCCTTTGCGCACCTCTGGCCCTCAGGTTCCCATGAGACATGCATCCAAACTGTTGAGTATGTGCGTGTAAAGGTTGACATCACTTTATTCCCTATTTTTTTGTGTGTGTGGAGACAGAGTCTTGCTATGTTGCCCAGGCTGGTCTCAAACTCCTGGGCTCAAGACATCCTGCTGCTTCAGCCTCCCAAAATGTTAGGATTACAGGCGTGAACCACTGCACTCAGCCCCTATTCCCTATTTTCTAATGGTTTTGAGACAGAGGTGCATGCAATCAAGAGAGAGGATGCTCAGTAGCAGAAATCCCCAAGAAAGTGGGAGGGGCTGGGACACAAAACCCAGTGGAAGGGTGAGCCCTAAACAGGACATCTCTGAGACCCAAGGAAAGGATGGTGTGGGTGGGTAGAGACAATTTTGGAGGTGGCAAGAGAGAAGTATTCACTAATGGCTTCCGTTTGCTCTAAAAACAGTTCTTTTAATTGTGCAGCCCTCAGAACCAGAAGAAGTTCAGAGAGCTCCCTCTAAACACAGTTCTTAACCCACAATCCAAAAGACCCCTGAGGAGTCAGTGAATAGAATTCAAAGAGCCCATGGACTTGGATAGAGGGGAAATTGCATCATTATTTTCACTATTACTAACAGAAATATAGCATATCCTTCCAGGGGATGTGGGTAACAAACTGCAGTAATATTAACACCTGTGACTTTGACACTAAGAGAGATCAGATTTTCATTATTACGGTTGTTGCATATCTCTCAAAATAACATCACTATTTCAAAAATCATGGTTGTCACTAGACCTGTTGATAGAGCTTGCTATTTAATGTGTTAATAAAGAAGCACATATATTACTACATTACAGGTGCGTTTCTTTTTATTTTGAAAATTGTACCCCAATATAATTGGTTTCTTTTGTAATCCTACTTATAGGACGCATGCATTATTCTGGGAAGGGGTTCCTAAGACTTCACCAGACTCCCATAGGTGTCCGTAGCATAGAAAAGGATGAGAAAAACTGCTCTGAAGAGTAACCATAGCTAACACTTATATAGCTCTTGCTAAAGGCCAAGCACTGTTCCAAGTCCTTTTTAAATACATAGTTGTTAACTCATTTATTCCTAACAACCCTCCGAATAGTCATTTGTTTACACTCATTTTACAGAAGAGGAAACTGAGGCACATCAGTTAAGTAACTTGTCCAGGGTCATTCGGTTAGTAAATAATAGAGCTGAGGCTGGGTGTGATGGCTCATGCCTGTAATCCCAACACTTTGGGAGGCTGAGGCAGGGCGGATCACCTGAGGTCAGGAGTTCAACACCAGACTGGCCAACATGGTAAAATCCCATCTCTACTAAAAATACAAAAATTAGCCAGGCGTGGTGGCCCATGCCTGTAATTTCAGCTACTCTGGAAGCTGAGGCAGGAGAATTGCTTGCACCCAGGAAGCGGAGGTTGCAGTGAGCCAAGATGCGCCACTGCACTCCAGCCTGGGCAGCGGGAGACTCCATCTCAAAAAAAAAAAAAAAAAAGCGGTAGAGGGGAAGAGATCCAAGACAACTCGAGAACATGGTCAGAGAGAGAAAAGATGGTGTGTAGATGCTGGGGAGGGCAGGAGGTTATTCCAGGGAATGACAAGTGCAATAAGGTGGCCTGGACAGGTGGTTAAAGTAGAGAGGAGGTGAAGGTTCCCGGAGTTGGGCAGGTGAAAGAATCATGAAACTGGGCCTGGATATTCTTCCAAGATTAATTCATTAATTCATTTATTTCACACATTTGTTTTAAGTGTCTTGTACACGCCAAGCAGTGTTCTCGGCATTGGGTGAACCAGCTGGACAAGCCCCTGGTGCCATGGGGCTTACCTTCCAGCAGGGGGAGAACTACACAAACAAGGCCAGGTTAGCGGAGCATGCAGGCTCACAAGCCTGTAGGCACAATCCTGCAATGCCAAAACTTCTGAAAAGCATAAGGTTGTTTTTTCATACTTTGGAGCCCAAACTCAATAGATGACAAAACCTGACCTGAAGTAGTGTGAGGCTATTTATAGTCTTTATTCACACTTGGTGTGAATTTTCATACCTTTCACTTCAGAAATATTAATATTTCATTACGATGCTCCAGGCTTTTCTCAATAGTTATATAATATAGACTATACAAAAAGTTATGTTTGACTAGTTTTTTTAAAGAGTTATGTAATATAAATTACATGTCTTCCTTTCTCAAATTGAAAAAAACTCTGAATTCCACAGCACATCTGGCCCTAAGGTTGGAAAATGGATTACGGACATGCAAGTGCTATGAAGAGAATTCAAATATGCAATGGGATAGTGTCTAGGTGGCTACAGTTTGAATATTTAGGGAGGACCCCTCTGGGAAGGTGATATTTAAGCTTAGTTCTGAATGAAAAAAAATAAAAGCAGTCATGCAAAGATCAGGGGAGAGCATTCCAAGCAGAGGGAGCAGCTAATGCAAAGATGAACACAAAGGAGGCCACTGTGGCTACAGCATATTGGGCCGGATGAAGAGTGCTATAAATTGATGGAAGCACTTCATGTAGATAGGAAAATTGTGAGACCGGTGTGCTAAATCCTTTGGTAAATACGGTGTAGTGATTATGAGTGTGGTGGCTGTCAACAACTAGAAGGCCTGGAGGGGAATCTTCCTGGGTGAGAAAGCAAGTGGGGGGAGATATTTCAGATAGAGAAAACATAAAGCAGTTCTGAGGCTGAAATGGTGGGCTAAGATTTATGGCCTGAAGACTTTGGTTTGAGGAAAAGTATAGAAGGAAGACAGATTAGATATCTGGGCTCAAGACTCTAATGACATAGCTTCTGGAAGCTGCCTGAAAGATGTTCTAGGATGACAAAGACCTGGGTCTTAAATAATAGTCTCTGGTTGAAGTCCAATCTGCAGTGTGTGATCTGGGCTTTTGGACTTAAATTAGACAAAGATAGAGGAGAGTAGCAAAGCCTGAACTGATGAAAGATGTTTTTGCCTCTTTAGGTTTGTGCTTCTCAGCAGCTGTCCTAGAATGTCTGTCTCCAAGCATCTCTCTTAGCGGCTTTCCACATTCATCTCTCTGTGATCCTACCTGGCATCTCTCTTCCTATCTCGGCCTCAACATATTTCTCTTTACATGGCTCTCTCTCTCTAACTCAGACTCCTCATCTTTGGATCTCCTTGTCTGAGTGTCCCAGAATCTGGTTCCGTCCATTCGTCTGTGTCTGTACTGTAATTCTCTTTCTCCACCTGGACTGTGCCCTCCTGGAAGGCATGAATCTTTTATTATTCCGCTGGGTATCCCAGGTGCCCCGCACACCGTCTAGCATATAGGAGTCTCAAATACATTCATACTTGAATTAAGACTTTTTCAGAGGAGAAAGGCATCCGTTCTCAATATCCACCCCTCTTCCCCCACGCGGAGCAGGCCACTTGCCAAAAGGCCAGCTAGAGAGTAGGACGAGGGGTGTTGTGGTATTGTACTTCTGCTATTGGTCTCTTTCCCCAGTTGAAATAACTCTGGGGATACCTTAGCAGGCGGAATCCGCCCTCTGGCTAAAGGACTAGCGTACCAGGCCACGCCCCCACGTCTCATGCGGCAGCGGCAGACGCCCCGGCCCGTCGCATCCGCCCCTTCCGCCGCTTCGCCTCGGCCAATCAACGAGCGCCCGCGCCCCCATCCCGTGGAGTGGCCGGCGACAAGATGGCAGCAGCGTGTCGGAGCGTGAAGGTAGAAGGTTCTTTGCCTCTGTTGCTTGCCTTCCTTTACGGGCCGGGACAGCGCGGCCGTGGAACTAGGAGAAAGAGATCGGTTTCGAGGGAAAGGGTCATGCTTATGTAGGCCTGGTATTGTGGCCGTTGGGCTCGAGGTGAAAGTCAACGCTCCGCGGCGCCTCTGTCTGTCTGTCTGTCTATCTATCTATCATCTATCTATCTATCGTCACGGGACGGGCTGTCTGGGGATGAGATCCCTTCTGCCCCCGAGGTCCCAACGCTGAGGAGAAGCAGCACACCTAGTTTACCCGCAGGGGTGACCACGACCTCTCCCCTCCCCCCTTCTCCTCAGAAGCCTGGAGAACAGGCAGGCGACAGCGTGGGGATGGTCTGGGCAATGTAACAGCTGACCCTGACCATGTCCCTTTTGACAGGGCCTGGTGGCGGTAATAACCGGAGGAGCCTCGGGCCTGGGCCTGGCCACGGCGGAGCGACTTGTGGGGCAGGGAGCCTCTGCTGTGCTTCTGGACCTGCCCAACTCGGGTGGGGAGGCCCAGGCCAAGAAGTTAGGAAACAACTGCGTTTTCGCCCCAGCCGACGTAAGTGGGGTCACCTCTCCTCTCCCAGGGTGTGCATGAGGTCACCAACACCGGCCTGGGAACCTGTGGGGGTCCCTCCCATAAGGGTCTCCTCTATGGGGGCGGTAGACCCATCTCCTTGTCTCTTTTGGCCTGAGCCTTCAAGCACTGTGGGACCACCTGTGATAAGGATTCTCTAAAGCTGGGATTCACAACAATGAGGATGGGGATTGGACATAACAATCTCCTGGAGGAGTTATGTATGGTTTGAAAATGCATTTTGTGCCTTGTAATTTTATATTTACAAAGTCAAAAAACTTGTTTTCATGAAACAAACTACAGAAAGTGAAACTTGATGAAATCATCTTAGCAGGTAAGGATACAAAAAAGCTAGTTTATCTTCCTATCAATAATTCTCACAAGAGGGTTATTTTTTATTTTTATTTTTGAGATGGAGTCTCGCTCTGTTGCCCAGGCTGAAATGCAGTGGCACAATCTCAGCTCCTTGCAACCTCCATCTTCTGGGTTCAAGCGATTTTCCTGCCTCAACCTCCCAAGTAGCTGGGATTACAGGCATCTGCCACCACGCCCAGCTAATTTTTTTTTTGTATTTTTAGAAGAGATGGGGTTTCACCATGTTGGCCGGGCTGGTCTTGAACTCCTGATCTCACGTGATCCGCCCGCCTCGGCCTCCCAAAGTGCTGGGATTACAGGTGTGAGCCACTGCACCCGACCTCACAACAGGGTTGCATTAGTGCTCTGATCCACAGCAATTAAGAATCTTCAGGAGCATGTGAATTTATCAAGAAGGTATTGATTTGAAAAATGTTTTGCAACACTGCTCTATATTACCTAATATTTTCACCTTTGACCTACTCTCTCAATTTTTTTTTTTGGGACAGAGTCTCACTGTTGCCCAGGCTGCAGTGCAATGGCACGATCTCAGCTCACTGCAACCTCTGCCTCCCGGGTTCAAGCGATTCTTCTGCCTCAGCCTTCCAAGTAGCTGGGATTACAGGCATGTGTCACTATGCCGGCTAATTTTGTATTTTTAGTAGAGACGGGTTTTCACCACGTTGGCCAGGCTGGTCTCAAACTCCTGATCTTAAGTGATCCACCCACCTCGGCCTCCCAAAGTGCTGAGATTACAGGCATGAGCCACCGCACCCAGCCTATCTCTCAAGTTTTACAACCTTTCTCTTGGCCTCTCCCTTCTCACAAATCTCTTCTCACCCAAGGACTGGGCATGCCCTGCCCTGCCCTCCCTCAGGTTTAGTGGTGAAGAGTGGGTGCTGGGAGATGAATACCTTCTCCACTTCTCCCTTTGAAGGTGACCTCTGAGAAGGATGTGCAAACAGCTCTGGCTCTAGCAAAAGGAAAGTTTGGCCGTGTGGATGTAGCTGTCAACTGTGCAGGCATCGCGGTGGCTAGCAAGACGTACAACTTAAAGAAGGGCCAGACCCATACCTTGGAAGACTTCCAGCGAGTTCTTGATGTAAGGCCTTGGAAGTTCTCCAGGGATGGTGGGAGTAAGAAGTATCTGGCTGTGGAGGACCCCAAAGTTTTTAGGGGACAAAGGCTTCTTCTGCCTCAGGTCCTATAGCATGTCTCCATCTATCCTACAGGTGAATCTCATGGGCACCTTCAATGTGATCCGCCTGGTGGCTGGTGAGATGGGCCAGAATGAACCAGACCAGGGAGGCCAACGTGGGGTCATCATCAACACTGCCAGTGTGGCTGCCTTCGAGGGTCAGGTGTGTGGGCAGGGGTAAGACTTATGCCTCCTAAGTGACTTGTTGGGGCCCTCCCACCTATGACCTCTACTCTTTCTCCAGGTTGGACAAGCTGCATACTCTGCTTCCAAGGGGGGAATAGTGGGCATGACACTGCCCATTGCTCGGGATCTGGCTCCCATAGGTATCCGGGTGATGACCATTGCCCCAGGTAGACATATCCCCTCTCTCCATCATACCTGGGATTGGGTGGGATCCATGGACAGTTGAGAGGGGAAGGTATCCGCCACCTAAGCAGCAGCAGCCTTTTATCTTTGGGCCCCAGAGAAGCACCAAGAAGTAGGGCTAAAGTAAGGAAGAACCAGGTAAACATGAAAGCAAGGGTGAGTCTCTGAATTTGGCTATATTGTTTAGGTCTGTTTGGCACCCCACTGCTGACCAGCCTCCCAGAGAAAGTGTGCAACTTCTTGGCCAGCCAAGTGCCCTTCCCTAGCCGACTGGGTGACCCTGCTGAGTATGCTCACCTGGTACAGGCCATCATCGAGAACCCATTCCTCAATGGAGAGGTCATCCGGCTGGATGGGGCCATTCGTATGCAGCCTTGAAGGGAGAAGGCAGAGAAAACACACGCTCCTCTGCCCTTCCTTTCCCTGGGGTACTACTCTCCAGCTTGGGAGGAAGCCCAGTAGCCATTTTGTAACTGCCTACCAGTCGCCCTCTGTGCCTAATAAAGTCTCTTTTTCTCACAGAGTGTAGGCAGTGTTGTGTGCTAGGGGGCCTGGCATGGGGAAGAAATGTGAAGGCTGTGACAGGGTTGGATGCTCAGAGCTCCAGGGTGGGGTGGGAAAGGCAGTACCTTCATAATACTTTGTGTCCTGTTACAACATGTGGACTTGATTTTGAGTGCAGAACTTTATTACCTAGGTTAGAAGGTGGGAGTATGCAGCATTTTTCTCTTTGACTCCTAACCACCTGTGAGCTTGATGGAGGAGAAGGGAGAGATAAACATCCTGAACTTAGCGGCTGCTGGTGTTAAACTGCTGGTGATACTGGGCTGTAGGTTGATTGGTGTAGATTACTGAATTCAGGTAATCCTGCCTGTGAAAGAAGTCCAGAGGTCTCAGCTGACATGCTTTCCCTCTCTCCATGGTTCCTCACCATCCCTCCTCTCCCTCCCTTGGCATTTATCTCCACCACTACCACCTAGAACTCACTGGGCTTTTTGCTCATTAGCCAGCTGCTGGTTGAAGGATCCTAGACCCCTTTGAAATACAGCACACAATTCCCTCTCCTGCTCTTCTAGCTCCAGCACTGCCTGGGCTGAGCTCATGGTCTGGCTTTTCCATTCAGTATCCAGTGTTTTCTCAGCCTGACGATGTGCTTGCTTCTTAGAGCGTTGTACTTCCTGCTCTTTCCTGATGGCAGCTTGCTGCTCTGGAGTCATGCCCTTCCAGCAATAGGGCAGGACCCGGTAGGGAGCCATAGGGTGTTGGGCGACCTGGGGGTTTTCAGTCAGTAGGTCACTCGTGCTCTGGTGCTGGATCTCCGCAAGGTTGGCCTTCTGTTCACGCTGACGCTCACAGCGCTGACGCCCAGCCTGCACAGCTGCCTGGTGGAGCCCCCAAATGCAAACATTTGGGTGCCCAACCTCAGGGAACTCTGTCACAGGGGAGGGGGGAACATGGCCCTACTCTTCCATCTCAAGGAGAAAGAACAGATACTGCATGGCCTTTCAATGCCCCTAATATGTGTTGGGGAGAATGGGCAGGGAACTTCTCTGCCTTCAGGAAGCCTTTAGACTGAGAAGCGGAGGATGAGAGGGCAATGTTCTGTTCTCAAGTCATCCTGCTTCTGGAGGTGGGGAGAAGTGACTTGTACCCTAAGAGGGGCCTTCAGTGAAGGGGGAGTACTCAGATGAGAGGGCTGATGCTGATTTAAGAGGGGATGTAAGAGGAAGAATATGGCTAAGGTTCCCCAGGATTTTGTTCAGGAGTTGGGGAGAGCCCAAGGTACTGCATGGCTCAGGCCATACCTGCGCTTTGTTGGCGTTGGCCATGGCACACATCATGGCCGCACGACAGGACTCCTCCAGCCTGGCCAGATGGGTGGCCTGTGCGTCCATGGCGAGGCGCAGCTGGTTACTGAGCGCATCTACACAGAGAAATATGGCTGGGGTACTGTACTGGCTTGCTCCATTCCTGTTTCACTCATCCAGCCATTTGTTCAGCAAGTTTTGTGTTTGTGTGTGTACAAATGTTTAGGAGGGGGTTAGTGTCCGAGTTGTAGGGATGTGGAAGGAACTAGGTGCAGCAACAACGATTTCTCAAGTGCATAACTAAAAGATGCCTCCAATGGACCTGGGTCCCAATGTCAGTTCTGCTGCTTCTGAGCTGTGTGATTTTGGGTAAATCATTTCATATCTCTGAATCTCAGTCTAAGGGCCATGTGCTGGGTTCTAATGATACCATCGAATTAAATCCTGTCCTCAGAGAACTCCCTGTCTAGTTGGGGACACAGATCAAACATAGATAGACCACAATCTGGCAAGAGCAATGGCAGGGATGTACACAGGGTATTAAGAGGGTTTTGGGTGGTGGAAAAGAGGAAGGCTTCCAGGAAGAGGTGATCCTTGAAATACATTTTGTATACAGGCTAAAAGAGCAAAGGGCATTCCAGGCTGAGGGCATGGCATGAGCAAAGGTACTGACAATTTTTTTCTGCTCCAGCCACACTGAGCTCCTTGCTGTTCCTAAGACCTGTCAGACACTGTACTATGCAACTGGGAGATGGGTAGACATGAAAGAGATGGTTCATCTTCAGTAGGCTGACATTTTAGGGAGAAGACAGATATTAAACAAATACTTTCACAATTAGCTACAACTACAATAAGTGGTCCAACAGAACAGAGTGCTGTAACAGGGTTGATGTGAAGGGTGAACAGTGCAAGTAGATAAGACATGGTCCTTGCCCTTGAAGGGCTTCTTCTAATGGAAGAGAAGGATGTGGCCACAGACAATATCATAATAGTAGCTACTCTATGTGGTATAAATTATTATTCTCATTTTAAAGATGAAGAAACTGAAGCACAGAAGGGAAAATTCATTTGCCCAAACCAGCTAGTAAGTGGCAGAGCCATTAGGTCTGTCTGCACTGTGCTGCCTCCACGTAATGGAGTGCCAAACTAATCAAGAACAATGCTACACTGTCAGTTACTGAAGGAAGTCAGGGAGGTTGGGGTCTGCACAACCTAACATTTCAGCACCAACCCTATGGATAACTGGACCTCCCCACACAGTTTTGGTCCCCTGGGTGCTGTACTCAGCTTAGGAAAGATCCCCACTAGGCCTCAGGTCTCTGAGTCTGGAGGGCCGGGCTGCTTACCTGCATAATTCTCATCAACCTTGGCTTGCTGTTGCTCCTGCTGCTGCCTTTCCAAGTTGTACCTGAACTGCCCCTGCTGCATTCTTAGCCGTGTGTCCCTGTCTAGATCTTCCCCAGAGAAGTACTGCAGGCTGGCTGGACCAGGATAGGTATTACTGTAACTAAGATAGGTTGGAAGCCCCTTCCAGACTTGGCCTGGATCCCAAAGACTAAATTCACGCCCGTTCTTGAGCTGCTGCTTCTGCTCCCGAAACTCCTGGACTTTCTTGGCCAGCTGACGTGTTCGATCTGCCTCTTCCTTCTCTAACATCTGGACTACCACATCATACTGCACCTGGCTGGTACCTGGGGGTGGTGAGCAAGGATATGGAGAAGATACCCCAGGAGGGACAGAGTCCACTTAGCATATCCTCTACTCTCAAGGTCCATCCAGTTTGTCCCACCACCCCAGGGCCTCAGGCCACAGAGGCAGAACTGCCCTACCTCAGCCCACTCGAGCTCTTTCTTTACACCCTTGTCTGGCCCCTGGCTTTTGGCTTTTACCATAAGCTGCCTCCTTGCTTCTTTCTGCTGCTTCCCGACGCTTTCGGTCTCCCACCTGGTTGTTCAGGGCCTGGACATCCACCTGATCCCAAAGAAAGGAGCACAATCAGAGTAGGGGCCCAGCAGGGGGCCTTCAATGTCCTACCACAAACTTCTTAGAATTTACCTGTTTCAGAATCCTGTAGCTCCCCAGTACCTACTGGATAAAGTTCTAGCTCCTGAGCATGGTTTGTAAGCCTCTCCATGGTCTAGCCTCTGCCTCCTTCTCTGGCCTCATCTCTTAGTCCCACCTTACCCTTATGAGCTGTGCTTACAGTTCCCTGAATATCTTAGGCTGTTTTGAACCAATAGCCTTTGCTCAAGCTGCTCCCTCCACTTGGAACACTTTCCTCCCCTCTTTACACAAATTCCAATTCGTCCTTCGAGACCAGCTCAGCCTTCACTTTCCTGACCCCTCAGGCAGGTTCTACTCCTGTAGAATCTAGAACCCACTGTCTACATTATATTGATGTTCGCCTCTCTGTATTCTCTCCTCCACCAGACTGTGAACCCTTTCAGGGCAGAAACTGGGCCTTAGTCATTTTCGTATCCCCACTGCCCAACACAGTACTTGGCACAGAGCAGGCCCCGAGGAAATGCTTGTCAGCTTGTCAGCTGGATCTCAATCAGAACACTAATACCCTAGCCAACTTCTTACGGCAGGCACTATGCACTGGTTTTCAAAGCTGCCACTGTGTGTTAACACTCACCTGACTTCCCTCAGCCTCATTTTACAGAAGAGGAGCCTGGGGCTCAGAGAAGACAGGTGATTTATCCAAAGCCACACACATAACAGTCAGCAGACCTGGCCTTAAATACTTACGGGGTCTTTTCCAGAATACCATGCTGCATCCCCCCTCTATCCACTCACCTAGCAATATTTTGTTTCTTAAACTATCAATATTTTCTCTTTATTTTTATTATAATTCATTTATCACATTTCAAAATCATACAAAAAGGAATACAGTTTAGTGAGGCGTAAGTGTCCCTTCCATCTCTGTCTCTCAGCCTGGTTAAGTTTCTTAACATAGCCTTGCAGAGATAGTTTAGGTATATGCAGTAATTTTGAGACAGGGTCTCACTCTGTCGCTCAGGCTGGAGTGCAATGGTGTGATCTCGGCTCACTGTAACCTGCTCCTCCTGGATTCAAGTGATTCTTGTGCTTCAGCCTCCCAAGTAGCTGGGATTACAGGCATGCACAACCACGCCCAGCTAATTTTTGTATTTTCAGTAGAGACAGGGTTTCACCACGTTGGCCAGGCTGGTCTTTAACTCCTGACCTTGTGTGATCTGCTCACCTCAGCCTCCTAAAGTGCTGGGATTACAGGTGTAAGCCACTGCACCCGGACTCCAAATATTCTTTAGGCCTCTTTTAGCTCCATGTTGCCTGTCTCAAGAACCAGGTCACATGGCCCAGAGCTGACTGGAGAAGGGTCAGCCGTCTCCCCTAGTCTCTTCCCCTGCACTGACCTATCCCTCTTCCAAAGCTCTTCCCAGGCCTGTAGGGGTGGGTGCTTTCTCTCCCTCTCTTTCCTTTCCTGCCCTAGGGGCCTACTTGAATCAGGGGAAGGGCTATCATGGGCACTGTTACACGTTCCTCTCCAGGTGTAAGAGTGAGGTGGCCCTGATCCTGAGCAACAGTCCCTACTACCCACTCACCCCCATGACTCGGTTCCGCACATTGAAGAATCGGTTTTGTCGCTCTTTTTCTCGATTTCTTCTAGCCTCGATGGCTGCTGCTTCCTTGGTATCTGTTGACTGTTTTATGTTATACATCTGGAGCAAAAGGGAGGTGGAATGGCCCATCAGTGCCGACCACCATCTTTGACTACACGCCACCCCCATTCCTTTCTCCCTATAATATTTCAGCAGTTATTGATTCCTACTGATTTTACTTCCTGATATATTTCGTATCTGTGCCCTCCATCTCTGCTGTCACCAGCTTAATTCAGGCCTCACAATCTGGTGTCAGGCAGTATCTCAGGAGCCCCACTGGGTTCTCTTGCTCCAACGTTACCCTCTCTGCACTGGATTTCTCTGCACTGGCTACCAGAGTGATCTTTGGGAAGCAAATCTGACCATGGCACTCCTCAGCGTAAAGCCTTTGAAAGCACCTTTAAAGCAATGGCTCCCCAGTGCTTATAAGGCCCAACCCCCTTTGCCAGATTTATAAGGTTCTTCATGATCTGACCCCTGCTCACCTTTCTAAGCCTCAAACACATCTACAACACTCCTTTTTCATTATACTCTATTCAGTTTTCCTTATTTCAGTAAGTGGCACCACCATTCACCAAGTTGCTCCGGCCAAAAACCTAGGAGATATCCTTTAATCCTTCCTTTCCCTCACTCCTTCTTCTTTCAAAATAACCCTTATCCAAGCCACCATTGCCAGCTTCCTGAATAACCACAACTGTCTCCATGTTGGTATTCCAGCTTCCTCTATTGACTCCTATAGCCCAATCACAGAAACCAGAAGCAGCTTTCTTTTCTGAAATATATGTCCCCCCACCCTTTTTTTTTTTTTTTTTACTTTTATTACTTATTTTCTGGTCAAATGAAAGGCTAGAAAGCTTAAATTTGCCTGTGTTCCTTCATATTTTGGGAAGCTCACTTTTGGCATGTAACCCAGCCAAAGCTGCAGCCAAAAAAACTTTAGCAAACATAAATCTGATCATGTCTCTCACCTGCTTAAATCCTCCACTAGCTTCCCACTATACTTAGAATCAGATCCAAACTCCTTACTGTGGGCTTTCAAGATCTAGTTCCTGCACACCTCTCCAGTTTGTCTCAAACCACTGTCTCCCTTGCTTACAGTGCTCCAGGCAAGCTGATCAAGTCCTCCAACACAGTAACTGTTCCCACCCCAGGGCCTTTGTATGTGCTGTTCCTTTGTTTGGAGCGTGATTCTTTAATTCCTCCTATAGCTATTTGGATCTTTTTGGTGTTTTGTTTTGTTTTCCATTTTGTACCTGTGAAGTAGTTGAACATATATGCCCGGCTGATTTTTTGTATTTTTAGTAGAGATGGGGTTTCACAGTGTTAGCCAGGATAGTCTCAATCTCCTGACCTTATGATCCGCCCTCCTTGGCCTCCCAAAGTGCTGGGATTACAGGCATGAGCCACCACACCTGGCCCCATTTAATTTTTTTTAATATACATGGGGTCTCACTATATTGCCCAAGCTAGTCTTGAACTCAAGCAATTCTCCTGCCTCGGCCTCCCAAAGTGCTGGTATTACAGGCATGAGCCATTGTGCCCGGCATCACTTAGGTTTTTAATCCACTTGGAGTTGCATTTTGTGTATGGTGTGAGATAAGGATCCAATTTAATTTCCCCCCCAAGTGCCATCTCATCTTTTTTAAATTTAAAAATTTATTTTATTTTTGGCCAGGCGCGGTGGCTCACGCCTGTAATCCCAGCACTTTGGGAGGCCGAGGCAGGTGGATCAGGAGGTCAGGAGTTCAAGACCAGCCTGGCCAACATAGTGAAACCCTGTCTTTACTAAAAATACAAAAAAATTAGCCAGGCGTGGCAGTGGGCACCTGTAATCCTAGCTACTTGGAAGGCTGAGGCAGAGAATAAAATTTATTTTATTTTTAATTTGTTTTAGATGGGGTCTCTCTCTGTTGCCCAGGATGGAGTGTAGTGGTGCAATCATGGCTCACTGCAGCCTCAAACTCCTGGGCTCAAAGGATCTTCCTGCCCCAGCCTCCTGAGTAGCTGGGACTACAGGTGTGTGCCACCATGCCTGCCTAATTTTTAAAATTTTTTTGTAGAGATTGGGTTTTGCTATGTTACCCAGGCTCACCATCTCATCTTTTAAAAGGGAACAGTATTTCCCCATGGATTACATGAGATTGCTGTCTTTTAGCCATTTTATCCCCTCAGCCTGATTGTTTCTCCCAACTGAACTTCATTTATGGCTCCCCTACTAGATTCCATCTACCAAGCTTCCTCCCTTTATTTATTTTTGAGACAGGGTATTGCTCTGTCACCTAGGCTGGAGTGAAGTGGTGCGGACACCACTCACTACAGCCTCAACCTCCCAGGCTCAAGTGATCCTCCTGCTTCGGCATCCTGGGTAGACCAGAGGTGAGAGTTGCCACACCCAGCTAATTTTTAAATTTTTAGTAGAGATAGGGTCTCACTATGTTGCCCAGGCTGGTCTTGAACTGCTGGTCTCAAGTGATCCTCCTGCCTTGGCCTGCCTCCCTCACGATGGGATTACAGTTGTCAGCCACCATGCCCAGCCACTTCCTCACTTTCCTGGACTTGTCCTAAGTCTTTAGGACTCTTTCTAGCCTTCGGACATAATTTAATAAATAGTTAAAGGAATAATTATGGCAACCACCAGATCCTTTCTATGTTTAAGTCTGAGAATGGCACCAACTTACCTACTGGTTTCACCTGCCATCACAGTATAAGGTCACTGAAGGGGAAGATTCAGCTGACATTTTAAGCTTCTTGGATTGCTAAGGCCCCTGCCTTATTAATGATAGAGAGCAGAGAGGGAAGAGAGGTAAGGTGGCATTGTGGTATAGAGCTGTGGGAATGGGATGGGGGAGAGGCATGGAGGCAGAGGTAGGTGGAGGTGGAGAGCGCTGGCTTAGGGACCCTGACTCCTGGGGGTTCACACAAAATACCTTTCTCAGTAAGGAATCCCGATTTCGAAGCTCTTAGGTTGGCTCTGCATGCAACTTTGTTCTTGGGTTACGGCGGCAGTTTCTGAACTCTGCTTGGTACAACAGGAGGGAGGCAGGGGATAGGGGTAGTATCTCAGGCCGTAGCCTTCCCCAGCCTGTATCCGTTGCCTGGGAGTAGCCCCAGTCCCATTCACAACCCATCCGCCTTCGCAACCCGTCCCGCCACCAATCCCACCCCACCATTAGCAAAGTCTGAGATCACCTAACACTGAATCCTCCCGTTGGCCCCTCCTTCCCGTCCAGCTCTCCGCTCCCCCCGGGTCCTTCCAATTGCCGACCCTGTCCTTGTCCTAGCCTTGAAAGCTGGCCAGGCTAAAGCCACAGCCGAGCTCCCACCTTCCTCTTGCCCTGAGGGGCATAATCCTGCTGTGACTTCTGTCTCAGCAAGCGTGAGCTCAGGTCTCCCCCGCCTCCTTGAACCTCAAGAACTGCTCTGAGTCCGCCCAGCAACAACTCCTCCGGGGATCTGGTCCGCAGGAGCAAGTGTTTGTTGTTGCCATGCAACAAGAAAGGGGGGCGGAGGCACCACGCCAGTCGTCAGCTCGCTCCTCGTATACGCAACATCAGTCCCCGCCCCTGGTCCCACTCCTGCCGGAAGGCGAAAATCCCGTTAGGCCTGGACGTATTCTCGCGACATTTGCCGGTCGCCCGGCTTGCACTGCGGCGTTTCCCGCGCGGGCTACCTCAGTTCTCGGGCGTACGGCGCGGCCTGTCCTACTGCCGCCGGCGCCGCGGCCGTCATGGGGTTCCTGAAACTGATTGAGATTGAGAACTTTAAGTCGTACAAGGGTCGACAGATTATCGGACCATTTCAGAGGTTCACCGCCATCATTGGACCCAATGGCTCTGGTGAGATAAACCTGGCCGCGGCCCTGCGCACGTCCCGGCCTGGACCCCTTATCCGGTGCCAGAGTAGTACAACCCAGCCCATGTAACCTGAAACGTCGCGGACCCTTACGGGTTCCTTGCCCGTCCAGAGGGGGTTCTGCTCGAACCCACTCTCCCCGCGCGGGTGCTCTAACTCGAACCCCTTCCAGGTGTCACTTGCCGCTTCCTGCGCGGCTCCCGCCCCGGCCCAGTGGTACAGGCCGAGCTGCCAGTTACCCCGCCTACTTCCCCCTCCCGCCAAAGGAGTCGCGTCTGGAGCCAGCTTCCCGCCAGCTCAGTCCTCCGCCGCGCGGCTCCCCGCCGGACCGGCCGGAGCCGGCTTCCCAGCCTTACTTGACCCCCTCCGGAGAATGTGGGGACGCTGGTAGCTCTCCCGTGGCCTTCGGTCCCAAACGGTGCACTTCTTTTTCAGCCCAGCGTCCTCTCTCGCCTCGCATTGGTACACTCCAACTCCTTTCTACTCTTCTCTGGAGGCGGCACTTTTGAATTTCAGACCCAGCGCTCCAGTCTTTAGAATGCTTGAGGTGTCGATCCCCACCCCCCACCGCTATGTCAGAGGTAGTTGCCTCGAACTCGCCCCTTTCCTACCACCGAAACCGTCAAAAGCCGAAATTAACTAATTTACCAAATTTGTTGAATGCTTATTGTTTATCAGGAGTTATTCAGTTGCAAGTTGTGGAAACAGCGGAGAATAGAATAAACCAACTCCATGCTCACAGGGAACTTATATTCCAGAGGGGAAAGAAGATAAGGAGAAAATAAGATGGTTTTAGGCTGTCATAAGTGCTATACAGGAAATGAGACAGGTGGATGTGATAAAGTGACTTAGGTGGTGTCTTTAGAAAGGGTGGTCAGGTAAAGCCTCTATTTTGTGTCTTCCCAACTCTAAACGATACACCGTGGATTCCTCTCACCTCAGATGTCCATTTGGAATCCTGCTGTATTCTTCCACCCCAGAGATGTTCTAGCTGAATGATATCCTAGCCTAAGAGGCTGCCCTTGCTGAAGTAGCACATACTGAGTACCTTTCCTGGAGACTGAGTGTCTCAACAGTGGCACTATTGACATTTCCAGCGAGATAATCCTTTGCTGTGGGATGTGCTCTGTGCATTGTAGGATGTTTAACAGCATCTCTGGCATCTACCTGCTAGATAACAGTAGCACCCCTGCTCCCCAGGCATGACAATCAAAACTGTCTCTAGACATTGCCAGATGTCACAGAGGGTGTGTGTGATTCCCCCAACCCCCCAACTTGTTTGAGAACCACTGGCCTGGAGGGCTAATGCTTGGTGTCCACCCAGTTTCCTCGGGTTTTAGTGTAGTGGCCCCTGTTGGAAGAGCTAGGATGTACCTCTTGGCATTCAGTCCCCTCAGCATTAGTAGATTTGTATTCCCAGCTGTTCTGAAAAGGGCCATGGCACTCCCCCACTTGCCCCCGTTCTTCAAGGCCCACCTCTACAAGCCATTCCTTTAGTCCCTTTGGTGAGTGAGTCTTCCTCTGTGGCATACCGTAGACACTTGGTACACATTAATGTTTATTAAGTCCTATATTGATGGTGCATGTTTTTGTATCTTCATTGGCCTGTGAGTACCCTAAAGCAGACATTCCTTGAAACGTTTTACTGGTGTTCAGTCCATAATATATATTACGAAAATGTTTACCATATTGATTGTGATTAGAGAGGCTTGTGGTTGTGAGATGATGTTGTCCTCCCTGGAAATGATGGGAGAAGCCCAAAGGTTGGATATTGGTTCCTAAAAGGCTGACTCCTGGTCTGCATGATGTGCTAGTCCTGCTGTGATGAGGGAGACAGCTGAGTCCAGACTTAGGATAGGACTAATTAATTGAGTACCTACTCTGTGTGTCAAGTACTTTATTTATTGGGACCCTGTTTTTTCTTTTTCTTTTTCTTTTCTTTTCTTTTTCTTTCTTTTTTTTTTTTTTTTTTTTTTTTGAGACAGTCTTGCTCTGTTGTCCAGGCTGGAGTGCAGTGGCGTGATGTTGGCTCACTGCAACCTCTGCCTCTTGGGTTCAAGTGATTCTCGTGCCTCAGCCTCCCAAGTAGCTGGGACTACAGGCGTGCGCCACCCCATCTGGCTAGTTATTGTATTTTTAGTAGAGTTGGTGTTTCTCCCTGTTGGCCAGGCTGGTCTCAAACTCCTGGGCTCAAGTGATCTGCCTGCCTCAGCCTCCCAAAGTGCTGGGATTACAGGCATGAGCCACTGCACCCAGCCAAGGGACCCTTTACATTTAAATTCTCAAAATGACCCTAGGAGGAAAATGCCAATAGCTTCGTTTTATACATGAGGAGACTAAGGCACAGAGGTGTGATAACTTGTCCGTGGTTCTCAGAACCCATGCCTGTGCTCCTGCCACTCCAATAGAGAAGTATGTGCCGCACATATTTTTAGACCCGTGAGTTGTGGTTTTTTTCATCTTTTTCCAGGTGAGGGAATGGAAGGTCAGCTAAGTAGTAGTGAAAGTAAGATTAGAACCTGGTCTGTTGGTTCTAAGCCCAAGTTTGCAAGCTTTTTTAGACGGAGTCTCACTCTGACGCCCACAATGGAGTGCAGTGGCATGACCTCGGCTCACTGCAACTTCTGCCTGCTGGGTTCAAGTGATTCTTTTCTTTTTTTTCTTTTTTTTTTTTTGAGATGAAGTCTTTCTCTGTCGCCCAGGCTGGAGTGCAGTGGCGTGATCTCAGCTCACTGCAACCTCTGCCTCCCGGGTTCAAGCTATTCTCCTGCCTCAGCCTCCTGAGGAGCTGGGATTACAGGCGTGCACCACTATGCCCGGCCAGTTTTTGTATTTTTAGTAGAGACGGGGTTTCACCACGTTGTTCAGGCTGGTCTCAAACTCCTGACCCCGTGATCTGCCCACCTGGGCCTCCCAAAGTGCTGCGATTACAGGTGTGAGCCACCGCGCCTGGCCTATTTTTTTTTTTTTTTGGAGTCAGGGTCTTGCTCTGTCACCAAGGCTGGCATACAGTGGCACAATCATGGCTCACTGCAGCCTCAACTTCTCGGGCTCAAGCAACCCTCCCATCTCAGCCTTCCCAGTAGTCAGGACAACTGGAGTGTGCCACCATGCCGAGCCAATTTTTGTATTTTTTGTAGAGATGGGATTTTGCCATGTTGTCCAGGCTGGTCTCAAACTCCCGAGGTCAAGTGATCCACCCACGTCTGCTTCCCAGAGTGCTGGGATTACAGGCGTGAGATGCCGTGTCCAACCTAATCATAGTCTTATACCATCTCTATGGAAGGACTTGGGCTGCTGTTTTTATGGCTGAGTAGAAAGGTGTTGGAAATCAGATCTTCAGTTCAAAGTCATATATAAGTTCTTTAGGGACAGTCTTGAGATAGAAATTATAGAGACTAAACTGTTCCTCCTTATCCACCAGCCCGACTAAACTTTTTTTTTTCTTTTTTTTTTGAGACAGAGTCTCTCTCTCTCGCCCAGGTTGGAGTGCAGTGGCACGATCTCAGCTCACTGTAACCTCCACCTCCTGGGTTTAAGCAATTCTCGTGCCTCAGCCTCCCGAGTAGCTGGGATTATAGGCACACAACCGTGCCTGGCTAATTTTTGTATTTTTAGTAGGGACGGGGTTTCACCATGTTGGCCAGGCTGGTCTCAAACTCCTGACCTCAGGTGATCCGCCTGCCTCGGCCTTTCAAAGTGCTGGGATTACAGTCATGAGCCACTGCACCCGGCCTAAACTTTTAAAACAATATCTATTTTTTTGGCCAGGAACAGTGGCTCATGCCTGTAACCCCAGCACTTTGGGAGTCCAAGGTGGAGGATCTCTGGAGCTCAGGAGTTTGAGACCAGCCTAGCATAGGGAGACCCTGCTTCTGCAAAAATCCAAAAACTAGCTGGGCATGGTGGCTTATGCCCATGCTTCCAGCTACTTGGGAGGCTGAGACAGGAGGATCACTTGAGCCAAGGAGGTCAAGGCTGCAGAGAGCTGTGATACTGCTACTGCACTCCAGCCTGGGTGACAGAGTCAGACCCTGTCTCAATAAATAAATGAATAAGGTCTGGGCGTGGTAGCTTATGCCTGTAATCCCAGCACTTTAGGAGACCGAGGTGGGTGGATCACTTGAGGTCAGGAATTCGAGACCAGCCTGGCTAACATGATGAAACCCCATCTCTACTAAAAATGCAAAAATTAACTAGGTGTGGTGGCACACGCTTGTCCCAGCTATTCAGGAGACTGAGGCAGGAGAATCACTTGAACTTGGTAGGTGCAATCTCGGCTCACTTGCAGTGAGCCGAGATTGCACCACTGCACTCTAGCGTGGGCGATAGAGCGAGACTCCATCTCAAAAAATAAATAAAATAAATAAATGAAACCTTTTTTGTTTTCAGATTCTAAAATGAACAAAGTAAAAGCTGTAACTCCACTACTGAAAAGATAGCCACTGTTAATGTTGAAAACCTTATTTATTTGAATAGCTGGTACATGCACATGGTATACAATTTTAAAAATCCTTAAGGATATACAGTAGTAAAAAGAAGACTCCCTTGACCCTAGCTGCTTAGTTTCCTTTTCAGAGGCAATCACTGCTGCACTGTTTACGTTTTCATATATTTGTTTCCTATGCCTTCTCTTCTCCCAAGTTTTATTATGAAAATTTGCAAGCATATATGTGCATTACTTAGTCATTTGGAAGTAAATTACAGACTCAATTACATTTCACCCCTAAGTGCTTCAGCATTCACCTCTTAAAATCATCATTCTCCTGTACTACCACTATTCAGTTATCACAACTAAGAAAATTTCCTCATGTCATCAATTATCCAGTTTATATTTAAGCTTCCTTAACTTGCTCCCCAAATGTCTTTTTGTTACTTTGGAACCAGAGTCCAGTCAAAGTTTGTGCACTGTTTACCTATGTCTCAGAAATCTCTCATGTTTTGGAATGGTTCGCTCACTTTTTTTTTTTTTTGAGATGGAGTTTTGCTCTTGTTGCCCAGGCTGGAGTGCAATGGCGCGATCTTGGCTCACCGCAACCTCTGCCTCCCAGGTTCAAGCGAGTCTCCTGCCTCAGCCTCCTGAGTAGCTGGGATTACAGGCATGTGCCACCATGCCCAGCTAATTTTGTATTTTTAGTAGAGACGAGGTTTCTCCATGTTAGTCAGGCTGGTCTGGAACTCCCCAACCTCAGGTGATCCGCCCGCCTCGGCCACCCAAAGTGCTGGGATAACAGGCGTGAGCCACCGTGCCCGGCTCAACCTTTCTTTTTAGACACTGACTTTTTGAAAAGACCAGGCCATTTGTCTTTGAGAACATCCCACATTCTGTGTTTGTGTTAAGATTTCCTCATGAAAACCTTACTATGTTCCTCTATATTGTATTGCTGTATTTCCTAGGAACTGGAAGATAAGTCTGAAGGCTTGTTTAGATTCAAATTAGGCTGGATATGGTGGCTCATGCCTGTAATCCCAGCACTTTGGGAGGCCACGGCGGGAGGATCACTTGAGGCCAGGAGTTCAAGACTAGCCTGGGCAACACAGCGAGACCTTGTCTTTATTATAACAAAAAATTTAAAAAAGGAAAAAAATAGATTCAGGTTAAATATTTTTGGCAAGATACATCATAAATGATGCTGTGTGTTTCATATTGTATCACAACAGGAATATGCTCTTTTTTTAGATGGTGGTAAAATACACATAAAATTCCCTAAATTAACCATTTTTAAGTGTACAGTTCAGTAGTGTTAAATATATTCACGTTTTTGTGCAAACGATCTCTAGAACTTTTTCATCTTGCAAAAATGAAAATCTATGCCCATTAAAAAACAACTCCCAGGCCAGGCGTGGTGGCTCATGCCTGTAATCCCAGCACTTTGGGAGGCCGAGGTGGGCGAATCACAAGGTCAGAAGATCGAGACCATCCTGGCCAACATGGTGAAACCCTGTCTCTACTAAAAATACAGAAAGTTAGCTGGGTGTGGTGATGTGTGCCTGTAATCCCAGCTATTCGGGAGGCTGAGGTGGGAGAATCCCTTGAACCAGGGAGTTGGAGGTTGTGGTGAGCTGAGATCACGCCACTGCACTCCAGCCTGGCAACAGAGCAAGACTCCATCTCAAAAGAAAAAAAAAACTCCCATTTTCCCCTCCTCCCAGCCTATTTTTAAATTTTACTTTACATTATTATTATTATTATTTTATTATTATTTTTTTTTTGAGATGGAGTCTTACTCTGTTGCCCAGGCTGGAGTGCAGTGGCACGATCTTGGCTCACTGCAGCCTCCACCTCCCAGGTTCAAGCGATTCTCCTGCCTCAGCCTTCCAAGTAGCTGGGATTACAGGCGCCCGCCACCACGCCCAGCTAAGTTTTGTATTTTTTTAGTAGAGACAGGGTTTCACCATATTGGTCAGGCTGGTCTTGAACTCCTGACCTCAGGTGATCCACCTGCCTCAGCCTCCCAAAGTGCTGGGATTACAGGCGTGAGCCACCATGCCCGGCCCACTTTATATTATTTTAACATTGTTGAGTTTTGTGTCTTTTTTGTTTCACTTATTGTGGGCTTTTGTCCATGTCATTAAAGGTTGTAAAACTATCCATTCTGTGAATATACCATTTCTTTAGATTGGGTTCTAGCTTCTTTTTTTAAACTATTCTTTCCTCTTTTTTTTTTTTTTCACTATTTTTTTAAAGAGAGTCTTGTTCTGTCACCCAGACTGGAGTGCAGTGGTGTCATCATAGCTCATGCAGCTTTGAACTCTTGAGCTCAAGCGATCCTCCCTCCTCAGCCTTCTGAGTAGCTGAGACTACAGGCGCATGCCACCATGCCCAGCTAATTTTTTTTTTTTTTTTTTGAGATGGAGTCTCGCTCTGTCACCCAGGCTAGAGTGCAGTGGCACGATCTCGGCTCACTGCAACCTCCGCCTCCCAGGTTCAAGGAATTCTCCTTCCTCAGCCTCCCGAGTAGCTCATGCCCAGCTAATTTTTAAAGTTTTTGTAGAGACTGGGTTTTGCCTTGTTGTCCAAGCTGGTTTCAAACTCCTGGCCTCAAGCGATCTTCCTGCCTCGGCATCCCAAAGTGCTGGGATTACAGGTGTGAGTCACTACGCTTGTCCTGGGTTCTAGCTTCTGGCTGCTATATAGTAACTGCAAAAGGACTGTTTTTCCTAAGCCTTTGACCCAGAGCTTTGGTTGTGCTCAGTCTTTATGGGGACAGAGGAGTAGTCTCTCTTCCCATTAGTCTGAGTACTGAGTGATTAGGGGACATTTTTGTTCATCTCAATATCTTTATTCCTTTTCCTCTCCTCTTCATCCTGACTTTCCCTCTACTGCCTCGTCCCTCTTCCCTTAGGTAAGTCAAATCTCATGGATGCCATCAGCTTTGTGCTAGGTGAAAAAACCAGCAACCTGCGGGTAAAGACCCTGCGGGACCTGATCCATGGAGCTCCTGTGGGCAAGCCAGCTGCCAACCGGGCCTTTGTCAGCATGGTCTACTCTGAGGAGGGTGCTGAGGACCGTACCTTTGCCCGTGTCATTGTAGGTGGGTGAGGCTGGCCAGAAAGCTCTCCTTGGGTCCTGGGAGGTGGCTAGACTAGTTGATTGGGACAGGAAGGAGGCCTGACCCTTGCCAACTCATGCATTGTCTTGTAGGGGGTTCTTCTGAGTACAAGATCAACAACAAAGTGGTCCAACTACATGAGTACAGTGAGGAATTAGAGAAGTTGGGCATTCTCATCAAAGCTCGTAACTTCCTCGTTTTCCAGGTGGGCGTTTTTAACAGTTATTGGCTATCTGGTTTTTGCCAGACCATGTCCCATCCCCACTCTGTCTGCTCCATCTCAGGCTTTATCATCTCTCCCTTGAACTAATGTAGCACCTTGTTCACTGAGCTTCCCAACTTCAGTCTGGCCCCTGAGCCAGGTTCATCTTATGAGGACACACATTTGTTTTGTTTCCCCTCCCTTTTTTCCTTAAAACATTTCAGTGATTCCGTATTGCCTTACAATGGTGGTTCTTAAACTGTAGTCTCCAGACCAGCAGTATCAGCATTACCTGGTAACATGTTAGAAAATGCACATTCTCAGGCCCTATCCTAGACTTCCTGACTTGGAAGAAACTGTGGGGTGGGGCACAGCAGTTTGTGTTTTACCAAGCTCTCCAGTTTATTATGATGTCGGCCGAAATTTGAGAACTATTGCCTTAGGATGAGATCCAAACTCCTAAGCCTATCATTTAGGAAACACCATCATCAAAATCCAAATACCATCTGCATGTTCTTCTCCAGCCTTGCACTCCAGCCTACATAAACCATTTATGGTTCTGCAAATTCACCTGCTTTCTTTGGCCTACAGGTCTTTGCATATTACTTTTCCTCTACATAGAATAACTTTTTCTCTGTTTTTTTTGTTTGTTTGTTTTTTGTTCTTGTTTTTTTTTTTTTTTTTTTTTTTTGAGACGGAGTTTCGCTTGTCACCTAGGCTGGAGTGCAGTGGCACGACCTTGGCTCACTGCAACCTCCGTCTCCAGGGTTCAAGTGATTCTCCTGCCTCAGCCTCCCAAGTAGCTGGGACTACAGGCGCCCGCCGCCATGCCTGGCTAATTTTTGTATTTTTGGTAGAGATGGAGTTTTACCATTTTGGCTAGGCTGGTCTTGAACTCCTGATCTCAGGTGATCTGCCTGCCTCAGCCTCCCAAAGTGCTGGG